>NC_143460.1:2427500-2760000 GCF_987193195.1 Phasianus colchicus | reverse complement strand
CACTTCACTCGATGAAATATGGGTTGCAGAGGACAGTGACCCACCTGTGAGGAGTGGCCTGGATGAGTCGCAGCTCATTCTCCCCAGTCTGTGGGCCTACAGACTTGTTCTCCCAGGGCACAGGCTGGACTCCAGCCATGGCAATAATTAGTTGTGTTGTTGGAGGAGCTGGGGATTTCGTGGCCACACCACGCAGCTTCCATCCATCTCCTGATCCTAATTCAAGTGCTGCCTCGCACCAGCTGCTGAGAAGGTGCAAGAAATACTAAGTAGGCAATTCGGGCATTGGAAAGATGCATTTCCCACTGAAGCATATTGGACGTAAAAGCAGAACAGCTTTTAATTAAAATTTCTTCCCCCAGCCATGTAGGGCCCAAACAATGAGCAGGAACAAAAACTTTTCTCTAAGAGGGGAGAAGAATCTTTGAAGTGGAGTGGAGGGCACAGATGCAAGCTATGCATGGCAGCACTGGGGCTCACAGTGCAGGGGGCACTCATTGGGCTCTGCTATCAACTGCATCTCCATGCCCATCTCCATGCACTGCCCAAGCCCTGTGCCCAGCCCTCATGTAGCTGTGTGTGTGTCGGGGCCATGTGGTCCTTCAGAGTGTTGTGAGGGATGGGTGGAATGAAAGAGGCCATCCAGCTTCCTGCCAGATGGGTTTTCATTCCCTGTAAATCAATGCAGATACCAAAAGAGGTGGCTGAGGATGATCCTGGCTGATGAAAGATGCAGGATTTGGTCGGAGGAAAAAAGATGCTGAACTGCAACTGTAGGAAAAGAAATGGGAAGAGCAGAAATGGAAAAAGCAGAAATGGGAAAAGAGAAATGGGAGGCATTTGGCAGCACAGCCACTTCCAGTGTAGCCACGAGCATGACAGCATGAACAGCTCTCTAAATGGACATCTTTCATGTTAGGGTAGGTGTCATTCCTGATGACTTGTATTAATCTAAAAGCTAATTTTATGGCACGGGGGTATGAGAGGGCAGTGCTGCTTCACTGTTGTTCTTGGGAAGGGCTGTACTAATAGTGCAGAGCTATTAATATTTGTATTACAGCAGTGTTTCGAGTTGTTTACTGGGAGTGAAAATTCCTTAAGTTTGTATCTGCCTTTTTAGTTTGAAGGGCTTTGACCTGACATGTAGCTAGCTGGCAGATAAACGCTGCCTGCCTTTCTGCCTTTCCAGATATATTTAGACAGAAGACATCTGCTGCTGTGCAGCCAAGTTGTCCCGCTGGGCATGGTGGGTGCTGCAGTGCTGCTGGGCCATGCAACGTATCTGCACCACTGGGTTCAGGCTTCTGTGCAGGGGCCAATTGCTGAGCACTCATCTCTGCTCACACTCTTGGTTTGCCATCTGGTCGGCCTTGAGATGCCCCCTCCACCCCTGAGTTGGGATTGTTTGCAGTCTGTGCCAGGGGTCTGAAGGAAGGAGCATCCCTGTGCATGCCCAGGACAGCGCAGGAATGGCAGGTTCCTTCAAGTACCCTAAGAGCAAATGTGGAGCATCCAGGCTGATGGGGGGAGCTGGCAGAGGACGTTGTCTACATTGAGGGGCTGCAGTTGTGATTGGTGACTGTGGCTGTGCAGCACAAAGGGGAGACCATTGGGATGCAGGAGCTGTGTCAGGGTTACACACTGCATCCCATGCAGCAAATGTGCATGAGTCCATTTGCCTCCCAGCAGTGCTCTGTTCAGTTTTCTTCTTCATTCAGATCACAAATTGTTGCCCTGTGAGACAGCTTTCATCCACCCTCAATTGTTCTAAGCTGAACAGAATCCTTAGACAAATAAACAGGAAAAAGGGCCTCAAGTTCTGAATTCTGTGCAGAATCACAGTTGGAAAATCATGGTTGGAAAAGACTTCTAAGATCATCCAGTCCAAATGGCCACCACTCCGCTTCCTTCTGACCACCACCTGAGTTGTTCCCCTGCCTTCCACCTGTTGCACTGCCAATGAATTCTCGAGCTCAAATTAATCAACATTCTGCCCCTGTTTTCAATCTGCTCCCAGGATAGGTTGAATAATGCCAAAGCTGCCTTAACACGGAGCTCCTCCTCAAATCCTTTTGGGTTGTTTCAGTTTATCTGCTGTTGGCAATGCCAACTGCTCAGCCTGTGTGCTGTGCTCACAGGGCAGCATCAGGCCCTGGCTCTGCTCAGAACCCAGCAGACCTCACTCTTGATGGAGCTTTGGGCAGCCACCGTGCCTCCCTGAGTGCCTCACTGCCGTTCCATCTGCCCTGGCCCTGCTCTGCCAGCTCAGCCCTTTGCACAAAGGCTCTAAACATACATGGGGTTTTATTCTCTTTAATCAAACGTGCTATTTCAGATCGCTTTATTTCCTGGACCCATATAACTGACAGAGATGTACTGTCTGTCTCCCAGCCATCAGGATTCGTGTGCTGAGACATTTGCTTTTAGTGCACTCATGAAAGCTCAGCACAAGTCAGAGCGGAGCAGTCCTGGGGCTCAGCAGCTCCATCCATCAGGAGAGGTGGCTGTGACCCCATTAACAGCTCTCCGTGGGCTCACCATCAGTGAGCCAGGATCCCAGAGCAGACCTGGAAGGCTCTGCTTCCAGCAGCAGCTCAGCATAGCAGCATCAGATGCTGGTGCATGGCACTGCTCTGTGCCATTGCCCTCTGCTGAAGAGAGATGCTCTCATGTTGCAGAGGTGTTGACGAACCCCGTGGCTTTAATTTTCCCCCTGTTCAGCCCATCCCTGCCCGTGGCATGGGGCAGCACAGCCATCTGTGAGCAGCACCCAGCTGACAGGAGCACCGTGTGCTGGGGGAACTCTGTGTGCACTGATGAGCGGAGACGTACTTGAAGCAAATAAGCAAATAACATCAGTCTCTGCTGCCAGGAAATAAGAATTACTCTTACAATTGTATTTCTGCAGGAGAAGGCATATTTCTGCCCGTGATACATTCACTGCTGCTGCTTAATGCTGTGCCAGCTGACCCCAGGCTGGGTGCCATGCCATGCCCCCAGC
Organism: Phasianus colchicus; assembly: GCF_987193195.1. Classification (NCBI taxonomy): domain Eukaryota; kingdom Metazoa; phylum Chordata; class Aves; order Galliformes; family Phasianidae; genus Phasianus; species Phasianus colchicus. The sequence goes on along the minus strand of NC_143460.1, from coordinate 2,756,999 downwards.
TCAGGCACCAGCAGGAGGAACGGGTTTTGGTGCTGGTGTTCCCTCTGCATGTTATACAATTACATGGGAATTAATTTTAAAAAGTGCCTTCTCTTATTTGTGACTTCAGTCTCCCTCGGGGTAAGAGAAATGTTCAAACCAATTACTGTTCACCCAGGAATCACTCCACCAGTTTCTTCCCATGTGGATATTATTGGTTAAGTAACAGACAGGCAGAGTGCTTGGGAGGAGGTGGCCGACTTCTGCTGTTTGTGTAGAGAGCATCGATTACATTAGAACTGCAATTACACTCCTGATTTTGGGATTTTGGGAACAATACTTAAGGACTCATCAGGCACAAAAGTCTTCAGATTAGTTTTCTCCCTGCCTTTTTCTCCTCATTTTGGGGGTACAGTGCTGCTGGCCCCTACTGCTTTTTCACTAAAAAAAAAAGTTTTTCTCTAAACATACATGGGGTTTTATTCTCTTTAATCAAACGTGCTATTTCAGATTGCTTTATTTCCTGGACCCATATAACTGACAGAGATGTACTGTCTGTCTCCCAGCCATCAGGATTCATGTTTGTGTGCTGAGACATTTGCTTTTAGTGCGCTCATAAAAGCTCAGGACAAGTCAAAGAGGAGCAGTCCTAGGGCTCAGCAGCTCCATCCATCACAGCTGCTGGGGCTCAGCATCACTGCTCATCTTCATGCCGTGGGCTTTCTTCTCAAGATACGCTTTTATCTTCATAGCATCATATAAAGTATTAAAGCTCTCATTGATGGAATGCAGATGCTGTTTATACGGGATCAGCGAGAAATAAACTTTTCACCATAAATCATATTGCTTCGAAAATATACTAATCCCAAGAGCAGCAAGATTCATACCGGTTGATGCCTGCAGTAGATCCGCAGACACCTTCCACTGTTGTGTGATGTGATGGATGGGGTGGGGGATGCAGTGGGTGCTTCTCTCAGCCACTGCAGCACAGGGAGGGGCTGAGCTCAGGCTGTGATGCTGTGCAATGCATGGGAATCCCTGGGCAGCGGTGCTGGGGGGCTGCAGCAGGATGGGGGGTGTTGCTTGCAGTGCAATCTGAGATGCAGAATGGGAAGGAAACATTGGAAGCGCCGAACTCCCTGTAATTGTGAAACTTGTTTGACTGTTTCTTTCTCTTTGTTTCACCGAGGGGAAATTTATGAGATGTCAGAACCCATTAATGTTGTTGATGCTGGAGGAGCAACAAACTCCTTGGGCTGAAAGGCTCCAAAAAAAAAAAAAGGAAAAATAACGGAGTGGCAGAGGTGGCTCCCCGAGGGCAAACTTTTAGCTCTGATCGTGCTGCTGTGAGGTGGGTGGGATGGGGATGAGGGGCAGCGGGCAGGGCTGGGGGTGCTGACAGCATTCAGGGACCCAGCCACGCTCCAGGCAGTGAATGGGAAACAGCAGTGCCTATTTGAGTGGGGGAAGGTGCCTCTATTCCCAAAGCAGAGACATGGGGAGCAGAGTGAGAGGAAGAAGCATCTGGTTGGGAGCTCTGTAAATCATTAACATCTCTCTGAATGTGAAAAATAATATCGTTAGCACTCCCTGTGCTCCAGGAAGGTGACAGCAGGGCTGGAGCTTCTGCAGAACTCCATCGGTGCCCTTCTGCAGCATGTGAGAGTTGTACCTGGAATGGCACAGGATTAATTGCACAGTCGGCTGCTAATAGGCAAACAAAGTAACCAGACAAATGAGGGCATGCAAGGAATCAATTTTCTTTTTAATGCATTCAGCTCTCGGATTTGTGTGTTATGATAGACGTTAGTTGAGAGCAGATTGTTACACACAACAGCTAATAGAATGGCGGCCTGAAGGAGACAAATATGTTCATTATTGCATTATGGCTGTGGCACTTAGGAATGCAAAGCTATGGGCTTGGGATATAGGCTTCATTCCGATTATTTGATTGTTTTTAAATGAAACTTGAAATCCTGGAGCTAGCAAATTATTTTGCATAAGATATGCAAAGCTTCCAGCCTAGTTATTTAGCTGCGGTTGCCCAACATATCAGGATTATTTAAGTGCATAAATTTGTCTATTATGCAAAGGGAAAGAAGAAGTGAATACAGGGCTAATTCTTGTAGTGCTTCATTGCAGCATATTACCAGCTTTGGGACAGCAATGATCTGCCAGCAAAGGTTGCCTATCTGTAACCCTGTGACCACTTTGCTGTGGGTCGAGTGACAGCAAGCATGGGCAGCCCCCAACCCCACTGCTAGAAGTGCTGCTTGTGTGCAGAAAATGATGCTCTTACAGGTGCTGCCCAGTGGAATGGGTGCAGTCCCATCCCCCAGAGCAGCACGAGATGGAGCAGCCGTGCTCAGCAGCACAGCATTGCAGCCAGAAGCCCTCAGGGTGAGCCCGGCGGGTTGGCAGCTGTCCCCACCCTGTCCCCTCTCTCCATGTTGACATTGAAATTCTGTCTTTGAACAAAAGTGTTTCTTACGGTTCTGCATAAAAGATGCTCGCAAGGTTATTTTTGGAACACTTTCGCAAGCTGGTTTCAAATTCAGCAGCACACTAAAGGGCTCCAAGCCATGACTTTGCCTTGAGCCTGAATTAAATACATTTTCGATTCACAAGTACAAAACAAGTGCATGTCCTAACGTCACTCACAGGCTGTCACAACGCTTCCACGGGCGCTTGAAAGCAAAGACCTCCAGGTGTGTGGCTGGGAACAAAGTGATGGTGCAGCGTGTCCCGTGCTGGCTGCATGGCAGTAAAGGACATTTGGAGTTGTGGTATACACGGATGAGAAATGCAGCAGTAGAGCAATTATCTCACTTAACTATTTCGGAGTTACGTGCCGTGACATTCTAATGATGCACACGTGAAAGTTGGTGCTGAGCCCGTCCCTTTGCTGGTTTCACTCGAGCAGCTCTGGGCAGCAGCACTGCGTTTGTTGGAAGCAGATTTGTGCAGGTTTGGGCTGGGGTAGGAATGGGCACCAGCACCTGCTGCACACCGGGTTGTTGGTGGGAGGCAGGGATCTGTGAGACTTGTGCTGTTCCAGCCCTGTCCTGCTGTGCCGAGAGCCTGCATGGGGCTCCAGGGCTGTGTGATTTCCCATTTGTGTTGTTGTGAGGCAGAGGAATTCGCTTACAAACCTAATACCTCTGCTGTGAAATCTGCCTTGGGATAGAAAGATTCGATTGTGGGTTTATATCTTGGAGGAAAAAGCATCCAAATGACTTTTCTCTCCGCTGTTCCCATTGAAATGAAACTCCTTGCTGTAATACTGCTGCAGTGTTTCTTTATGCCAGTAATAAATCACACCGCCCCGGCATCATTTCTGCTGGCCACGGCCAATGATTCACGTTAGGGAAGCAGTTCTGGTGTCAGCAGCACTGAAGGATGCTGACTCTCCCAAAGAGCAGCACGGAGGCAATTGCAGCCCCACACTGAGACCCCTCACCCCAACTCCTGCACAGGGGAACCCTGCAGCTCTGAGTGCATCCCAGCATCTCCTGGGAGCAGCTGAGCACGAGGGCACACAGGCAGAAGAGATGCTCATGCCATAGGAAGTGGCAATTAAAGTCCCCCCTGCTGTGTGTGGGGAGCCAGGGGAGTTCTGCATGGCAGCACGAGTGCCTTTTGGTCAGAGAGGGGAGCGACCACTGCTGGCACAGCTGCTGTGAGTTGCTGAGCAGCGTGAACCCACAGCCTGCAATTCAGAAATCCACTTAGCAGAACTTCTGCACCGACAGGAAGAAGAAGCTGAAGTGAGAGGTGAGCTGTAATCTTATTGCTAGGAATTCCCCTGGGGGTACCACAACCACTGGTGAGCTCAGACGGGCCAGACTTAAACAGCTCTCCCCTATCCAAAGCCCCAGCAGCAGCATACAGCTGTGCAGGTGCTGTACAGCCCCCAGCACCTTACTGCCTGCCCACCCAGTGTGGTGATGGATCCCCTCCTGCCCTGCAATGTATCTCTGGGGAGCTCAGCACCTCCAGCATTTCGTTGGGATCCCATTGACACAACCGAGTTTTCTCAAATAAGAGCAGAGAATCACAGAATCACAGAATCACAGAATGGCCCGAGTTGGAAGGGACCTCCAAGGATCATGAAGCTCCAACCTTCCTGCCGCAGGCAGGGCCACCAACCTCCATATTTCATAGCAGCCCAGGCTGCCCAGGACCCCATCCAACCTGGCCTTGAACACCTCCAACCTTGAACCACATCCTGGGCTGCATTCTCAGCAGCAGGGCCAGCAGGGCAAGAGAGGGGATGTGCCCCTCTGTGTTGTGAGGTCTCACCTGGAGCACTGCATCCAGATGTGGAATGCTCAGCAAAGGAGAAATATGGAGCTGTCAGAGCACTTCTTATACTAAGAGCGGTGAAGGGGAGGGCTGGAGTAGCTCTCCTATGAGGAAAGGTTGAAGGAACTGGGCTTGTTGAGCTTGGAGAAGAGAAGGCTCCAGGGAGATCTCATTGTGGTCTTCCAGAACTTGAAGGGAGCGGATGAACAGGAGGGAGGATGGCTGTTTGTGAGGGTGGATGGTGATAGGACAAGGGGGAATGGTTTTAAAGTGAGACGGGAGATTTAGGTTGGATATGAGGAGGAAGTTTTTCAGCCATAGGGTGGTGAGGCAGTGGAACAGGTTGCCCAAGGAGGCTGTGGATGCCCCATCCCTGCAGGCATTCAAGGCCAGGCTGGATGCGGCCCCGGGCAGCCTGGTCTGCTGGTTGGTGACCCTGCACACAGCAGGGGGCTGGAACTGGATGAGCACCGCGCTCCCCCGCAACCCAGGCCATTCTATCATCCTATGCTGCCCAGAGAGGTGGCAGATGCTTCATCCCTGCAGACGTTCAGCTGGACAGGGCTTTGAGTGAGCCCTGGTAATGCCATAGGGAGAAAGCAGGGAGCAATCATGTTGGAAATTGTTCTGGACGCACATCATCCCTGCAAAGCCCTGAGGCTGGAAGCTTTCCCAAAAGACAGAGCCTGGTGGGAGCAGCGAGGGCTCAGCTCAGTGCAGCACAGCCAGGCGCACGCTGCGCTCTGTGCTCTCCAAGCTCAGCGTTTATCGCGGCAATTACGCGCGTGCTGCCCATCAGCAACGTCCTTGAAGGGCGTTCTTGCTGCTGACACCTCCATTTGTTTGTGGTGGGAGGAGATGTGAGCAATGGCTCTGGGGGCACACAGCCCTCCTCCAGCACCCGGAGAGCCGACGGTTGCATTTACCAAGACATCACTCCACGGTGCTGTGCTTCATTAGCATCTCTGTGTACTCATGTATTCATATTGCTGCTGATTTTTGTTTTGTTCCCCAGCGTCAGCAACAAACACTTGTGTTTCACACTTTGCACCTTACTCAGATACCCCCTGAGCAAACTCTTCCATCAGGATGCTCCCTGCAATCAATAACAGCTTTATCAGCAACAGCAACGTTTGCGCTGCAGCAGCCCCTGGTTAAGTGCAAAGAGATCCCTGTCTATTGTGCACCCATCTATCATGGGTCTGTCTGCCTTAGGAGCCACTGTGCACATTGTTCAGAGGCAGAGCAGGGAAACCACAGTGTTATTTTGGGAGTGAATATAATTCTCTGCGTGGCTGTACCAGGAGAGCTTGGGGATCCTTTGGAGCTAAGCAGAGGAATAAGTCATAGAATCATAGAATGGCATGGGTTGAAAAGGACCACAATGATAATTCAGTTCCAACCCCCTGCTATGTGCAGGTCACCAACCAGCAGCCCAGGCTGCCCAGAGCCACATCCAGCCTGGCCTTGAATGCCTGCAGGGATGGGGCATCCACAGCCTCCTTGGGCAACCTGTTCCAGTGCCTCACCACCCTCTGTGTGAAAAACTTCCTCCTAATATCTAACCTACACCTCCCCTGTCTCAGTTCAAGACCATTCCCCCTTGTCCTATCACTATCCACCCCCATAAACAGCCCTTTCAAAGTCCTGGTGTTGTTTAGCAGACTCAGCTGCCTCCTCACTTCCAAGTGGTTGCTTTCATTCCCTTAACATACAGCTGCTGCTGCTCCAGGGCTGTGGTGGTGACAAGGTGGGTACCAGGTGGGTGAGGGGCAGTGCCACACTGACAGCTGAGCATTGCTCCAAAAAGGAGAACAGGTGCCACCCCTTCCAGGAGCACAGGACGGATTCCTTCATCACTTGCAGCAGTGCAAATGGACAGCAGTCACTGTGAAGAGAGCAGGAATGGCAGTATGTACAGAAGTTAAGCTTTGAAGCAGGCTGCAAAGGCAGCAGCAGCCTGCTGGGTGAGTGCAGTGGGTGTATATCTGTGGAGCTGAACATGCAGATGTGTATTTGGCAGCAGCAGTAACTGTCTGCACATGTAAATCTGCAATTTGGGGCTTCAGGTTGAGACATTTTGCAGTGGAGCACTGAAAACTACTTCATCCATGCTCCAATTTGAATACTGGCAATGCAAGCTATAGGGGGTGCACAGCGTAGGACCAGTAGGACTGGTATACAGATTGTGCAAATAACTAACACTGCAAATGGAGCTCCATCAGAATGGACCAATTAGACATAAAATGAGTTAAATTAGCCACTTGGTTTCCACTTACATGCGTTCATGCAAGCCCTGCAGCCATTACAGCTGTGCCCAAGGAGGTTGTGGATGCTCCATCCCTGCAGGCATTCAAGGCCAGGCTGGATGTGGCTCTGGGCAGCCTGGTCTGCTTGTTGGTGACCCTGCACATAGCAGCAGGGTTGGAACGAGATGAGCATCGTGGTCCTTTTCAACCCAGGCCATTCTATGATTACCCAAGGAAAATCCTCATCAGAGCTGCTCTGCACAGAGCTGTGCTGCCCTTCACCCCAGCGTTGCCCTCACAGAGGCAAAGTGAGGAGATTGATGCTCCCCGTTTTCTGTCCCTGCATCTTCTCCCAGCAGAAATGTCACCTCAATGTGCAAAGTCGTTCCAAGAACCCCTATTCCTCTTGCAGCTGCATCCTCAGCTCACACCTTTGTGTGACCAATGGACCGTTGTAGCTTGAAATCAAAATTAATTAAACCTTGTTTACCATTCTGAATTACTGAGCTAATGAATATCGTACCTGTGAGGCATCCATCTTGGTCAAACACATCGTGCCTCACAGCTGTTGTTTTGCTGCAGATTAGATTTGCTCTCGTTTCTATGAAGACGTCTACAAAGCAATAAACCCCACACTTATCCGACTCAAAAAATAATTATAAAATCTTTATTAGCTTCCGAGGAACTGGGTTCCCTACCTCTCACTTGGCAATAAAAGGTGATTTGTTCCATAGCTGCCTGATGGAACACTTGGGTGCTGGCTATTACTTACATCTATGACTCCTCCTAAAAGACATTAAGGTCGTCTCCTGTGAGCAAACATGCAGGTGTGTGGAATTGCACAGTGATCACTCCTTTATCAATGCAATCTCTGCTGTTAAACGTTACCTGCATACCTGCTACCTGAAATCAAGGAGCCTTGTTCCCTTTAACCTGGGGCACAGCAGTTCCCCACATGCTTGTGTTCATTTTAAGAATCAATAAAGCACAAAGATGTCTAATCACCCTGAAATGTTTTGCATAGTCGGAAGTCAGATTAGATCTTCCTTAAGCATCAAATGGAAATTGTAGTGTCCTCCAGAATCAATATGTTACCCATGGGTCCCAGGATTTCTCACTTACATGCTTGATCATACATTATAATGAAGGTTTGTAATAACATTAAAATCTTCCCGACTGCATTTTCGGTATAATTTACTTTTTTCCCCCCTCTCTGTACCAGAGAGATTTAAATTTAATTACTTGGAAAATAATGCACAGCTGCTTTTCTTGTCCTGTACTCCGAATTTACTCGCTGATGAACATCAGCCTGAAATATTTTGTCTAATTACAGCCTTCCTGGAACCCCTTCAGCTGCACTGCAATGCCTCCAAAGATGGGGGACGCCCAGCTGCCTTTTCCCCTGGGCTGACACCAACCCCTGCCCCATGGCAGTGCCCACAATGAAGCAGCCCTGGGGTTACATGGGGAGGGCTGCTCACCCAATGCTTTGGTTAAACTGCCTTATGCTCCATCTATACTTTATATATCGCTCTAATTCTAAGCTAATTCTACCTCTGAGTCTCTACAAAGGTATTTCGTGCAATTGAACTGATCCACTTAAAAGTTATCTCCCATCACTTCCCCAATCCCCATGTGCCCACCCACCATCATGAGGTGATATCACTGCACCCCATGCACACCCTGAGCACTGCAGGGTCTGTGTGCTCCTGCAGCCCATCTGCAAGCCCAGCCCTACCGATGGCATCACTTGGATGGCACAAGCTCAGCTCACCTCTGCAACCTGTGCTTTTCCCCTTGGATGCTCTGCCTGCTTCTGCTTGACATCATTAATCAGAGAACCATATGGCTCTGCACACTGCCTGTGGTCCCTTTGGTGTCCCTGCATGCAGCATGTGACATTAAAACAAAACAAAACAAAACAAAAAACTAATTATTGAAATCTAATACACTGCTAATAAAGGGGCAGCGAGTTCAGCTGTGCGGTGTAACCCTCCCAGGGGATCTCCCTGCCCACTGCATTGGCCTCAGGACACATGGCTGGGGGTCAGCAGCATGGTGAGCCCCTGTCCTGGCAGTGCAAACGAGCTCTCATCCTGCACACAGACAATAAGAAGTGAAGAAGACACCAAACAGCTCCGTGGACACTCACTTCCAGCCAAGGCTGCGGTCTGCAGTGCTGTGAATTTATGGGGTAGCTCAGCTCACTGCTCAAATTTTTAAAACCCACTCTTTTCTGAGAAAGCAATGGGGAAGGGCTCCCTGCAGCCAGCCCTGCCCAGCACCGCGTCCTGGACTCACTTTCAGGGCGCTCTGTTCACATCAGTGAGCACCTGAGCATGAGTGGAACTCATCACGTTGCTGTCAGCCCTGGGGAGCGTGAGGGCTGTGATTCACATCTCCTCAGCGTTGGCTCCGTCTACAATCAGTGCAGCCTGATGATCAGCTGATGAGTTGTAGCCAGCTCTCCCAGCCTGATGCACAACCCCACAACTTCCTTGGCCAAAGCTGTAGCCTCAGTGCATCCTTCATCGCCCTCAGCGCTGCTCCCAGAGCCCATAAGCCACATCCAGAGCTCAGCACACAGCTGCAGAGATAACTGTCTGCCTGCTGCCTTCCCCCACTGACCCTCATTTCCACATCCCTCTGTCCCTTAATTGCTTCATTCTCCTCCCAGCTCTCAGCCTGTCAAACCCCGTGGTTCTGCTCCATACATCACAAGCCGCTCCTGCTCTTGAAAGATTTGCTTAAATGCCTTTTGCTGCTTTTGTATTGGAAATTTATGCAAAATTTATAAACAAAAAAGTCCTGAGCAGAAATCTCACTTTCTTTCTTTTTTCTTTTTCTTTTTTTTTTTTTCCTCTTCTAAAAATATTCAGAAGAGGGACTTGTGGAACATCAGGAATAATGAGTCAATCCAGCTAAACTTCAACAGCGAGGAGAAAAAAAAAAAAAGAACCTCTTGAGAAGGGCAGATTGAGAAATGACTGCATTAAATATATATAAAAAAAAAATAAAAGGAAAAGAGTGTGAAGCCTCCAAACTGATTCCAACCCTGCGTGAAGCTGTGGGTTGGGGGCAGGGAGATGTGCCAGATCTGCCAGGCCCTGCCAGACCAGGGTGCTGCTGCAGAATACAATGCTGCAGGGATGGCATGGAGCCTTCCTGCCCACAGCAGGGCAAATCTGCCTCATTTCCATGCAGGAGAGCTCGCTGCCACCCATCCCTGAGCATTGCACGTGCTGAGGTTGGTGCTGCTGCTCCCATGCTGCACACCAGCAGTGCCAGATGTGGTCCAGCCCCGTGGTCCCATGGAACCAGACTTTGAACATTGGGAGATGCAAATGTGCACCAAATGGGGTTTCCAGAAGCTCTGGTGTGCATTGATCTCATACCTCTCTGCAGCTCTCAGGGTTCAGACATATGCAGGGATCCAGCCCTGGGATCTGGGTGGCAGGGCATCCCAACAAATCTTCCATCGGAGAGCCTTTGGCCAACATAAATCACCGCCACCAGTGGAGCTGTGCTGATTTGCACCACTCACAGACTTTGAATTAAAATTTAATGGAAAACTTAAGCTGTCATTAGCTTTCAGTGAAAAGCTTTTGCAGGAATGCAGCCGCTCTCCACCTGCTGGGGTGCAGCAGCCTCTGACAAAGGGACCCAGGGATGCATCACAGCACTGCAGCTGCTGTCCTCCCATCCCCACCTTCCCCTTCAGCACCTTCTGCTGATGTGTCCCCTGCGATCCCTCTATCAGGAGATTTCCATGCAAATCTCATTAGTTACCTTCATCCTCTACTCTACAGTGTAATTGACTTTCTGGGACCTTGACTGCATCGTGGCTTCCCCAGCTGGCCTTCTGTTAGGCTGCATCTTTTATTCAGTGTTGCCCTGGAAATGAAAGCAAGGAGCGATAATTTACAAGATATGTGCATATACCTGTGTGTGCTTATATGAAGACCAACACAAATACGTTTGCATACAGCAGTACGTTTGTTTTAACAGCATAACAAATTGATCTTGAGCCCGGACAAGGACTGCCATGTGCTGCTGTGGATACCTCACGTGGATTTCTCTGGGAAGCAGCTGCATTCAGGAGAATTGCTGTGTGCAGGTCACACAAGGTCTGCCCCTGCCCACCACTGATTCTTCCTGGTGCTCATCACACAGCACAGGATGCTTCCTTCCATAGCCATGTGATTTCCTTCCCAGTCGGTTAAGCCCAAATTAAAATCCTCGTGGTAAAACTTCAGTCTTTGCACAGCGTGGAGCTGTGCTTTAAACGGAGCCCTTCTTGTACTGAGCTGACTCCATTCATGGGGCAGTGGGTGCTCAGCACCCCCCATTCAGCACCACCGATGCTTTGCAAATGAGGAGAACCGCTTTGGGCACGCAGAGCACAGGAGGGGGCACAGGACATCTTCAGAGTAATGTATAGAGAGCACAAATCTCATTAAGCTGCAATCACTGACACGTCATGGAATTGTGCATGCGGCAGCTACAGCATGGCTTGGTGAGTGCTACACACAGTGCTGGAGCCAGAGGCACATGTTGTGTGAGGAGGCCAAAAGCTCCTGGAATTCCCCCAGCTGGCCTGGGTTCAACGGGCCATTCAATAAAACGAATGACCCAGACCACCCGTGCATGAGCTGTGATGCTCTCCAAGCATGGAGTGTCTGCAATTACGCAGAGCTGTGCCTTATAGCTGCTCTCCTGGAGGCATCCCGATGGCTGAGCCCTGCCCATACAAACCACCCCGAGCTGATCTGCAGCTCAGATTCCTGCTTCTGACCCAAACGCTCCCGTTGTACCTAAAGCCATTAGAGATAATCAATTTGCATTAAAGGTCTGCAGTTCTCAGCCATCGATTTGCTCCTCTGTCTGCAAAGTTTACCTGCCTTGGGGAAGACCCCTCTGTAGGGTGACCCTGTGCTGGTGAGCTGAGTGTGCAATGAGGGGCTCTGCCTCTGGGTGGGGGATTGGGTCAGTGTGCAGTTCTGGGGAGGGGGAGCACTGATTTCCCTGGATCTGGAAGGTAGGGGTGTGAGGCAAAAAATCAAATTGATCAAAAAATGAAATATTCATAGGACATTATTCATTAAGATTCATCTTGCCAAGTGGGTGAAATGAGGCAAGGGAAGAAATTAGCTTGCTTGAGAGTGTCAAAGTGATTATGTGATTAAATTGCAATTTATAATTTCTAATTTCTCCTTCCAAAAAAGAAAAAAAAAAAAAAAAAGTTACTGCTTGATTTGTGTTCCTGCCCCTCTCTCATTTTTCACACACTCCTCCGTGTGTGTGATCAATCAGTGCAGAGATGTCTGAAGGAAAAGCACTCCCACCTACAGGTGTGTGTGGGGCCTGTGGGTCCTGTCCTGTGCCCCCAACACCTCCCAAGGATGCCTTCTTCCTCCTGCTCAACACTTTGTGCTGTATGCTGGTGGTTTGAAATACACAGATGCAATATTATCTTGTGTTTTGGCTGATTAGCTGAGGCAGCCCATGAGCAGGCATGGCTTGGCAGTGCTGTCACTCAATTTGTTTGTCTGCTTTCTGGTTGAATTGGTAACACACTCACACCACAATAAAGCCCTGAGATGGCTTCTGTCTGCAGTGAGTGTGTGAGCCTTGCTGAGGTGGGAACCCACAGCAGCTGAGCATCCCCCAATACTGCTGATACAGGCAGCAGAGTGATGGGGTGGCACAGCATGGCCATGGTTGTGTCCCTAGTGTGTGTGCCCTGTGCAGGGCTGGGGGGACACAGGGCATTGGAGGCCTGGTCCCAGCTGACAGCACTGCTCCTGTAATTGCTGTCATTTAATCATTACACTGAGTCCCAGGAGCATCCCACGCTTGTTGAGCCCTGACAGAGGGATGTTTGAAGGAGCCTGTGTCCCAGTGTATGTGCCACATCTGTGAGCACAGCTCTGAGGAAAACAATACTGCCAGCCTGGGTGCTGCATCCTGGGGCTGGGGGTATGGCAGAGTCAGAAGCAGAGCATGTGCCTTCCCCATGCTCTGCTTCTGAGTTCCCTGACAAGGGAACTCAGCCCAATTACACTGCTTTGAATCAGTTTACTTGGTAGTTTCTGCTTCACTTGCAAGACATCGTTATAATTACTTGGCATTGGCAAGCCATTACTCAGAGGTTCTGGGCTGGGGGAGCAGAAGACATGATTGTCTCATAAGCCTAATGAGCCATATTGATTACGAGAGGATAAGGACAGAGCTATAAACAGCCCGTATTCTTTATTTGTCTCGTTGTTAGATCTGTATTTGCAGCCCAGACCTGACAGTGAGTTATGGGGGCTGAGTGCCGTTACGCTGCTCCTCGGATAACGCAGAGTTTAGCATATGCAGGGCCTCTGCTTGTAACCGAAATCAATTACGGATGGAAAGTGAACGTAGACCTGGCTGTGACTGCTGTCTCCATTTAAGAAAGCGCTGGCTGAGGGCATACCTCAGGACTTACAGCACAAAGTGATCTTCACCACGAGGGCCCGTTGTAGGAGTGCATTCTGCCTCTGCCCATTACAGCAGAGTATTTGAGATGCGAGCAAGGACCATGTCCCTGCTTGGAAATACAATGGCAGAAAACTGGAGCTGTGCTCCCTCTTCCAGCCATGCTCACACAGCAGCCCTCATTGCCTCACATCTCAATAATCTCATGTGCAGTGCACCAGAGGACCCTCAGGCTCTGAGCTGGGCACTGCAGGATTGGTCCCCCCCCAGCATCCTCAGCCGTGGCCACATGTGGCCCCACCACCAGATTCTGACCCAGAGCAGCGCTGTGCAGGGCTGCTCAGGCTCTGCAGTGCTTCTGGGCCATTCCCTGTGACGAGAAAGGGGATTTCTGCTGCTCCCAGAGATGCTGCGTTGCGTTGGCACGCAGTCAGTGCTGTCACTGCTTGCAGTCAGGTTAATCCCACACTTGAGATGTGCGTCATCTAGAAGCAGGTAAAAAAAAATAAATTAATTAAATAGGAGCCCTGTGCAAATCAGAAATTATGCAAATCACCTTACACATGAGTTGTTTGTGAAGTTTGTGGTTGCCATCCCATCTCTGGAATGCCAATCCCGAAGCGCTGCTAAATGTGAGCAATGCTGCCGTGCGCTCAGCGGAGCCTCCGGAGGAGCGCGTGGTGCTGCAGAGCCCCGGCACAGCGCTTTCTTTCTGCCTCATTGATCCCCATTAGGAAAGCCCTCGGCGCAGCGCTGCCCACTGAGAACAGCACATTAACGTAACAACAGAGCTGGCACACGGGGAAGTGCCCGGTGCCAAGAGAGGCAGAGCCGGAGCTGCGGGGCTTTGGCAGCGTGGAGAGCTCGGGAATGCAGCAGCGAGGGATGAGGCTACGGCCAAAGAGTTTCTGCGGGCAGAGGATGCTCTGAACATGAACCTGAGCACAGTGTGCCACTGGTCACACAGTTCTGCAAGTGCTCAAGCCCCGTTTTTCACCAAAAATACAATGAAGTATGGAAAATATCGGCTGCTGTCCTGCACAGAAAGAAACACCTCTGTGTCTGCGAGGCAACTGAGGCTGCAAAGTGAGCACTCCTGCACCCGGTCATTTGTCTGGTTGTGTTTTCACACAGACCATGGCTCAGCATTAGCAAATTGTTTACCTTCAGTGGCAGATGTGAAGCTTTGTGCTCAGTAGCAGCCAAAGTGGGACGGAATGCAGAGTGCTGTGAGCCCACCCCCACCCCAATCACGGAGATGCTGACCCCCAGCTGCAGCCCCTGACACCGGGTTTGCCCATCAGACCTCCGGATCTGCAGATCCGGGATCCAAATTCAATCCCTCTGGCTGAAGTGAATGCTGCACCTCTTTGGCAGGGCTCAGCTCAGATCCACCTCCTGGCCTGCAAAGCATCCCCTGCCCCAGCCAGGCTGGCAGCCCTGTGCAGAGCTGTGCAGTGGCTGAGCTGCTGTTCACTGCTTCCTCCTGTGTGTCTGCGTGTTAGCTTTAGTGCTGCTAGGGATACTGTGCTGTAGTGTGATTAATCAAGTGTCAGGATGCTTACAGCCCTGTATAGACAACTTTTATTAACTGCTATTTAAATGGAGATAGCTTTGCTGCTGTAATGGGTTCAGCCAAGCCTTCCCAAACCAACTCTGAGCTGTGCAGGGAGCCTGGCAGAGCCATCCTATGTGTGGATCTCACAGAGCGAGGGCTTTTTTTGCCTATTTTAAATGCAGGAAGAGATGCTCTGAGGCTTCAGACTGTAATGTAAAATAATAAATGAGTTTCCATGAGGGAGAAATAAAACAAACCTAACTGGCTTGCAGGAGTGCAGGGCTCAGCGCTCCCTGCTGCTTCGGGCATAGCAGAGGTGCAGCTGGACATGGTGCCATGCTGAGCTGTGCCACGTTGTGTTGTGCCACAATGAGTTGTGTCATGCTATGCCACGTTGTGCTGTGCCACACTGTGCCATGCTGGGCTGTGCCATGCTGTGCCGTGCCATGCTGGGCTGTGCTGTGCCATTGTGCTGTGCCATACTGTGCCATGCTGGGCTGTGCCATGCTGTGTTGTGATGTACTGGGCTGTGCTGTGCCACCCCATGCTGTGCTGTGCTGTGCCACACTGCTGTGCCATGCTGGGCTGTGCCATGCTGTACTGGGCTTTGCCACTTTGTGCTGTGCCACTTTGTGCCATGCCACACTGTGCTGTGCTGTGCCACTGTGCTGTGCCATACTGTGCCACCCTATGCTGTGCCATGCTGTGTCATGCTGTACTGGACTGTGCTGTGCCATGCTGTGCCATGCTGTGCCACCCCATGCTGTACTGTGCTGTGCCACTGTGCTGTGCCACGCTGTGCTGTGCCATGCTGTGTCATGCTATACTGGGCTGTGCAGTGCCATGCTGTGCCACCCTGTGCTGTGCCATGCTGTACTGTGCTGTGCCACTTTGTGCTATGCCACACTATGCTGTGCTGTGCCACTGTGCTGTGCCATGCTGTGCTGTGCCACATTGTGCCATGCTGGGTTGTGCCATGCTGTGCCACACTGTGCCACTTTATGCTATGCCACGCTGTGCTGTGCTGTGCCATGCTGTGCTGTGCTGTACTGGGCTGTGCTGTGCTGTGCCATGCTGTGCCACCCTATGCTGTGCCATGTTGTGCCATGCTGTACTGTGCTGTGCCACTTTGTGCTATGCCACACTATGCTGTGCTGTGCCACTGTGCTGTGCCACGCTGTGCCATGCTATGCCACCCTATGCTGTGCCATGTTGTGCCACACTGTGCTGTGCCATGTTGTGCTGTGCTGTGCCACTGTGCTGTGCCATACTCTTTTGTGCTGTGCCACAGTGAGCTGGGTCATGCTATGCCGTGTTGTGCTGTGCCACACTGTGCCATGCAACGCTGTGCCATGTTGTGCCACACTATGCTGTGCCATGCTGGGCTATGCTGTGCCATGCCACAATGAGCTGTGCCATGCTGTGCTGTGCTGTGCCATTGTGCTGTGCCATACTGTGCCATGCTGGGCTGTGCCATGCTGTGTTGTGATGTACTGGGCTGTGCTGTGCCACCCCATGCTGTGCTGTGCTGTGCCACACTGCTGTGCCATGCTGGGCTGTGCCATGCTGTACTGGGCTTTGCCACTTTGTGCTGTGCCACTTTGTGCCATGCCACACTGTGCTGTGCTGTGCCACTGTGCTGTGCCATACTGTGCCACCCTATGCTGTGCCATGCTGTGTCATGCTGTACTGGACTGTGCTGTGCCATGCTGTGCCATGCTGTGCCACCCCATGCTGTACTGTGCTGTGCCACTGTGCTGTGCCACGCTGTGCTGTGCCATGCTGTGTCATGCTATACTGGGCTGTGCAGTGCCATGCTGTGCCACCCTGTGCTGTGCCATGCTGTACTGTGCTGTGCCACTTTGTGCTATGCCACACTATGCTGTGCTGTGCCACTGTGCTGTGCCATGCTGTGCTGTGCCACATTGTGCCATGCTGGGTTGTGCCATGCTGTGCCACACTGTGCCACTTTATGCTATGCCACGCTGTGCTGTGCTGTGCCATGCTGTGCTGTGCTGTACTGGGCTGTGCTGTGCTGTGCCATGCTGTGCCACCCTATGCTGTGCCATGTTGTGCCATGCTGTACTGTGCTGTGCCACTTTGTGCTATGCCACACTATGCTGTGCTGTGCCACTGTGCTGTGCCACGCTGTGCCATGCTATGCCACCCTATGCTGTGCCATGTTGTGCCACACTGTGCTGTGCCATGTTGTGCTGTGCTGTGCCACTGTGCTGTGCCATACTCTTTTGTGCTGTGCCACAGTGAGCTGGGTCATGCTATGCCGTGTTGTGCTGTGCCACACTGTGCCATGCAACGCTGTGCCATGTTGTGCCACACTATGCTGTGCCATGCTGAGCTATGCTGTGCCATGCCACAATGAGCTGTGCCATGCTGTGCTGTGCTGTGCCACTGTGCTGTGCCATGCTGTGCCATTCTGTGCCACCCTGTGCTGTGCCATGCTGTACTGTGCTGTGCCACTTTGTGCTATGCCACACTATGCTGTGCTGTGCCACTGTGCTGTGCCACGCTGTGCCACGCTGTGCCATGCTGTGCCACCCTATGCTGTGCCATGTTGTGCCACACTGTGCTGTGCCATGCTGTGCTGTGCTGTGCCACTGTGCTGTGCCATACTCTTTTGTGCTGTGCCACAGTGAGCTGGGTCATGCTATGCCGTGTTGTGCTGTGCCATGCTGGGCTGTGCCATGCTGTGCCACCCTATGCTGTGCCATGTTGTGCCACACTTTGTTGTGCCATGCTGTGCCACCACATGCTGTGCTGTGCTGTGAGACACTGCTGTGCCATGCTGGGCTGTGCCATGCTGTACGGTGCTGTGCCACTTTATGCTATGCCACACTGTGCTGTGCTGTGCCACTGTGCTGTGCCATGCTGTGCTGTGCTGTGCCACAATGAGCTGCGCCACGCTGTGCTGTGCCATGCTGTGCCACCCTATGCTGTGCCATGTTGTGCCACACTGTGCTGTGCCATGCTGTGCCACACTGTGCTGTGCCATACTCTTTTGTGCTGTGCCACAGTGAGCTGGGTCATGCTATGCCGTGTTGTGCTGTGCCACACTGTGCCATGCAACGCTGTGCCATGTTGTGCCACACTGTGCTGTGCCATGCTGGGCTATGCTGTGCCATGCCACAATGAGCTGTGCCATGCTGTGCTGTGCTGTGCCACTGTGCTGTGCCATGCTGTGCCATGCTGTGCTGTGCCATGCTGTGCCACCCTGTGCTGTGTCATGCTGTGTCATGCTGTACTGGGCTGTGCTGTGCCGTGCTGTGCCATGCTGTGCCACCCTATGCTATGCTGTGCTGTGGCACACTGTGCTGTGTCATGCTGTGCTGTGCCACGTTAAGCTGTGCCATGCTATGTCACACTGTGCTGTGCCATGGCTGTGCCATATTGTGCTGTGCCACCCTATGCTGTGCCATGTTGAGCTGTGCTGTGCTGTGTTGTTGTGCCATCCTGTGCTGTGCTGTGTCATGCTGTGCTGTGCCACATTGAGCTGCACCACAATGAGCTGTGCTGTGCCATGCTAAGCTGTGCCATGCAGAGCCACGCAATCAGGCTGGGATGGCATTTGGGATGTAGCTACATTGCATGCAAGAACACCAGAATGTTAAGGCATTTCTCTCCAATGTTCTGTAGTGTTTATCTTATATACACCACGTAAAAGTTCTAAAATTGCACAACCTGTAATTGGGCGTGGAGATAAGCTCAGATTGATGAGCAGAGATAAGCTCTGCTGCTGCATTCCTGCTGTTACCTGACAGTCCTGGGGAGCGACAGTGGCTGCACTCTGTGGCTCATTGATGTGGCACTGGGAACCCATGTGAACTATCGCTATCCATCCAGAACTGGAAAAAAAAGGAGGTCCAGATCAGTTTGCAGTGCTTTAGAATTAACCAAAGGACGTGTTTGCACACTGCAGACCCTCCGTCACTACACGACACGATGGAAGTGAGCGGTGGGAAACGGGAGGAGCGACAGGAGGAGGTGCCACGAAGAAACAGGTCGGTTAAAACACGAAGAGTTCAAATACGCAATGGAAAAGCGTTGTGCAAACAAGAACGGGCCGGGACTGCCGCGGCGCTCCGGAGCGCTGAGAAGCCGCGCTCGGGCGGAGCTGCAGGGCAGGGCGGCGGCCGCGCGGGGGCGCTGCGGAGCCGCGCTCGGCTCTGGCCGGGCGCAGCGCCGAGAGCGCCGCGGGGGGGCGCTGTGGGGGCGCGGGGAAGGGGCGGGGCTCGACTGAGGGCCCCGGACAGCGCCCTCGCCCGGAGCGGCCCCGTCCCCCCTCCCGCACCGGAAATGACGCGCCAATCACGGCCGCCCGCTCTCTCCGCCGCCGCCGCCGCGAACAAAAGGGATTTCAGCCCGCGCCCCGCCCCCCGCGCCCCGGTCCAGCCTTCCGATTGGCTGCTCCCGTCGCCGCCGTCCGGGCCACGCCCTCTCCCCGCCTCCCTGACGGCGGATTGGTCCGCGGGCGGCCCCGGCCGCGGCGCTGATTGGCGGCCGGGCCGTCCTTCAGCGGGCACCGCGCAGGGGCGGGGCTGCACGGGCGCGGGGCTGAACGGCGGCGGCGGCGGCGCGGGCCGGGCAGGGCTGGGCAGGTCGGTGCTGCGGGCGGTGCGGCTCCGGGGGGCGGTGGAGGCGCGGTCCGTTTTCAGCGGTGCCGTTCCGTCCGGGGGGACCGCGGCAGGTGCGCGCCGGTGGGGCCTTACTGCGGGCTGCGGGTGGGGCGGGGGGCGGCACCGCCGGGCCGGGCTGCGAGCGGGGGGCTCGGCGCGGGATCCGCGGGGCGGTGCTGCGCGGCAGCGGGGAGCGGCGATCCCGGCCCGCTGTGTGCGGGCGGCGTCGGTACCGCCCCGTCCGTCCGTCCGTCCGCTGCCCCTCCGCGTTCCCGTGGGCGATCCGGGCCGTCGCCGCCCCCTCGATGCCGCCCCTCCCCGGGGACGGGAGAACGGCTCCGGGCGTGCTGA
Source organism: Phasianus colchicus (assembly GCF_987193195.1). NCBI lineage: Eukaryota > Metazoa > Chordata > Aves > Galliformes > Phasianidae > Phasianus > Phasianus colchicus. The sequence continues at coordinate 2,737,461 of NC_143460.1, read as the reverse complement.
CCTTACGGGAGGAGAAGCGGAGCGGAGCGGTGCCGTCCGTGGGGCTGAGCCGGCGGTGCGGGGTGGGAGCGCTGGGTTGGGGTCGGTTGAGGAGACGCTGCGGCCGCCCGGAGCACCGCGGAGAGGAAGTTTACCTTTAGGCGTTATCCGTGTTTATGCTGCGAGCCGTCGCTCGTTGTCCAAAGATGGGGGTTTATCTCCGGCTGAGGGATAATATTTATGTCAGCAGACTAAATAACGCCGTCCTCGCGGTCTGCGGTCTGCCTGGGTGCGCTGCTCGGGTTGGGTCACTGGATGTGGAAGGAAGGGATGGCATTCAGAGGGACCTGAGCAGGCTCAAAAGGTGGGCATGGGTGAATCCAATGAGGTTCAACACGGCAAAGTTCGAGGTTTGGCACTTGGGACGGAGGAATCCCAGGCATTTGTACAGACTGGGAGGAGCAGTCCTTGAGAGCAGCCCTGCAGAGAAGAACCTGGGGGTCCTGATGGAGGAAAAGCTGAACATGAGCCAGCAGTGTGTGATTACAGCTTGGAAAGCAAATGGGATCCTGGGCTCCATCAGAAGAGGGGTGGCCAGCAGGGACAGGGAGGTGATTGTCCCTCTCTGCTCTGCTCTTGTGAGGCCCCATCTGGAATACTGCGTCCAGGTCTGGAGCCCCCAGTACAAGAAAGACAGAGAGCTGTTGGAGAGGGTGCAGAGGAGCCACAGAGATGATCAGGGGACTGCAGCACCTCCCCTATGAGGACAGGCTGAGGGAGCTGGGCTTGTTCAGCCTGGAGAAAAGAAGGCTGTGGGGTGAATCATTGCAGCCTTCAGTACCTAAAGGGAGCCTACAAACAGGAGGGGAATCGACTCTTTGAAAGGAGAGATAACAGCAGGACAAGGGGAAATGGTTTGAAGTTGAGGGAGGGAAGATTGAGGTTGGATGTCAGAGGGAAGTTCTTTGCTATGAGAGTGGTGAGGTGCTGGAACAGCTGCCCAGAGAGGCTGTGGATGCCCCGTCCATCCCTGGAGGTGTTCAAGGCCAGGTTGGATGGGGCCCTGGGCAGCCTGGGCTGGTATGAAATGAGGAGGTTGGTGGCCCTGCATGTGGCAGGGGGTTGGAGCTTCATCATCCTTGAGGTCCCTTCCAACCCTGGCCATTCTGTGATTCTGTAACGTAAGGGGCAGTGAGCCCTGCGGGGCTTTCAGACCTCGTCATGATGTGAAATGGGATGATGGTGCTTCTCTCTGGTGATGGGTCCAGGCAGCACAGAGCAGTGGTGGAACAGAGCTGCCACAGTTTGTTCTTAAGGGCTGAGAGAAGGGATGTGTGCCTGTGTAAAGGCCTGGGGAGGGTGGGCTCAGGGTTGGTGCTGCAGGGACTCAGTGCTGTGTGTCTATCATCTCTTTGGTCAGGGCTGCTGCCGTGTGAGTGCTGCTGTGCTTTGCTTCTGGGAGTGCACACAGGGTGTATTTCAGGGCAGGGCTTGTTTCTCTTGTGAAGCTGATTAAAGAGTGTAAGCACGGAGGCACGTCAAGAATAGCACAGCTTATTTCTTCTAATGCAGAAGTGTGAGTCACAACGGGGCATTTAGCATATAGAAGCGATTAGTGCCTGCAGCGCCTGCAGCTGCTGGTTGCCCTCTGCCACTGAGGGCAGGTGGAGCTTCAGCATCACTGCTTTGGGGGCAGAGTGCAGCTCTGTTTTGCTGGGCCCGTGTTGGCTGTGGTGCTCACAGCCCCGTGGTGCTGGGCTCAGAGCAGCAGCAGTGATGGCCGGCCCTGTAGGGGCTGTAGGAACGTTGCCCTTCTGTGCAGCTGCTGCCCAAAGCACGGGGCGACTGAATGGTGAGAGATCTGCCTGATAAGCAGAGCTGGCACAAAGCAAACCTGTGATTTCTCCTGCTGTGTGAAGGCTGCTTACTCCTCTGCAAGCAGAACTTTCTGTTCCCAGCAAACTGGAAAACTGCTGTGCCGTAAACAAGACAGAACTTGTATTTGTGCATGATTCTCCAGAGGCACCGCTATGCAAATGGCTTGTGAAGTAGCAAAGGCTCCAGAAAAATCAGAGTTCAGCTGAATGGTGCGGCTGCTGGGATTGTGAGGGTTAAACCCTCCCACTGACCTCTGCTGTGGGGTTGGAGGTCTGAGTGGCTCCTTTGGCCCACGGTGTTTTCTGACCCACCTGCAGAGCATGAGGCTGTCAGCACGAGGAGTATTTCCATCAGGGATGAGGGTTTAGTAGGAGAAATGAGTGTTGTTGTTTGCTAATAAAGTAATATAACATAGAGGTGTAGTAGGGGCCAGTGTAAGTGTGTTGGCAGAGATATAGAATAGGTCAAAACCAGCTTTCTGTGCATGGAGTTCAGGTGTCAGATCCTCATTCTTGCATGAGCACTGAAGTTATATTCAATAAATGATGGCAGTATTGAAGGAGGGCAGAGCATTTGTGTTGTGTGTGCTGTGCTTTCCCACAGGGAAGCTGCAGGCTGGAAAACTGGGAGCTGAAGTTCAATAGAGATGATGGGTTGCAACTTTGTGTGCGAGGTGTTTCTGTGGGTATTGAAATGGGTATTTTGCCTTCTGTTTTTCAGGTTTTCAGGATGAATCTGGAAAAACTCAGCAAACCAGAACTACTGACACTGTTTAGCATTTTGGAGGGAGAGTTAGAAGCAAGGGATCTTGTCATCGAAGCCTTAAAGGTATGTTGTAAGTACTCTGATAAGGGACAAATGTCAACAGTGCTACTGTTATCCTATCTTAGTACCAACAGTATTAGATAATAAATGTTGTATATTGCTCTGTGTCTCCAAATCTGTTGTAAGCTTGCTGCAGGAGGCGTTTCAGTGTTTAACTGCAGTGCTGCACGTGTGCTTTCGTCAGTTCTGATAAAGAGTTCTGCTGTCCTGAGAAAAGAAGAAGGTCTGCTAGACTTCCTCTGCTGGTTGTGTTCTGACTTAGTAGGGAAGGAATCCTAAAGCAGAACATCCCTCCACAAGGGATCACAGATGAGTTCTTTGCTGAGGATAACATCCCACGAAGCATAAAGCCCCCATGGCTTTGCATTATGCTAAGCTGATGTGAGCAGGTGCTGCTGGCAGAGGCTGTGCTGTGTGTCCCCCCTGACTCCTCTCTGACCCCCCCCTGCTTCAGGGTGCTTTGCTGGCACTCAGCCTGAGGAACTGAAAAATTCCCCTTTGGCTGGAAACCATTTTGTTGCTTGTTTTCCCCTTTGTGGATCGAAAAGCAGAGATCTCTCCGGCTGTGTCGTGATGCAGTGTAAGGCAGGAGTGGCTGTCATGCATTCTCCATGATTGCCACAGATATCCGGGGGATGCTGAGTGCTGACAAACCTGATTTTCATCCGTGATTTGGTGCTGCCAACCAACGATTGCATCTGTTTATGCTCTGACAGCTGTAATTATTCGAGTACAGCAATGAGCTCAGGTGGGAACGGGCTCCTCCCGGCATGGCTGTGCAGCTCTGCTGGGTGTGCACTCACACAGGGCTGTCAGAGGGGCCATTATTCCTGTCCTGTCACACGTTGTCCCCAATAAGAATTAAGATGTTCTGCAGGTTTGATCTGTCAGCAGTCAGACACGCATTGCTCAGTAATGCCTGTAGCTGGCTATGTGCAAATCCTTCTCTAAACTGCACAAGCACTTGTTGTGGTTAGGCCACATCTAGCTAACACAAATAGCAGTTAATCTTTCTGGTTTGCTCGTTAAAATTAAAACATTCACCATCCAGAAGGAGGATATGGATTGTCACGAGTCTGTCCGCACGAGATGCAGGCAGTACCAGCGTGTGGTTTCAAATCTGCTGTTTGTTTTCCCATACTGAACATAATGCTGACAGTTTCAGTTCTTGCTGAGCAGCTTCCACTTGGTGCTGGATGTGCTGTGTTGCTTTGAAGGCTCTTGTAATGCTCAGCTTCGTGCTGTTGTCGTGCCCTTGTGTCTTTATTAGGTGTTTCTTGGCGATTTGCCCCCGCTCCTTAGGAAGGAATGAACAAAATACTGCCTTTGGCAGCCTGAGTTTTTATCTGTGCTTGGTGAGACTTGTGTGGATTGCAAACCTTGGGGTGAGCGTGCACGGGGTGCAGGCTGCATGGTTCACTGGAACAGGTTGCCCAAGGAGGCTGTGGATGCCCCATCCCTGGAGGCATTCAAGGCTGGATGTGGCTCTGGGCAGCCTGGTCTGCTGGTTGCTGACCCTGCACACAGCAGAGGGGTCATTCTATGGCATTTCTGGCCTTTTGAACTGTTCTCACAGTCATTGCATTTGGTGAACTTTGGTACTGATGTCTGAAGGTAGCACGGTGCCATGAAGAGAACCCATCCTCCAGCGTGGTTCTGTGCCTCCCATTTCAGGGAGCAGCATCACAGGGCTGCACTTTGCTCTAACCTGGCTTTACTTCAACTTCCTTACTGCTTTCTCAAAGAGGGAAACTACTCAGGGGACAGGGCTCTGTAATTATGGCACGCCAATAGGAGTGGTTGAGGTGCTGTCAGGTGCAGCTCTGCCCCTTTAAAGCAGCTGGGATACTCACACTCTTACTGCCATTTTATTTTGCTGATGGTAGCCTTGTCAGGTAGGAGCAACACTGCTGCCCTCCCAAACCACGTGCAGTGCACACAGGGGAGCAGTGAGGACCACTGCAAGGAATGTTGCTCCATTCCATAGGTATTCCATGCACATCTTCCTGTTGAAATTTAACCTGCAGTTCTCTCCTGCAGGAGGAGTTTAACACGGTTCAAATACCTTTTGGCACAGATTGCCTGGGACTCGTAACTGAGGAGCAATTAAATGAAAGCTGGAAGCTGGTGGTTGCACAGCACCAAACACCAAGCTCTCCCTGGGCTGGTTTGACCTCCAATTCAAGTTTAAATACTTCTGACCCCTTTGGGTTCTTGAGGCAGACCCTATGTTACCTTGGAGGAAAGAGCAAGAGCTTGCAAAGGAAAAGTGCCCTAATTTGTCAACTTGTAATTTGATTATAGCACAGCCTGCACTAATTGATATCCTGTGTGCTTAAAGGAAAGCATTCACCATCTGGCATTTAGCAGAGGATCCATGCACACAGATGACAGATCCCAAAATAGCTTTCCCCTTCCATGAGGTCCCCCTGCCTGGCACTTTGCTCCCCCACACCTCAGTCCTGCCTGCACAGCTCCAAGGCTCATCTGGGGAGGTTTAGGGGGGGATGGAGGCACTGCTCAGGTGCTTGGACTCAAATTATAAAGAGCAATTGTTAGGTCAGCTCTAATTAATGCCTCTCCCTATTCCAACCTGCCCTGGCTGTCTTCTCTGTTTAACCAAAAATCGTTTCCTGTCCACTGCATGAATCTCAGTGTTCTCTGCAGAGCAGCCCTTAAATCTCCTTTCCCGTCTCTGTAATCATATTTAAATCATCCAAAAAGCCCAGATGCTGTCGGGTTGCACAATGCTGCGGGCAGGGCTTTCACTCTGCATGCACAAACTGCTGGTGGGTTTGCTGAGAGCCATTTGGTATTTCCCTGTCTGTGTGGGTAATTCAGTTCCCTGCTCCTCAAATGAGAGTTCTCTGCACGCTGGAAATGAAGTTCTGTTTATTTTTGGAGAACAGGAAGCAGCTTTCTGGCAGATTCCTTTGTGGTAAGGTCGGAGGCAATATGCATTGGAGCAGAAACTGTTTTGTGCTGAGGACCGTGAGCTGGAGTTCCTTGCTTCCCTTCCAACCCGGGTAATTGGCAATATTAATGCACTGCACAATTAAATGTCCATTTGTCGGTGGCTTTGGAAATTTACTTACAGTGCACTTCACAAACAAAAGCACCTACCTCATTGTTTCGACAGGAAAAAGTTCAGCAATGTAAAAAAAAAAAAAAACCCACTACAGGTGCTGTTAATCTCTCGCAGATGGGGCAGAGTGAGCTCCCCACGTGGCTGATACAGCAGCTGAGATCCAGCAGAATCACAGAATGGCCAGGGTTGGAAGGGACCTCAAGGATCATGAATCTCCAACCCCCTGCCACACGCAGGGCCACCAAATTCCCTATTTAATACCAGCCCAGGCTGCCCAGGGCCCCATCCAACCTGGCCTTGAACACCTCCAGGGATGGACGGGGCATCCACAACCTCTCTGGGCAGCTGTTCCAGCACCTCACCACTCTCTCTGTAAAGAATTTCCCCCTGATGTCCAACCTAAATCTCCCTTCCCTGAGCTTAAAACCATTTCCCCTTGTCCTGCTGTTATCTGCCCTTTCAAAGAGTTGATTCCCCTCCTGTTTGTAGGCTCCCTTTAGGCACTGAAAGGCTGCAATGATTCACCCCACAGCCTTCTTTTCTCCAGGCTGAACAAGCCCAGCTCCCTCAGCCTGTCCTCATAGGGGAGGTGCTGCAGTCCCCTGATCATCTCTGTGGCTCCTCTGAACCCTCTCCAACAGTTCCCTGTCTTTCTTGTACTGGGGGCTCCAGACCTGGACACAGTGCTGCAGATGGGGCCTTACAAGAGCAGAATAGAGAGGGACAATCACCTCCCTGACCCTGCTGGCCACCCCTCTTCTGATGGACCCCAGGATCCCATTTGCTTTCTGAGCCACAAGGGCACACTGCTGGCTCATATTAAGTTTTTCAGGTTTCTGCATGATCTGCAACGCCAGCTTTTCTGACTGCTGCTCTTCCAGCCTCGGGGGCTGGCACTGAGTTGGGGAGCTGCGGCTCTGTGCCACTCCGTGCTGTTTGTCGAGAACATTTCTTACATTGCTCAGAGCTGATAACAGCCCTCACGTGGGCACGTGCTCCTGTTGGTTTGCAGCACGATGGTGGTGGTTCAGAGCACTTAGTGTGAGTGAGATCCCTTCTCCATCAGCACGGTGAGCTCTGCTGGGCCCCCAGCCCTGCTCGACTTCCAGGCTCCATGGAACAAAGCTAATAAGGAAGTTGGAGGCAGGGAGAAGCTATTTACAGATTATGCCACTCTGCAGCATGAAGGAGGAACTCCTGTGCGTGTTTGCACTGCCTATGCAGTAAGTGTGGTTAATTAACACATGTTTGTGTCGTGCCCTGAGTTAAATCCCACGCTCCGGCATCACAGACCACGTCGTGTCCAGAAAAACACTTGGAAATTCCCCTCTTGGTGTTCCAGTAAAATGAGTTGTAAAAATTACTGAAGGCAGAGAAAATGCTGTCTCATAAACAAGGCTTTGGTAAAAGGAAATCTTTTATTAAATGGGAAAAAAGATGGGAAAAATTCAGCCCCTATAAGCAGCGCAGAAATCCCAGGAGAAAACAGCCTGTTGTTGAACAGCTTGGCTTTGCTTTGCTCATCTGCAGAGGAATCATCCCTCCAGCTCTGTCAGCTCTGGATGTATTGGCAGCAGAAGCACAGATATTTGAGGTGATACAGAGATCTAATTGCAGGAGATTGCACCTTCCCTGTAAGAGCAGCTGATGTTGTGGGATGTATATAGAATGTCATCTCTGTTTTTCCAGATTGAATCTCGTATTCCTGGGTTAGCAGTGCTTTTTGTGAAATGATTTCTTTGCTTTGAAGCTTCATTTCCAGTGGGTTTCTGTTACAGTCAGTGGGATCTAAGCTGATTTTTTCCACGCTGAGCTCATTTGTGGAGTATTTCTCTCCCATCGTTGAGCTGCTGCTGTTTGGAAAGTTGAACAAAAAGTGCATTTAAGACTGAATTCCAGTTCAGACGGAGCAAAGGCTGCTGGAGCTGTTTGCATGCAACCCTGGTGTGATGGGAGGGCACTGGGGGAAGGGACAGCCCCAAAGCTGTGCAGAATCACCCCTGGGGTGGCCACAGGGTGGCATTCCTGGGACTGTCCCCATCATCCTGTGATGGCCAGGTGGTCCTGCAGTACTGAGTTTCACCTGCAGATCTGCATTTTCAGGTGTGTGGTGGCCCAGATATCAAAGCAGCACCGTAAACCAGCAGCAGTTGGTGTGGGGTGAGCTGGTTACAAGGTATTTTTTGCTTTTTGGACAGCTTTAATTCGTGTTGGTGCTCTGCTGGACTTCACAATGCCATCAGTGCTGTGGCAGCTCATCTGGCTGTCGGGCTCCTTCAGGAAAGTACTGAGTTGCTCAAAGCAGCAAGGAGGAACTTCTTGTTCTTTCCCAGCAGGAAATAAACTGCCTGACCTGCAGCAGAGCTCAGATCCCAATGCTGACCAGGAGCTGGGTGAGAGTGCAGCTATTTCTGCAAGCACTGAACGCATGAGAACCAGAGGCTGCGTGCAGCAGGTGTGAACCTCACTGGTGGTAAATCCCAGCTCCTTCAGCTTTGATTGGGAAAAAGGACCAGAAGCAAACTTGAGGGCTGCCCTGCTGCCCAGCCAGAGGCACAGCACTGCTTGGGGTGTCCCCAGGGGCTCACCTGGTGGGCAGCTCCTCTGCCAGCTGCAGGCACGCCATGCCTGAGTCACTTACACATCCCCTGGACTCTTGGAGAGAAGTTTGCTTGAGTCATTTTTATGAGTCCTTCAGAATAGCTGAAGTTCTCCACCCCAGCACCAAAAAAAAATTAAAAAAAAAGGCTGTGTTTTTTCCTGTGATTCACTAACCCATGGGTGGCTCATTATCCAGGGCTGCCCTCCCATTTCCAGGGCTAAGCCTTTCCTTCCTCTTTTTTTTTTTTTTCCCAAATGTAAATTTGGAACGATATCTTAAGCTCTGATCAAACACACGCAGAACCGTCACACCCACCTTTCCCAGGAAGAGATGAGCAGTGCTTGGGAGCATGTTTGTTTGCTGCAAGGGTTAGAATTCAGCTCCAAATGGGACAGATGTCTCCGAGTGGGTTTGATTGTGGAGGAGACGTGGAGAGAGAAGTGCTTTTGTTGTTCCTTTTTCCAAGGCAACCCATACGTTTTTCCCTTAGAGAGAGCAATGGTTGCCTTTGATTGCTGTTTTTTTTCCCATGCTAATCACGTGGCTGCATCTTGGAGTATAAACAGGACTGAGAAGTCTCTGTTGGTATTTGAGTAAGGATTGAATGTGCATCACGTCGGTCCTCTGAGCTATACAATTCTGTTACATCAGTTTGCTTTTCTGCTCCAGCTGCGGCGTCTGGAGCACCACTCACTGCTGTATGCTTGAGGGAAGCATTTTATTTCTCAGTGCTGTTTATTGAGATGTCAGAAAGCACCCGTTCCAACGAAAAGAGAGCAGAGAAGGAAGCATTTGTCAGTCAGACTGGGGCTCTCCTACCTAAAAGATGTCCTTAAGCAAAACTGTTAGAAATGAGTGATGCTTGGTAATGGTTTGTCCTTCGTGTTCCTGCTGAGGAAGTGCACAGCGATGCTGACGTTGTTCTGTGTTCAAAGTGCCCTCATCAGCAATGTCACAGAATCATACAATGGCCTGGGTTGAAAAGGACCTCAAAGATCATCCAGTTTCAACCCCCTGCTACGTGCAGGGTCACCAACCAGCAGCCCAGGCTGCCCAGAGCCACATCCAGCCTGGCCATGTCCATCCAGGGCCCATCTACGGATGGACGTGGGCTGCACTGCTGTTCAGGAGGTCTGAACTCTGCCTTCTGACTGCCTTCTGCCATATGAATTACTGCCTTGTTCTCATCTGTGAGCTCAGTGCCTTTAACGTGACACACAGCAGATAAATGGGATATCGTGTGTCAGACTGCTGGGATTTCTTTACCTTTAAGTGGAAAATCAGGGAAGGGGGATCTGAGCTGTCAACAATTCCCTTTTTTTGTTTAGCAAGGGTTGTATTATAAGTATATTGAAATGCAAATTTGTTTTGATATGGCAGGCCCAGCACAGAGACACCTTCATTGAAGAACGCTATGGAAAGTACAACATCAGTGATCCTTTAATGGCTTTGCAGAGAGATTTTGAGGCTCTGAAGGAGGCGAATCATGGTGAAAAGCAGCCAGTATGCACCAATCCCTTATCCATCCTGAAGGTGGTGATGAAACATTGCAAGAATATGCAGGAAAGAATGTTATCCCAACTAGCTGCTGCAGAAAGCAGGCACAGAAAGGTATGTTTTGCTTCAAATAAGCTATGCAGAGTTTAGTAGTTGCATTTTGAAAATGCGTTGGTTTCAATAAAAACACTGAAATGCCTTGGATTTTGGTGACTGAAAGGACTGTGCACCTTCATGTGAGCTTTTTGCCACTCTGTGTGATGCAACTGGGAGGCTCAGCAACTGTAATGATAACATTTGAAATGTATTCAAGAGATTTCTATTACAGGACATGCAGAAGGAATTAGCTTGCCCAGAACCAAGAGATGTAGCACCAAATGAAAGAGAATTCTGGTTGAATTCTCAGCAGACACATCACTGTTCTCCATGATCATCAAGGATTGGTACCACGTACTGATGGGAGAGTACCTCCTATAGGATGAGCTTTCCTAACACAGTGTGACATGGCCAAAGCTGCTTTTCATGCTGTTTGGTCTCTTTAATAACTCACTTGTACATGAAGTGTACCTTGAATGTGGTGCCATCAGTGATTTTCTATCAGGCCTCTTTCCATAGGTTTGCCCATCTGGCACGCCTTAGTTTATTAGAGGAGGATGAAACCACAGTGTACAGAACTCAGAGCCCCACTATAATGTCTTCTCTTTTAGCTCTTAAAAAAAACAAACATACATCTGTGTTTACATGGGGTTCCTCTTGTGCTGCAGTAAATCTGAACAAGCCAAATGATCAAATATTTGGTTCTGCTGCCTGGTCAGGGCTGAGAGGAAATACCCAGGAGTGTGTCACTGGAATCTGCACCTGGGAAGAGCCCTCAGGTTCATCTCTAGGACCTGCATTGCAGCACTGTGTTTCAACCTCTTCACACAGAATCCTAGAATGACCTGGGTTGAAAAGGAACCACGATGCTCATCCAGTTCCAACCCCCTGCTGTGTGCAGGTCACCAACCAGCAGTCCAGGCTGCCCAGAGCCACATCCAGCCTGGCCTTGAATGCCTGCAGGGATGGAGCATCCACAACCAGCTTGAGCAAACTTGTTCCAGTGCTTCACATACTGAAAAGTAGCTGGGATTTTGCCTTTGCTTGCATCAGAGTGGCACCTAGCAGCTAGCTTTACAGTGCCAAATTCAAGTATATTTTTAGCTACTGCATCTGTTTTGATGGGGATAAGACAGAGCGAGGTTCTTTCAGTCTGTGAGGAGCATGAAGCATTCCTGATGCAGAAACTTCACAGTGATGTGAGCAGCCAGCTGGGCTTCCCATTGCTGTGCTGAGCACTGGTAGCTGGAGCTCTCAGCTGCCCATTGGTGCTGGGAGTCATGGAAAGCATGATGTGTGTCACCTTTCAGACAAGAATCCAGCTAAATATTCACAGGAAAATCAGATTTTCCTCTCCCCACCCCCCCCTTTTCCTCTAATAAAAAGGTTCCCTGTGTACTTGAAAGATATGCAAGCATTGTTTGGAAGCCTAAATTGCAGGAAGACTGAGAAGCTGCTGTAAATTCCTGGTGACTGTTTTTGGAAAGCCTGGAGGTCTGGAGGCTGATGCAAACTCACCCAAGAGACTCCACCACATTTGGCTTTCTTCTTGTTGAGTTAATAGAATTTCAGTTGTTCATCTAATTCAACATAAAAACTGAAGGAGCTCCTTAACCGGGTCCTTATGGCAAGCAGTTTCATTTCAAGAGCTCATCTTGTTCTGAAGTGGAAGAACAAATGAATGTTCTTTAAAATAAACTTTGCTCTGCAGTCCTCAAATGGGGCAATCTGTGTGCAAATTGCAGCCTGCCGTGCCGTGTGCTCTGCTCCTGCTGGCTTTGTTGGAGGTGCAGACAGGAGGTGCTGATGAGGGCACAGTACAGCCAGCAGTGACAGATAACAGGAGCCTCTGGGCTGCTGTGCAGTGGTGAGGAGGAGCACGCAGTGCAGCGTGGCTCTTAGAGAATAAAGTGAGGACTTGCAAAGTGTGGGATTTTTTTCTTGCTTCTTTCTGGCCCAGCTATGAAATAATGACAGAGTGTGACTTATCCAAAAGCTGCTTGTTTGTGTTTTGAGTTGTGCTCAGGTGCCTGAGGCCACAGTGGTGGCTCTTTCATACGAGCTGGCTGCAGAGTGGGCACAGGTCTCTGTGTTTTGCTCAGCCTGTGAGCACAGCAGGGCACTGTGGTGACCAGTGTTTGCTTGGCAGGTGATCCTGGACCTGGAGGAGGAGAGGCAGAGGCATGCCCAGGACACAGCAGAGGGAGATGATGTCACCTACATGCTGGAGAAGGAGCGGGAGAGGCTCACCCAGCAGGTACAGCCTGTGACTACTGGGGCCAGATCACACCTCAGTGTCAACAGAATATCAGGGTCTTGCTGCTCTGTAAGGCTATCCCAGCTTTTATCATTTCAGTAGGAAAAACAGCCTGAGTTTTCTGGTAAGCTGTTCATAGACGAGTGCTTTGCAATCTTATTTCAGCCTGAAATCTGTGCGGTTCTCAAGAGCAGAGCTCTGCTTACAAGTGATGATGCTTTCTAGTACTCAAAAATGAGAATAAGTCATGAAAGGTCTCCTAGGGGGATTGTTCAGAGATTATAATAAATATTTAAGCTGCTATTTTCTGTTACTGAAGCACTGCAGGCTTTAATAAACACACATAACACATCAGCACTTTAAATGCTTTTAAAAGGCAAACTGACAAAGCAGTAAATGGGGTGGAAGGAAGATTTGCTTCAGATCACCTGCTCACATCAGTGCGTGGCAGCTGTGTACAGCTCACTGCCAGCTGAATTCCATATGCAGTGTAACTACCAGTAAGTAATAATCCTTAATACACGTGAACAGAGCTCCTTGTTGTACAAGGCTGTCCTGCAGACACCCTTGCAGAACTGCTTTATTCATCTTAGGCACGGCCATCTTTTTCCAACACGCATAGTAACCCCTTTTGCTTTTGGGTTGTTATGCTTTGTTTACTTTCAGGAGGTGTTGTGTTTCCCTTACGGCCTCTTTTTGCTTCTCTCTTCCAGCTGGAGTTTGAAAAATCCCAGGTGAAGAAGTTTGAGAAAGAACAGAAGAAGCTCTCGAGTCAGCTGGAGGAGGAGAGGGCACGCCACAAGCAGCTGTCCTCCATGCTTGTTGTAGAGTGCAAGAAAGCCACTGCCAAAGCAGCAGAAGAGAGTCAGAAGACGGCAGAACTGAGCTTGAAATTGGAAAAAGAGAAGAGTAAGGTGAGTAAGCTGGAGGAGGAGCTGGCATCCAAGAGGAAGCGGGGCTTACAGATGGAAGCACAAGTAGAAAAGCAACTCTCAGAGTTTGACATTGAAAGAGAACAGCTGAAAGCCAAGCTGAACAGAGAGGAGAACCGTACAAAAGCACTGAAAGAAGAAGTGGAATCTTTGAAGAAAGCCCTGAAAGAGCTGGAGGCTGCTTGCCAGGAGCACGGTCCTACTGAGCCTTCGCAGCCAAGTCTCTCTGTGACGTCCAGAGGCATTGCTACTGACAGCCCTGCCATCAAGTCTGTGTCATGCCAGACAGAGTTTCCACAAGCAGACCGAGCAAATCCTGCTGGTGCGAGCAAAGCTGTGCACACTGCATTTCCCAGCCCTCCTACACCTACTCATTCCTATGCGAAATCCAATGGTCACTGTGATACAGACACGCAAGCAGGTGGTGAGCAGCTGCAGACAAATGCTGCGGAGAGCCAAGTGCAGAAGGAGAAACTCACTCATGCAACACCAGAAAACACAGTTGAGAATGGAAGTTCTCCCATAAGAACAGAGTCACCAGTGCACCTGCTGTCCCAGCTCCCTTCCAGCGGGGCATCCCTGTCTCCCAGCAGCACGGCTGCCTCCTCCCTCACACCTTCTCCCTGCTCCTCACCCGTTCTGAGCAAACGCTTGGTGGGAGCTCCTGCAGGCAGCCCTGGTTACCAATCCTCCTACCAGGTGGGGATCAATCAGCGCTTCCACGCAGCTCGGCACAAGTTTCAGTCTCAAGCTGAACAGGACCATCAGTGCAGCGGGCTGCAGAGCCCACCAGCGAGGGATCTGTCTCCTACTCTAGCAGATAACTCTGCTGCCAAGCAGTTAGCACGCAACACGGTCACTCAGGTCCTGTCCAGATTTACCAGCCAGCAGGGTCCGATTAAGCCCGTCTCCCCTAACAGCTCACCTTTTGGCACGGACTATCGAAATCTGGCAAATGCTGTGAGCCCTAAAAGTGAATCTGGTCATTCTCCGAGCCCTGGCAAGGTTTCCAGCCCGCTCAGCCCGTTGTCTCCTGGGATTAAGTCACCAACCATCCCTCGAGTGGAAAGAGGGAACCCTCCACCCATTCCTCCAAAGAAACCTGGCCTGGCTCAGTCTCCTGCTGCTCCAGCTCCGCTCACCAAAGCCTCTTCTCAGTCATCCTCCCTGGGTGCCCCCATGGACGTGGCAAGCAGTTGCTCCAACAATGCCGTGGTGTCCAATGGCAAAGACATTGAGATCCTCCTGCCAACCAGCAGCTAGTCTCCAGCAAATGTGAATGTGACATTCCGTGGCTTAGCTGGAGCTGAGGCACTGTTTTTTTCCACTCCGTGTTATTTATTTCCATAGTAGCAGAATCTGTCTGTATAAAGCATTTAGTATTATTTTTTTTTTCTTTTTTAATAGGTAGGAAAATATTTTTGTTTATGAAGAAACCTTAACTACAGCTATATACAGCAGCCTCAAAATGTCTCATGGCAACAGTCAAATCAATAACAAGAACCCTGCACTGGATCTTACCTATCAAGCTAAAGTGGGACTGAAACGCTACTTAGAAACTAAGCAGAAATAACTTCTGCAGACTTTTTACTCCAGATGAACATTTTATATATATATATATAAAAAAAAAAAAAGTGCCTGAACTTAAGCCTGCATTCCAATATGAATGTGATCCTTTGGAAAAGGTGAGGATGGGGACCATCTAGCTGCAGGATCAGATCCTTCTGTGAGTCGTGAATGTTTAGGACGACACTGTTTTTGATTCTTTCCATTTGCTGCAGTTAAGTGAGCAAATGTCTTGTGGGATTCTGTAAGGTGAGCACCAAGCTGCTACGGCAGCCACAGCCACACTGCATCCCTCAGGATGGGTTTTGGGAAGCAATATGAGTTTCCTGGGGTAGAACTGAGCAATACAACCTTTCCTTTCTGGATGTGAGGGCAGTGAGGTGCTGGAACACAGAACTGTGGGTGCCCCCATCCCTGGAGGTCGGGTTGGCTGCCCTATTGATGTGCTGGGGGGGCACCCAGGGTAGGGGTTGGCACCAGGTGGTCTTTAAGGTCCCCTCCAACCTCTGAGCCGTTCTATGACTCGCTGTCCAAGCAGTTGATTTGCTTTCCTGTAGCACATCCCGCGTGCTTTGATGGCTGGACTCCAGATTCTGGTGTGTCCCTTTTTAATTTCCACTTTCTTTAAGCATTCTACTGTTGTGTGTAGAACTTCTGAGAAAAGGATCTTGCTATTACTTTATCAAGGTCTTGCTATTACTTGAAAACAAGAGAACCAAAACACTAGTCCATATGATACAGGTGGGTTTTTTTTGCAACGTGGGATCTTCTGCTCTACACAAAAGCAATAATTTTGTTCATCATTTGCACCCATGGCATCCAGCTGACCTGGAGTTAGCTGTGGGTTTTTTGGCTTTCATTGGCTGCTGCAAATAGGGAACCAAATAATTGCTGTCCTATGTGTAGGTAGTCTCACACACACACATTAAGTACACAATGCGTTATCGAAGTCTATTCTTGAGCCTTTCCTGAATAAAAAGAGAGCATAGGAATTCTCTGAGATGAAAAACCATTTAGAGCAAGGGGCATGGATGAAGTTTGAGGCAAGAAAATCAATGTGGACCCAAATTGGGCAGAGCAGCTGCTTCTGTGCAGGATATGCAGCCCTCATTCTGCATGCAGTGCTTGGCTCCATGCAGCCAGCAGTGCCTGTGGGAGGCAGAGAGCAAAACCCTGAGTTCATTTCTCAGGTGTTGGTTGTGATCCTGCACTCAGAAGCATCAGGTTGCCTGCAGCCAGAGCTGCTTTCTCCTTCAGCCTCGTGAGATATTTAATTAAACAAAACACATCCCACTTTGCCATAGGAGAAAAGCCCGGCGGCAGCTGGGAGGATGCACTGCTGTACCTTAATGAGTTCCCTGAGCTTCGGGTCTCCCTTTGTAGGAACATCAGAGCTGTGTGCTGCTTTCAAGTGGCTGCTGCCCGCAGTGCCCCTGCTGCCCTCCCTGCACAGACATCCAGATCCATACCCACCCATCAGTAGCCTTCAAGTTGTGTGCTGTAATTCCTGCCCCCTGGGAGCAGCAGCAGCCCTTTGGGAAGCACATTTACTCCTCTTTTTAAACACTCATAGCAGATTTGTTTTTTCCCCTCGGTGATTGTAATCCTAGAGATGGATGGGCAGATGGATTCAGGCCCACACGTGGCTTTTGATTCAAAAGCAAGGCTTTGTACACACTGCTTTAACACGTTCCTTTGCTTTTACATTGATGTACATTGTATTATCCCCCCTCCTTATAGCTCTAGAGAGAGGCTATGATGAAGTTTATTAGGAAATGCACTGAGTACTGTTTCTTCTAAAATATACTATGGGAAGGGGTATGCAGAAGAATGTATTTTTGCTAGCAGCAGATCTTTGAGGTGGGAATTAAGCACAAAGATGGCAGTGGCTCCATTTAACTCAATGAGGAGCTTCAAGGTAGAATGTCCACGTAGACTCTGTGTGAAAGCAGCTAAATATCACTCCTAGAACTCACACCTGTTACAAGCAAGAGTTATCACTGGAGAATGGAGTATAATGAAGTGCAAAGACGTGTACTCTTGTATTAATCCATTAACACTTGTACATTTGTAAAGCCAAACGTACCGAGCTGAAGTCTTTAATCATTTTTATAGCTGACGGCATTAAACGTGTTAAACATTCGTATGATCAATAAAGGATTTTATTTTTAACATTGCTCGAGCTGCCCTTTGGAGCTGTGAGCCGTGCGGGGTCCGGCGTTGCTCCCCCCGCTGCGGGGCGTGGGAAGGATGCGGTTTTTGGTGCTGCTGTGCGGGTTCGTCGTTCATCTCCGAGCGCTCCGGTGCTGCGAGAGGCGGAACGCGAGCCTGGAGCTGCTGGAATGCGACGAACCTTCCTATAAACAACGACGCCCGTCGTGTTTTCGGGCGGTGCCGCGGTGCGGGAGGCACTGAGTCACCATCCCCGCACACACTGCGCCCATTCACCGCCCGGGGTGAACCCAGGGGCGCAGCCGTGCAAAGCCCGGCACAGAGCGGCTCTGTTTTCCCGACGAGGGCGGCGGGCAGAGCTGTGACTCACAGTTTCTCTATGTCAGCAGGCAGTCAAAGCGCAGCGCCCGTTCCCGTGTCTGCCTGCGCCCCGGGCTGCGCTGGGAGTGCGGGCTTCGCTTTGGAGCGAGGGCTGCGGGCTGCGGGCTGCTGCCGGGTTCTGCTTTGGAGAAAAGAAGAACGCGTCTTCGTTCGGTGCACGGATGGCCCTGTTTCACCTGGAATCAGTTGCTTTTATGTCATGGCTTTTGTACGTGCCGCTGGGGGCAATGCTGCGGGGCGGCTCTGCTCCGGCGGCGGCGATGAGCAAAACGCGGTGATACCGGCCCAGGCCGGGATGAGGAGCGCAGCAGCGGCCCCAACCGGGTGAGAAGGCTGGGTGCCAATGAATGATCCTCAGCGGCTGCGGATCGGAGCTCAACGCAGTGCCCGCAGCGCTCCCTGCAGGCGCGGGGCGACGTGCCGTACGAGCGGAACCGCCGCCGGCCGCCAGGGGGCGCTGTGTGCCCGGGGATGGCAGCGCGCGTCCCGTTGCGGTGCCGCTGAGGACGCGGTTCTGCCGCCCCGCATCGCCTCGCTGTGACCCAGCCCGGTACCCGTGCGCTGTTTGCACAACCCGGACCCGCTTTGGGCGCCGAGAGCTGCTGTGAAAAGTCTTCCTGCGATCGGTTTAGCTGCAGCAAAGATGCCGGGCGGGTGAGAGCTGCTCGCCCCGTTGCTGCCGATCGCCCCGGGGGACGGCTGTGTGCTGCAGCCCCTCCTCGGAGCTCCCTGCAGTGCTGTGCGTTTAGCGCTGCTCTGTGTTGCTCTCTCTGTGCACCTGCAGGGCCACAGGTACGGCGGTGCTGGCAGGAGGTAACGCAGCACGAAGCAGGGCTGACGGTCTCATCCTGCTCCTAAAACGGACGGGGCTTCCGGGAGCCGTCCGTGACTACAGCTGCCTCTCATCTGCAGGAGCCTCCCAGGGCAGCGCTTGATTAATGTTTTGTCACAGGAGGACGGCAAGAAGCTGCCATTAATAAATGCCCGCTCGGGGCAACGCCGCCGTGCCGTCCGTTCACGCTGTGCCGGCGCTGCGCCGCGTGGTGCTGCGTTATGGGGCCGGGGGCAGCGGGTTGGGGTCAGCGCTGTCTGCCAGCAGGCATCGCCCGCGGAGGCTGTTTGTTTTTGTAGCAGCTGGATGTGTCTGGGAGAGATGGGAACGTCTCCTGTCACCCGTGGGCCGGGAGGAGGGCCGGCAGGGCAGGGATAAAACTCCTGACAAGTTTGGACTAGAGGGCGAGTTGATTAGCTGAGAGATGAAAATTCACAGCTCCGCTCTTGCGGGCCATGAGCTGCCGGAGATGTGTTTATGTGAGCGGAAGGCACCGCACAGGCGGCTGCGCCCCATGGCCGGGTCGGGGCAGGGCAGAGCCTGGCAGTGCCGGGGAACAGCAGCTCTGCTCTGTGAATGAGGAGGGGGCTGCGCGTTGCATCACCGCTGCAGCACAAATGCAGTTGGCTGCCGTGCATCCAGCGTCCGTGCAAAGCATCGGGGGCTGCGGTTGATGGGAAGGAACGCTGTCGGGTGTGCAGAGCGCAGCCCTGCGTGGCTGCTGGGAGGGGCTGTGCTGATGGCTGTGGGGTTGGGGACACGGATGTGGGCACCCCGTGCAGCTCTGCTGGTCATTGCAGCCGAGGGTGAAGCGGAATGCAGCGGGGTGAGCATAGAGCACTGTCAGCTGATGGGCTGCGCTCACACCGTGTCTGATGGTACAGATTACACGATGATAGACAGAGATAAATGCATCCAGCTGGAGGCAGGATCAATCCGTGCTCCACGATGTATAATTGTCTTGAAAATAAGATAATGACCGGCTCTTGGAATGCTTTGATCTTATCGGGAAGACAAGAAATACACTAATGGCTTTAATTAGACTTCAGGGATGAAATGAGTTCAGTCTCCTGGGTGAGCTACTTTATGGAATTGACCATTGGTAGGGGGTAGAAAAGCTTTAATCAGATTGAGGCCCTTTGATACCTGTGGTGGTGTGTGTCCGTGTGTGATACATGGGGTGGGGGGCTGTGCTCAGTGTGCCGGGCTGCCCTGGGGTCCTGAGCCCTGCTCAGATGCTCTCTGTGTGCTGGAGCTCCTCAGGGCTGTGGCCACTTTGTGCAGAACAAAAGCCGATTGCCCGTGTGTTCAAACAGAGCTTCTCCTGGGATGGAGAGGTCTGCTGGTTTTGTTTCTTGACTTCGAAAGGGGAATCAACAACAATTTATCAAAAAGCAGCGGAGAATCTGGTGATTGTTTAATTCCACAACACAGGGCTATGGCCAGCTGCTCTGGCAGCAGGACATGCTCAAGCATCCTCAGTAAGCAATCCTCAATTACCACCGCTTAATTATTACGCATAATGACCGCAGTCAAAGCAATGGGAAAGCTGCCGGCCTCTCCAGGAACGCAGCTCTGCGTCGTCCCCCAGCACACGTGCAGTGAGTGCAGCTGAAGGCACAGGGCTGACTCAGCGCTGACTCACAGCTCTGCAGTGCTGGGTGGGGTGCAGGCTGTGGGCTGGGAGGGGGCTGGGGGCTTCTTTGTGGGGGGTTCTGAGCTGCACCTGGCCCTGTGCTGCTGGCTGCTCTGAGTGCTGGAGCTGAACGTGTGGCTTTCCAGTCTGTGTTTATGCCTTCTTGTTGTAAGTACAGGTTGGGATTCTTTTGCAAGGTTAATATTAGCCGTCGTGTTTTCCTTATGTTAATTTGTTGGTCTTAATTGAGCGGCCAGAAATAGGCTTAATGACAAGAGGTGTTGCCAAGGAAAGCACGATTTCACTCAATGTGTACTGAGCAGCCAGGTGCATGCATGGCAAACCTCTGGTGCAAGCCTCCAGTGCAAGCTTCTGGTACAAAACCTCTGGTGCAAACTTCTGCTGCAAGCCTGTGAGCACAGTGCTGCAGCTAGGGCTGCCCTGCAGTGGGTGCAGCAGCACTGGGCTCCCAGGAACATGGGGATGGTGATGGGTGCTTCTCCACAAATCACCATCTAACCAGAGCTGCAGCACTTGCCCTGCTGACACGGGTTGTGACGAATCACCTGGGGCTATGAGGAACTCTCCTCGCTGGGGCACAAGCACACACTCGCTTAGTAACATAATCTCTTAAAAGCAAAATCCCAGAAATTCCTTTTTCTTCGTGGAAAATGTTGCCTGGGGGGAGAAACTCATAATGAAGGATGAAAGCTTAATCCTTGAGGTAGAACAGGACTTTGGGGAGGGAAGGAGTACAGACAGGGCTGGTGTTGAAGTATGGGGATGGCCGTAGTGGGGCTGGGGAGCTGCGGCCCTGGGGGGCTTCCTCAGGTGATGTTGGGGTCTCTGCCTGCAGTGCTGTCATGACAAATGCAGTGTTGGCTTTGGGTGCAGGGAAATGCTGCTGTGTGGTGATGGTGGCAGAGTAAATCATGTTCTGTACCGGTGTATCTTCCTGCTGGCTTCCCACCTATTTGCTCTAGCGATGCTGGGGAGGGTCTTTAATCAAGATCAGGCTTTGACCATTGTAAAATAAAATAGCAGTGTTTCTATAGATTTCTTTTTATGTCTCCTGGGCTGTGGGAAGGAAGCATGGCAAGGCATCGTGGTGGAAGTGCTGTGTGTGCAGGCTGCCACGGGCAGAAGCAGCATCAGAAAGGCCAGGCAGCAGGACAGTGTAGGCAGCAGCTCCATGCAGCCCCGGCTGATGGGGTCAGAGATGCAGGAATGGGATTTGGGTGTGCAGGAACCCACCATGCTGCAGGTAGCCCGTGCATGGCGAGGGAGGAGAGGCCATGCTGCTGCTGCCTCTGCATGTCATCTTATGTCACCACATGTCACCATTGCATGTCATTGCATATCGCAGCCCATCCCCTGGCCTTGGGGCTTGCTCCCTGTCTGACTGCTGTCCCCATGCCCAGGTCAGAGCCACCTCTGTGCACCTGTATCATAGAATCATAGCATCATAGAATGGCGTGGATTGAAAAGGACCACAGTGCTCATCCAGTTCCAACCCCCTGCTATGTGCAGAGTCAGCAACCAGCAGACCAGGCTGCCCAGAACCACATCCAGCCTGACCTTGAATGCCTGCAGGGCATCCACAACCTCCTTGGGCAACCTGTTCCAGTGCCTCACCACCCTCCAAATATCTAACCTAAATTAGATGGTATGTGGTTCCCAAACGTCTCAGAGAAGGATGGCTGCAGGGCAGCGGTCCCTCCCAGCTCTCAGGTCCGTGTGCTCACAGCCAGCAGCATCCCCCAGCCTGCAGCACGCAGTCATTGAAGGACAAGCAGGACCTGCTTCCCTCACAGTGTTTTAATTCAGAAAAGCAGCAGTGGAGGTGGGGTTACACTCTCCAGAGCACAACCTGCTCTGGGTTTGCTCAGTGCACAGCGGTGGTGTTTACGGACGCGGATTCCAAAGCTCTCTGTTCTCAGGGTTGTGAAGATGTATTTCCTCTTGTGCCATTTCTCCTTCTGGCAGGCAGGCTCCCAGGTGGCTCTGGTGAGTGTCAAAGTGGGAAATAAAGTTGTTCACTGAAAAAAAAAAAAAAAAGAAAAAAAGAAAAGGGGAAGAAGGAGAAAAAGAATTTTAAAAAAGGGAAAAAACAAAGTGCAGGCAGTGCAGAGCAGGAGCCCGGCCCGCAGCCCCACGGGACCAGCTTTGTGCTGAGTGCTGTGGGTGGAAACAGGAGCGCCGCGTGCTTCAGCCATGAGGCACTGAGCCCTGGCTGTGTGCTCACAGCACCGCACGCCATGCGCTGCCCATCCTGCGGCTCTGTGCAGGGCAGTGCTGCAGCCCAGGGTGCAGTATGGCACAAAGAAATTGCAGCACAGCATCTCAGCCCCGTGCTGCCCTCCTCGTGGCCGGCCCGGGTCACTGTGATGTTCCTGCAGGCGTGTGTGCCTGCGCCTCTTGGCTAATCTCTGCAGCCCTCATATTGCTGAAACAGATGACTGTATTTATCTGAAGTGACTAATGGGCGAGCGCATTCCTGGCTCCACCATCATCTGGTTCTCGTAATGTCAGTCATGATTAGCTCGAACAAACATACAACAGCCTTTTGGGCTGCTTTGCAAGGCGGCCGTGTGGAGGTGGAGGTGGCATTTGTTCTCAATCACGCGGGATTTTGAGGACTGGCTGCTTTGCATCGTGCAGGGGGAGCAGCACCGCTGTGCTCACATGGCCAGCAGTGCTGTGCAGTGCAATGCAGTGTGGTGTGATGTGGTGCGATGCAACGCAGGGTGCTCTGATGCTGTGCAATGCGGTGCCATGCAGTGCAGTGTGATGTGGTGCCATGCAGTGTGATGTGATGCAATGCAGTGTGGTGTGATGTGGTGCAATGCAATGCAGTGCAGCGCAGTGTGATGCTGTGCAATGTGGTGCAGGTGGCTTGATGTGGTGCAGTGCAGTGCGGTGTGTTGTGATGTGGTGCAATGCAATGCAGGGTGCTCTGATGCTGTGCAATGCGGTGCCATGCAGTGCAGTGTGATGTGATGCCGTGCAGTGTGGCATGATGTGGTGCAATGCAATGCAATGCAGTGTGGTGTGATGTGGTACAATGCAATGCAGTGCAGCGCAGTGTGATGCTGTGCAGTGTGGTGCAGGTGGCTTGATATGGTGCAGTGCAGTGCAGTGTGTTGTGATGTGGTGCAATGCAATGCAGTGTGGTGTGATGTAGTGCAATGCAACACAGGGTGCTCTGATGCTGTGCAATGTGGTGCCATGCAGTGCAGTGTGATGTGATGCCGTGCAGTGTGGTGCAGTGTGGCATGATGTGGTGCAATGCAACGCAATGCAGTGCAGTGTGATGCTGTGCAGTGTGGTGCAGGTGGCTTGATATGGTGCAGTGCAGTGCGGTGTGTTGTGATGTGGTGCAATGCAATGCAGGGTGATCTGATGCTCTGCAATGTGGTGCCATGCAGTGCAGTGTGATGTGATGCCATGCAGTGTGGTGTAGTGTATGACATGATGTGGTGCAGTGCAATGCAATGCAGTGTGGTGTGATGCTGTGTAGTGTGGTGCAGGTGGCTTGATGTGGTGCAGTGCAGTGCAGTGTGTTGTGATGTGGTGCAATGCAATGCAGCATGGTGTGATGTGGTGCAATGCAATGCAGTGCAGTGCAGTGTGATGCTGTGCAGTGCAGTGCAGTGTGGCGTGACCTGGTGTGATGCAATGCAGTGTGGTGTGATGTGGTGCAATGCAATGCAGCGTGCTCTGCTGCTGTGCAATGCAGTGCCATGCAGTGCAGTGTGATGTGATGCTGTGCGGTGTGGTTTGTGGCAATGCAATGTGCTGCAGCATGGTGTGATGCTTTGCAATGTAGTGAGTGTGCTCTGATGCTATGCAATGAAGTACCATGCTGTGCAATGAAGTGCCATGCAGTGCAGTGCCATGCAATGCAGTGCAGTGGTCTGATGCTGTGCAGTGTGGTGCAACGTAGCGTGGTGCTGTGCAGTGTGGTGCAGTGTGATGTGGTGCAATGCAATGTAGTGCAGTGTGATGTGATGCTGTGCAGTATGGTCTGATGCTGTGCAATGTGATGCAGCTTGGCATGATGTGGTGCCATGCAGTGCAGTGTGACGTGATGCAGTGCAGTGCAGGGCTGCCAATCCATGGCTGGGGGCAATGTGCAGCAGGGGCACAGTGTGTGGACAGCTCAGGGAGATGCACTGCAGTTCCCCACCCCATGCAGTAAACTTGTTTTCCAGAGTAAATTAGATGTTAACAAAACAACTTTATTTTCACCCAAACAATTTTGCTCTTCGTGGAAACTATTTGTGCTCAGTGTGCAGCCCTTCACACTGACAGCTGCAAGGAGCTGCCCTGGGAGCTGCTGCATGGCAGGGGTGCAGGTGCTGCACCCCACAGATCTGCCCTTATGGGGTGGGAGGGATGCAGGGCACCGCAGGCACCTGCCTCTGTCTGCACAGGGCCACTCCGAGGTGTGGATGCAGCACAGGACGGCCCATGGGAAGGCTATAAATTCAGGAGATACCCGATGCATTGCAGTGCAACCCGCAGGCAGTGCTGTGCGTGACCTGCAGCCGTGGGTTGGGCACGGATGCACAGATGCTGCAGATTAACACAACGAAGAGCTGGGAGGTTTCTGCTGAAGACATTTTTCCGTTCATGAGGACATGGGGTGGAGAGGGTGGAACGTGGTGGGGGGGCGGCTGCCGTCAGGAACAACAAAAGGGAGAAGGGGGAGGGCAGCGAGAGGGAGAGATTTTTGATTCATTGTCAAAAATTACCCAAACTTTATTGCCAAAATGTCTACATTTTTATGCGCTTAAGCACAGTGAGTTATGGAAATCTTAAAACAATGGAATGATCTCCTTCATTGCGCTCCGTTTGTTCAAAGTAACCACTCCTCTTCCCAGGGTGGAATCTCTTTTTCCGTTTTATTGACTTACAAAAATGTCTCTGCTATCAGCACCGTATCATAAATACAAGGGTGAGATGCGAGGCTCTGGGGGGAAGGGGGTTAAACCTATCTCTGCCCCAACCCTTTCTCGAGAGCCATTTTTCTGGCATTGATTTGGCACATCTTCGATGTGAACCTGCCTGAACGAGAGGAGCTGCAAATTCCTTGAAGCGAATCCAGCACACGGCGCTGCGGTTCCCTCGCTGTGGGAGTCCCTCCTCTGCCAGGCATGCAGCTCTCCCAGCAGTCTGCTGAAGCTGGGAAAGGTTGTGGGGCTGCAAGGCTGCGGGGTTGTGAGGTGCAGGGTTGCGTGATTGCAGGGGTTTTGAGCGTGCGGGGCTGTGGGGTCACAGGGTTGCAAGGTGTGCTGAGGGCTGCAGAGCTGGGACATTCCTTGGCCAAACAGAGCTTTGCAGCCCTTCACAAGCAGAGGAAAGCAGATAGCTGTGGGGCTTTTTTCTTGCATCGTCCTGCAGCAGGAAGATGCCCTGCGTTTTCCCTGCACTGACCATTGTGCTGGGGCTGCTGGGAGGCTGCAGATCCACAAGCAGGAGCAACAAAAGCAATGTGCAAAGAGCTTTGCTCAGCCTTGGGGATCATCCCACCCCCATCCCTGCCAGCAGAGCTTCCTCTGCTCCTTGGCTATGCAGTGCTGGCCCTTGCAGAGCTGTGAACCAGGCAGGAGCGAGGTGGGATGCTCTGCTCAGTGCCCACAGCAGCACTGCAGCTGGGGGGGGGAAGGGGGCAAGGGAGAGGAACGGCACACAGCCCCCACTCTGCGCCGGAGGGGAAAACTGCACGAGCCCCAGAAAAATGTCTGCAGCCCTATAAACTGACACCACTGTTTATAATATTCCTAAGTGCTGTTGCGTGATGAGAGCAGTTCTCCGACGAGGAAAATTTACTTTTTTTTTTTTTTTTTACTTTTTTTTTTTTTTTTTTTTTTTCTTTTTTTAAATAAAGTTAGAAAGCTGTGAGTCCCACAGAAGATGTTTTGGCTCTCGTTCAGGGTTTGTTTGTTTTTGCTGTTTGCTGTAAGTAACAACTGAGGGCCATTTGCTGGCGATAATGTTACAACCGCAGCGCAGCGGTGGGAACTGCTGACAGTCAGAAGTTGTTGACCTTCTGGGTAAAACGTATCTGCACACATCTCACATCCTGGGGCATGAAACCATCACTTTGTCATTGCTTTGTGTGTGGAAAGACTCCTCCATGTGAACCCGGCACTTTGCTGCAGTCTCAGTTTGTTTATGTTGTGCTAAAAACAAACAAGCAAGGAAAGTGGGCAGCGACAGCAATCCTCTGAGCTGCAGAAATAGCAGGGAGATGAGGATGGGGAGCTGGGAGGTGAACGTGGAGAGCAGGGAGATGATGGGGAGAAGGAAGAAGAGGATGGGGAGCAGAGAGATGAGGGTAAATAAGGAGCAGGGATGTGAGGATGAAGTGGGGAGATGAGGATGGGGAGCAGAGATGTGAGGATGAAGAGCAGGGACGTGAACATGGGGAGCAGGGAGAGGAGGATGGAGAGCAGGGACACGAATGTGAGGAACAGGGAGATGATGGGGAGCAAGGAGAGGAGGATGGACATGAGCAACGAGCGGGGACATGAGGATGGGAAGTGGGGGCATGAACATGGGGAGGAGGGAGATGATGGAGAGTGAGGGGAGGAGGATGGGGAGCGGGGAGAGGATGATGGGGAGCAGAGAGATGAAAATGAGGAGCAGGGAAGACAGATGGGGAGCAGAGAGAGGAGGATGGAGAGCAGGAATATGAATGTGGGGAGCAGGGAGATGATGGAGAGCGGGGAGAGGAGGATGGAAAGTGCAGAGATGAGGACAGGGAGACAAGGATGTGGAGTAGGGACATCAGGACATGAAGTAGGGACATGAGGGCAGTGAGCAGGGAGACGAGGATGGGGCACTGTGTGTTATTTCCCCTCCATCTGAATCGATGGAAAATGGGAATTTAGGCTTAGAAAAATGCGTTACTTGTCATCCAAGCTCCCCAATGGCAATCCATGCCCATCCCCAACACAGCCCTCACTGCTCGCCGTGCCCTCCTGCCCTGCACAACCAGGTACTGCAGCACCACAGCCGCCGTGAGAGCCAGGAAACAAGACATGGGAAGTTTATAAACACCCCGTGGATGGTTTACGGAAAGAGGTTATGAAACGCAATTAAATGTTTTATAAAGTGTCCTGATTTCACTCCTCGGTCACTGTAGAATTCTGATCATAAATCAGAAAATGTGCTGCAGTGGGAGAACTGGGAGGAAACGGGGGAGGGCAGAGGAGAGGGGAGCAGGGCTGTGGGTACTGCGTTCAGCTCGTGCTGCAGCCCAGGCTCTGTGCTGGCAGAGGGGAAACAGTGCTGGGGAGAGGAGAGGTGAACGTAGGGATAGGAGAAGCTGCAGTGCAGTGCGTGATTTGTGGGTTGATGTAGGGCTGCAGAGTGATTCCTCGTGCCCTGGGAAGAGCTGCAGACAGACGGTGTTTACCGGGAACGCAGAGCTGGCCAAGAGCTAATTGCAGAAGTCTGAACTGCATCCTCCCCGCTGCAAAGGGCATTCAGAAATAGAGATGCAAGCTGCATGCTAACTGTACCAGCACAGCTGGGATAGCTGCTACCCCTCTTATCCCTGGAAGTCAAATCAGACCCTGCTCTGCTGGTATGGGGCTGCTGTGGGGCAGAGACCCCTCCTTGTGCCCCAGCAGTGCCAGGGCTCCTGTTGGCACTCTGCTCCAGCGCTGACACCAGGAAAGGTCACAGGGAAGGCTTACAGGAGCTTGAGATGTAAGTGCCAGTATTATTTCCCGTCCATTAAAAGAAAAAAAAAAAAAAAAAAAAAGTGGAAAAAAATAATTAAGAAACCCCTAAGCCCCAAAGTGCAGTGCAGGCATCATGTGTCTGACATTTGGCTTCTCATCCCCGAGCCGCTGCTCCGACAGCTCGCAAGCCAGAGGTTAAGCTTCCTGGTTCCTCTTTTTGATCTGCATCATTCACATTTTTCCATGTTGTTGGCCACAATCAAAAAAAAAAAAAAAAAAGAAAAAAGAAAAAGAAAAGAAAAAGAAAAAAAGATTCCTTTGAATTAGCAGGCAGGGAGAGAGCTCTAATTGCCTTCCCAGCCCCTCCCAGGTCAGGTCCTGGCTCAGCCAGGAGATGAGAGCATGAGCTGCACCTCGGGGTGTGTGCAGAGGCTGTGGAGTGCAAACCAAAGTGCAAACCTGAGTGCAGCCCAGCGTGCTCCCATCACAGCCCCAGCTGAGCCCCAGCAAGAACTGAGCACCCCACAGCTTTGGTGAGCTGCAGCCCTCTTCTCACAGCCCTTCATACCAAAGCACTTACAGTACCCTGGACTGTTCAGTGCTCTCCTTCCCATTCCCATCTATGCATGCCTTTATCAAGCCCCATTTCGGTTCCATTCTTTGCCAGCACCTCAGACATCCCCCTCTGGGCACCTGCTGAGGGTGCTGCCCCAGCTCAGCCCCACACCAATGGGAGACCATGGGCAGGATGCTCCCATCTGTCCTCAGCCCCACGCTCATGGGCCAGCTTGGCAGACACGTTTCTATCCATTACCAGCTAATGCAACGGAATTGGCTGACAATGGGTGGAGGAGCTGCCAAAATCCAACATGCGGCCTGCAGATGTCCCTGGGATCAGCAAGCCCTGCTGGAAGATCTGTGCCGTACAAAAGGTTCCCCTCAATTTGCTTCAGATGCTCCTCGGCCGTCATTAGAGGAGGGGGTCCTTTGCAGAGAAACACATAAATCCAGCACTGCGTTCAGGCTGTTATTATCTCCTCTGGTTCAAATTAAGTGACGGGGGTCATTTTTTATATGTTGCAATTTGTCTTTTACCTGAGGGCACTGTGGAAGGGAAAGGGGGGAAAAAAGGTGAAGCCAGCACGAAAACAGAGAAGGGATGGTCTTTAGCAGACAAGGAGCTGAACTGACATCAGGTTCTCTCTACAGCATTACCACGGGGATGAGATGTAGGCAGGCACAGTGCCTGCCTGGCAGAATGCACACACTGGTGCTGCACCAGGAGCTGCTGCACTCGGTGGTGAGGATGGAGCAGAGCAGCACGGCTGATGTATGGCTCAGCACAGCTGGGATGGCTCAGATCAGCCTGCAGGATCAGCCCAGGGAACCTCCCTGCTGCTGCTGCTGCTGCTGCTGCCCATCCGGACACACAGCCCACAGCAGAGGTGATGCTGCTCAGTGGATGAGCACAAGTAGAAATGCTGACTGCTAAGATTCACACAGAGTGCAAGGAGTGTATTTAGGTGCTGGCTTTGGAGGAGGGCATGTCCATTGCTGAGAAACCATTGGGCAGAGGGGGAAGAAAGGCTATATGGTGCATACAGCAATCCAATCTGCACCCAGCACAGATGATTCACCCTTCCTGAGAGCTTCAGGAGCCCACAGAGCTGAGCAGGTGTGGGTTGGTCCCATGTTCACCCTGCAGTGAGAGACTGGGAGCTCCCACTCGCCCAGCTGCCCCATCAGCACTGCTGAATGTCTCCATCACATCCACTCACATCAACAAAAAGAATTCCTCACACCCAAACCAACGCAAGCAGCTCCGCCCCAAAGCAGCCTCTTAATAAATGCAGTGATGGAAAGGAAAATATAATTCCCTTTCTGTTGAATCAGGCACATTTTGTTGTTCCACTGAACGCAAATGAAAGCTTTCAGGGGAAAAAAAGAATGAGAAAAAGACACAACAGTTGGATGAAGGTGTGTGAAAGCAGCCCCACTGTAGCTGCCCCAGGTGGGCAGCCCTGACACACAGCTCCATCCTGCCCTCAGTACAGCATCATAAACTTCTCTGCCTGACACGTAGGAAAATGTTTTAAGGCAAGACTTTATAGAGAGCATCAATCACTTCAGAGGTGATGGAATTGCTGCAGAATTATAAGCAAGTCTGAAGTGTCTACAGAGGACTCTAAACACTGTCTTCTATTTATTCTCTGTGTCCTTTGTAAATGTAAACTTCAGCGGATCCCAGAGGCCTTTCCGTCTCCGTGCCTTGTCAATCCAGCACCTTTCACCACCGCTAAAATCACAATTAAAAAAAAAGGGGGGATTACAAAAACAAACACAACCCTCGCGCCCGCGACTGATGGCTGCGGACTGTTGCGGGACTCAGCCGCGCCTGCGCCATCCCGCAGCGCCCCGGGACCCCCCCCGAGCCACGGGGGCTTTGCAAGAGACGGGGGCCCGGCGCTCCCACGTGTGCCACGCGTCCATCTCCTACGGCCGTCGGATCGCCGAGTAAACACAGAGCGGGGCCGAGAGGCTCCGGGAAGATCAAGCGGAGGACAGTGCGCTGACAGCGGGCCGGGCGGGGTGCGGGAGAGCCGTCCCAGCTGGAGAGCTGCTCGGGGAGGGGAGAAGGGGAGAGCTGTGCGAAGGGCTGCAGGGAAGCTGTGCGGAAGGCTGCCCTGCTCTGCCAGAATACCTGAAGGGAGGGAAGGGTGGGGGAATCTTTGATGCAATGAAATGTCCCACAGCTGCTTTAGCTAAAAAAAAATAATAATAATAATCCTGTTTTGAAAAGCACCGCGCACTGCCGCTCTGCAGGGGATTCTCCAGCCCGCATGCGGTGGCACCGCCGGCACCTCGAATGCCATTTCTTCCCCAAAACATCCCGAACACAACGGTTCGGACAGGGAATTGGCTCCCGCCGGACCCGCAGCACCTCGCGGTTGCAGGAGGGCTCTGACGGGCGGTGCGGGGCGATGCGGGACGGCGCTGGGCAGCGGGCACAGAACCCCGCACCGCCCGTGCTCGGAGGCGCCGGCAGAGCGCGCTGCGCGGCCGTCTGCGGGACGGGACAACCCGCGTGTCACCGCACCGCGCAGCTCCTGTCCTCCTCCCTGCTGGCGGTGTTTGAGCTGCAGAGCCGCACGGCCCCTCGCAGGCCACCGCGGTGCCATCACAACGATTAATCGGTGATATTAACAGAGAGGCGCAAGGCAAAGCCTTCCGCTGCGCGCTGCTCACTTCTTCTCTTAAAGGAATGAAGCGATCCCAGGGATGCTGGCTCACACTGCAGCACTGGAGCACAGAATCTGAGGAGAGCTGCAGGCTGCCAGGTGGGTTGCAAGAACACAATCTGCCTCTGACACAAGTCCATGCGCCGGGAACAGCCCAAGAAAAGATCTTTCCTCAACTGTGGGATCACATTCCTCCTCCTGATGAATGGCTTTGATTTTCATTGGTTCCAAAGGAAAGGAGCAGGGTAGGGGTAAACAAAACCAAACCACAGCCATCATGCAGTGCCCGCTGTCAGCACTGCTCCCGTGTGCACTGCTTACTGCAGGGCCCCATCAGCAGCTCCACTCCATCCTGCTGCACTGCCCAGCTCAGAGCCCTCAGCCCCAGAGGAGGCAGTGGGGACACAACCAATGGGTGCTGCTTCCAAAACCAAGCCAGGAATGGGGCATTTCCACAGCTATGATTTGCACAGTCCTGGCCTGGGCCATCCTGCAGCCATAAGGCTGAAGGCAACCCAGTGACCTTTAGCCCTGCAAGGATGAGCCTCTGCCCTCGTGCTCACAGGGAGTGAGACTGAATGCAGCTCTGTGCTGCTGAGCAGCCCTGGACCAGCTGTTAAACCAGAATGTGATTGGCACCTACAGGCAGATGCAGGTCTGCCTGCAAGCTGTGCTCAGTCCTTGCTGGGCACTCCAGACTCTGCCCAGGGCTGACATTGGGATGCAGTTCTGCAGGCGCCGAGCTGTCCCTGCACCTCCCACTGTGCTGCACCAGCTGATCCCTGTACTCTCACACCAGGGCCTTCCCACGGGCTGGCTCCAAGCACTGCCTTCCAGTTCGGCCCATGGCCCCAGTAACTTTCCACCGGGGTTTGTTTTTACTGAAGAGTTGCTGTAGCGGAAGTGCAATACCAGCAAAAGCTGGCAGGGAATCCAGGGGGCAAGTCTGGAGTAAAATTCTGATAATGCTGTGTTTATACCAGGAATTTCTTCAGCAGATAAATCAAGTGAGCGCAATAACAGATGGGAAATGGCTGCAGACACCAACGGGTTCTGCATGCAGCTGGGCACCCGCTCACCATGGGTGCTGCTGCCCTCCCACCTCTGCAGGTGCTGCTCCATGGGGTCCTGGGTTGTTCTGCACCTGGTGCTGTGCCCTCAGGCTGTGGCTGCATGGAGCTGGGGGCCATTAGCTGCATGCACATGAAGTGCTGCAGTACTCTCTGGCTTGGTTACATCCATTCCATCACTTATAGATGCTGCTTTTGCAGGAGTGACCGACAACTGCTTGTGTTTCTGCTGTCAGCTCCAATAAACAACTGTGTTCAGAACTGCGGGGGGAGAGGGGGCTTGGAAACTATCTGAAAATACCGAGTTTCAGCACGATATCCGTGCCAGCTAAATGGCTCTGAATCTCTCTCAGGTCTTTGTGCTGTGCTAGAGAGAAAAGGGGTCTGAAAGGCAGTGTGACCCACTGCCAATAAATCCCACCCTGCAGCCCTCCCACGTGGGCTGCTCCAGGCTGCACGTTTCTCAGCACGCCGGACCCCGTGGATCACGCACCATTAACATTCTCAGAGTGACATCTCCAAAATACTTCAGGGATGAATTGGTTGCTGGATGATTTGCAAAGCACTGAGGCACAATCCCCCCGGAGGTGTGTTGGTGGGGAGCCAAGGGCCGGGGCCCAGCAGTGATGCACTCCCTGGGGTCGCTCGGGAGCTCAGCTCAGCCCAGCAGCATCCAACCTTGCACAACCCACCTCGTGGAGGGCACAGCACCAGGGATGTGCAGGGGGTGTGCTGAATGCACACACAGCCCGGCAGAAGCCCTGTGGGCATCCCCTGTCCTCACAGCCCCTCGGTGGCTGAGCTCCCGTGAGCACCAGCATCGCCTGCAGCAAAGCAGCCCAGCACCAGCCGGCAGGATTCTGGCGCTGGAGGGCGGATTAGACATCAAACAGAAGACAGACAGAACGCGGAAAGCCTCTTCCATCTGCTGAGCACAGCCCCGGCCCCGCACAGCCCCACGCTGCCCAGGGATCAAAGCAGCGGCTGACGGCGCCGATCCGCTCCTGCAGCACGGCCGGACCTCATCTGCCGGGCAGAAGGAGCAGCTTCCCATGGGCAGCATCCTCTCCTCACTCCCTCTGCCCACAGCACTGCTGTCATACTGCTCCTGGCTCGGCACGGTCTCGACATTGCAACACCACAGCATTGCTTCCTCACCTTGCTCACACATTGCTCGTCTAAAATAAAGCCCAGCTGTGAGCTGGCTGCTGCTATCCTTAAGCCTTGCGTTCACCAAATAAAATCAGCAACAAGACCACATGTTCTCACTCACAGCTCCCCTGTATGGCAGTGTCAGTGTCTTTGCTTTCACACTGTGAAGACCCAGGAATGAGAAGGGCTGGTGCTCCCAGCAGATCAGCACACGGTTATCACAGCAGTGTCTCTGCTCCTGGCACCAGGGCTGCCAGCACAGCTTTGCTGCCTGCCTCCTCAGAGGGGCTGGCACCTGAAAGGCTCCCCCAATTTAGCCACAGTTCGTTATCCAGCACAGCACACCATGGGGACACTCACAGACATAACCTGTCTTCCTCCTGCTGTGCTACAGGCACCGACCAAAGGGAAGGAAACACTAATAGCTCCTGCTGGGCAGCAGCACTGAGATGCTCTGGGCTATTTCTGTCCAATCACACACAGGGGGAAATCAGAAGCTTCTACACACCTCCATTCAATTTCTCTCCATTAAGACCGATGTGACAGAGATCGGAATTTCTCTTCTCTTTTTTTTTTTATATATTTCTGGTATTTTAAAAAGTGCTGAAACTCTTCAGCTCCGTGCTGAGCTTGAGATAAAAGTTAACCTCTGAACCATGCAGCATCTTTCATGTGTGGCACCATACAGAGAGGGCTTCTTAGCACGAGCCTGGATCCCTAACGAGCATCCTGGATGGCTTCTCATTGCTCTCATCCCAGCCAGCTGGGGCACGAGGGAGGCACTGCCTATGGCACACACAGTGGGTGAGGAGCAGCCATGCCCTGAGCCTTGGGGATTGCTGCAGTGCAGGACAGGCTGGGCTCAGCTCCAGGACTGCCCCCACCACCTGGCAGGGCACTGCACAGCAGGCACAGAACTCGGGCACTGCTGTTATCTGATCCTGGTTCCCGTCCTTCCATTTTGGAGGACGGTCCTCTGAGCCCATCCAGGATCTATGAGTCACTGAAGAAGCACTTAAAATCCATCCTTGATGATAAGGTTAAAACTATATGCAGGATGTGTCCTGCCCTACGCTCGTGCCATCCACACTTCCTCACTTATTCCACCTTCCCACCCCATCCCAGCTCTCCTCTGAGCTATGGGGGCTCAGCACCAGCTCACATCATGCCCAAACCAAAGCTCAGGCTGTATGTGCTGCACCCCTGTGGGTGAGGTGAAACCTGATGGTTCCCACCTGCACCAGCATCAGCATGAGCCAGCACTGAGCACAGGTTAAGGACAAAAGCCAGTAAATGTCTTCACTGACACATGCAAACCCACAGCTCTGCAGCATCACCTCTGCAATCAGGATAAGACATTCACCTGGTGCTAATGAAATGGTTATACTTTATACTTACAAACTTCTTTTACTTTCTCCATTTAGAAACAATGCTGGAGCACATCTGATAGGCTTTTTTTTTTTTTTTTTTCTTTCCCTTGGCCACTTCCCACTTGGCAGCAGAGGTGCAGTCCTGGCTTTGCAAAACATTTCCAAACGTGTGTCTGTTCCAATTCAGTCACCCACCCCAAAGCTGCCTGGCTTATCTGGGAAAAAAGCCACTGGGGGCCACAAAACCAGGCTGGGGTACAGCAATGCCAAGGCAACTTCTTGGCCACGCCGGGGATGTCCTCTCTGGGGCTGTCCTCAGCCATTGGGAACATGGCAGCACCCAATGGTGCAGATGTGCCCATGCACCGCTCACCTCCAGCGCTCCTCCCTGCCAAAAAAAAAAAAACCCAAAAAAAAAAAACCCACCTCCACCACTCGCCTGGTTATAAATAAAGCAGCCACTGACCCTGGAGATTAATCAGTGGCTTGGTGTCTCTGCGTGATGTCACCCCGCGTTTTTCCACAGGCCTGTCGAATTTCAGCCCGTCTGATCCGCCGATGACAGACGGGGCTCGAGCCTGCCAGACAGCCCCGGGACGCGGGAGGGGGGAGGATTTATGGCTGCCTTCCTCCCGCACGCTCTGCTTCACTCTGCACACAATACACAGATGCCTCTGCGAGATGACGGAAAACCGGGGCTGCGCGGCGCGGTCGGGGTATTTTTAGGCATATTGCACCATTTCTGGCCTTTGGTGGCTTTATGATGAACGCAGCCGGGTTTGCAGCCATCCATCAGAACCTGTTCGCTTGTGCACGTGGAGCTCAGGCTCAGCAGGGTGAAGGGTGGGTATGGAGTGAGGAACAGAGCCCAGGCGTCACCAAGGGCTGACCACGAAGCCAGGCACTGCGTGTCCACAGAGCTGCTCCTCAATTAGCCTGAGATGGCAAAGCAATTAGCTATGGAAGAGAAGGACACACCACCAGCACCAACCATTGCTCTCCTCCGAGGGCTGGCTGTGCCTGTTTGTTTGACTCCTGTTTCTATGGTGGTGGAGGCTGTTAGGGTCTATTCATCGCTTTGGGTATTTGTAGCTCTCCAATATGTATTCTTAGCATCCTGGGCATCAGAGAGACAGCCTGGGGCTGGGGGTTCAAGGATGGCCATTATTTGGGGGAGCAGAACATCCTTTCACAACCAACCCCACATGGGGCTCCAGCTCAGCACTGACAGCACTGCCTCCATCATTGCACCAAAGCAATGCTGTCTGCAGAGCTCACCCACAGCTCTCATGGTCCAAGTGCCCCAACTGCCCCCAGCCCAGCCTGGAACTGCTGTGTTCCATGTGTGCACCTACAGAGAGCTTTGTTGCATCAGAAAATAGCTTTCACCCAAGGTCAGCACTCCTGGCACTCAGGGTTACCCTGGGACAGTGATTTTCCCCACTGAGGTTCCAGGTGGCAGATTATGCAAGGCTGAGAGTTATTCCTGGGGTGGCCGCATGTAAGGCGAGCTGCGAGCTGCGCCCAGCATGGGTGGGTGGAGGTGCAGCCATCCCTCTGCAAAGCCCCAGTGCCTGGCATTGCCCCAGCACCTGTGCCTCCACAGTGAAGGCAGGAACCAGTGCCAAGGAGGGACAGCTGGGCAGCAAGTCTGAGCCCTGAGCACGGGACAGAGCACAGCCATGCTCACCAGCAGGGCTGTGCCTTGGGAAGGGGTTTGGAGGCTTCTGCAAAGCTCGTGGCCAATGCAAAGTGATTGCACCAGGCCAGAGAGCAGCCTGGCACCTCCAGCAGCCAGAATGAGCTGCAGCGAGCGACCTGCTAGGGAAATAAATACAACGACCCGCTAGGGAAATACAGCAACCTGCTAGGGAAACTGAGCACCCGCTCCTTTGAAGTTAATGAATCGTGAAAGCCTTTGAAAGCAGAGCTTTGTTTATTTACTCCCGGCATCTCATGCCGGTGAGGCGCACACACATCCCAAGCGCTCTGCTAATTTGAGTGAAAGATCAAATGTGAGGCTCCTGCAGCCACTGGGACAGCGAGAGCAGCCCTGGCCCCTCCATGGGCCACTGATAGGAGAGAGCCCAACACAGAGCCGGGGCAGCCAAAGTGACACCCAGGGCTGCCAACCAGATCCTGCCAAGGAAAGCATCAGCAGAAGGAATCAGGCTGATGGAGATGTTTTGCACGTCAGATGTTAAGCACTGTGAATCAGGACCCAAAGCCACTGCCCAGCACCTACATTCAGCCCCGAGCCACCAGCAGACACCCAGCACCCCCCCTTGCCTGCGTCTCCTGCCCAACCCTGAGCTCTGCCCAGTGCCAAAGCGCAGCCAAACCAACCCCAGGGCTGCACCCTGCTCCGCCCTTCCCACAGCAGCAGGATGCAGAGAGCTCCATCTCTTCTCTTTGAATGAGAACAATCCACTGAACGGCAACAACACCGACAGCTCAGCCTGGCTCTGCAGGACAGGGGCAGACACGGTCCTGTAGCAGCCCCGTCCCGGCTCCGAGCCCCAGCGTGCTGCCTGCTGATGGGGCTCCCGCACGAACGCCCAACCTCCCACAATAGCCTATAAATATCGGCCTTTTCAGCGCAATAGCTTCGTGAACAAGCTGTAATGCAATATTTCACTGAGGCTCTCAGACAAAAGGACGGCACCCCACCGGCACTCGCTTTCTGCTGCTGCAGTTTTCAGAAGTATAATTGGATTATAACCAAGCGCGAGGCTCTAGCCCCAGTTTCTCCCAGGCCAGCGAAGTCGCTGTCTGATCTCTAACAACGGGAGTCGGAAGGAAGGAGCAGAAAGCTCGCTGGGCAGAGGGGAGGGGAGGCTGAGGGCTCTCGCACCGCTGAAAGCCCGTCGGCAGATACCGAGATTTGCGGTCCCAGCAAATAATAATTAGGCGTATTGTGAAGAGCCAACAATGAGAGAGAGGCGACCCACTTAAGGCCGATGCCTTCACCGTCAGGGCGTGGGAGGGCTGGCGGGCAGGGCTCACAGGGAAAGGGGAGCTCCAAGGTGAGGCAGCCGCACCGCACACCTCCCCCGCGCGGTGGGTGCGGAGCAGAGCTCCGCTGGGCGCCCGCAGGGCCCGACCCGGCCCGGAGGATCGCAGCCCGCATCCCGAACCGCGGAAAGGCGCGGGCGGAGCGCGGCGGTTTGGCACCCTGCAGTGACACCTGGCGGGGGCGAGCGCGGAGGAGCCGGCAGCGGCCCCGAGCGTCCCGAGCTGCGCCCCTTCGCCGGCGGACCCCGACGGGGCGGCCGCGGAACGGCGGATCCACCGCTGCGGGACCGCGGCGGAGGGCGAGGCGGCCGGAGCTGCCCCGCGGGGCGGCGGGCAGGAGCCCGGAGGGGGCCGTCTGACGTGCCCTTGGGGAAATGGGGGTCGGTCCGGTCAGAGCCGCGGCTCCGCGCTTCTGACTCTGCCCAATGAGAGCCCGGAGCACGGAGGGAGCTGTCAATATTTGGCCACAGCCCCCGCGCCGCTATCCCCAGTGTGTCCTCGCCCTCCGCACAAGGACCTCTATGGCCCGGCCCGGCCCCGGCGCACGCCGTGCTCCGCTCGGGGGGCGCCGGCCACGCTGAGCGCCCGGGACCCCCGGAACCCCTCCGCCGCCCCCCGCGCGGCAGCATGCGCCTGGGAGCGGGGGCCCAGCCGGGGCTCGCTCAGCCGCGCCGAGCCGGGAGCCGCGAAGGAGGGCAGTGACGGGCACGGCTCGGCGCCCGCACCGCCCTCGCCCGAGGGAAGCGCGGGCAGGACCCCGGCCCCGCTCATTTCTCCGTCTGGACCGCGCCCCGGAGAGATATGCTCAGTCCAAACCGCCTGGAAGCGTCTCCTGGGATTGCCGTGGCCCCCGGGCGTGCGGAGTGCGGAGCGTTCCCTCGGACGGCGGGTGCGGCCCCGCGGATTTGTCTTCCCTTCGTGCTCATCCTGCTCGCCCTGACGCCCCGCGCCGACTCCTCGTGGTGGTGAGTGCCCGCGCCTCGACGGCTCCGCGGCGGCGATTCCCGGCCGGGGAACGCGGGGGGGGGAAACGCGTCGGGGTTGCGGAACGGTCGGGGATCGGACGTCCGACGTGCGGCGCCGGGCAGAGCGGCCCCGCCGGTCCCGGTTCCTGCGGGCGCGCACCGGCGCCGAGCGGAGCCCCTCGCAGAGCCGCTCTGCACCTCCCGCGGATCGGGACCGGGCACAACCGGGGCCGCTCGAGCCGGGACCCGCCGGGAGCTGAGCTCCGAGCCCGGCCTTCTGCGGGGAAGGAGCGGGATGAGCCCTCAGTATGGGCTGGGGCTGAGCGGCAGGCAGAGCCGGAGCCCCGCTATTAACCCTCTGCAATTCTGGGATCGCGATCCATCCTCCAAACGCCTCTGGACTGCTCTGTTATCCCCCATGCTCCGCGATCACTTCTCAACCGCTCCCAAATTACCGCTCTCCCTCGTTTGAGTAAGATACGGCGCTGCCACAGCCAGAGATGGTGCCATAGAAAACGCACAGAGCCGCGGCAGAGCCAGCCGGCCTCTCCAAAATTAATCTCCTGTCCTCGTAACAATTAAAATTCGTGCATACAACACGAGAGTCGGTAAGAAAACAGGGAAAGTGAAGTTTTCAAGTGAGCCCACACAGCTTCAGTAGCTCAGAAACGTCCGAGGAAAACTGATTGCCGCACATGAGTTCTCAGCGTCCCGTCCTGTAACAGTGCTCACTAACCTTACGGAGAACCCCAATTTACGCACCATCACCATTAGCAAACCGAAGCTGAATTTAATCTAACTTAATCCATCTGACATTGATGGGGATGGGTGGCACTCCTGAGGTCGTGCAGCGCTGGGAGCACCGCGCAGCTCCACTGAGAGCTCCGGTCCTCCGGCACAGCATTGTGTGTCACAGCGGCAGCTCTGAGCGCTCCGGGACAGGAGGGGGAAAGGGAAGGGAGCGGTGATCCTGGGTACAGGATCCCAGGGGACACAATGCCTGCAGTGCCCAGAGGAGACCCGCAGCTCGAGGAGCCCACAGGGGTCTGAAAGCCCCGGGTGAGGAAGTGAGCCAGCAGTGGTGAGGCTCAGGTCGATGCACGCACAGCCTGGCTCCCAGCCGCCTGATCGGCCCCCACCCATCGCAGCAGGCGAAGACGGGACAACATCTGTGCAGAAGGTGATGGTGCTGCTATGCTAAAAGCCGAAGCAGCCTCAGGATCGCAGAGAAGTTGGAGAATTCCATGTCCTTACCAAGGAGGCAAGGGAAGGGGGAGGTTTGCTGGAGCCGGGGGTGGGTACACGGGGTAATGCTGCTGGAAGGGGACAGGCTATGGCTCACAGCATCTCCCAGAGCTGAGCCGTTCTGTTAACGCACTCATATCTATGATGACTCAGAATCCTTAGGAACAATGTGAAAAACATCAGTTTTCCTTACTTTCACACCCAGCTTCTCCCCAAAGTGACTGCACCACAGTGGTGGCCCTAATTCCAAATGCTTTTCCCAACAAACGGGAGCAAAACCAGCCATGCTCTGAGCCTCGGTGGCTGCGTTCTCTGGATGGCACTGGGTCTGATCTCACAGCATTTTGTGCCCTCAGCTCCGAGGCAGATAGGAATGGGATGAGTGCTGGGAAATGGGCAGAGCTGAGCAGGCAGTGCCCCCCACACATTGTGCCACGGTGGGGCTGAGCACGGCGCTTTCAGCCTCTCTCATAAAGCAGAATTGGCCCCAGGGTCCATAACTTGCCTTAAAAGAATAAAAGGAAACCTACACCAAATACGTTAAACTCAGAAGTTCAGGCTGCTGATTGCACTTTCTCTTCCATCGAGCCGAACATTCCTAAGGAAAACCTTCAGCAGCACAAATGCTGCTCTGCTCTTCGTGTCAGCTCTGATAAAGCAGCGCCTTTAGCTGAGATTGTGCTTTACTGAAAGCGGGTTCAAACAGCTGTGGTTTGGGAAAAAGTTATGCAGTGATTTCCATGGGTTTCCAAGCACATCTTTAGCACTACTGATATTACAGTAAATACATTTGGTGGTGCATCATCGTTCCTTATTTTTATTATTATTGCCAAATTCTTCTAGGGATTCACACACAATAAACTTGTGGAAATAGAGGAAATGCTTCTCATTTTCGGAGTCAACTTTTAAAGTAGATTAATAGAAAAAACTGGACCGCTTCTGATCGGAGTACATGGAAAGGAAATATCAACCAAATGTTTCTTCTAAACAACTGCAAATTATTAATTTTGGGTGACGTCAGGCACGATCCCACTGCCGCACAGAGCTCCAGGAACCAGGAAACTCGGGGTGCAGGGTCTGGGGGTGGGTGGTGATGGGGTGTGGGTGCTGGGGAGGAACAGTGGGTGCTGCCAGGACCACCACCAGCGGGTGTGGGATGGTGCAGGCTGGGCAGCAGCACCCAAACTATAAAGCTCCCAAACTATGACACATCACTTAGCAACAAAATACTGCCTGAAACACAGACAGAAATTAAAAAGGAATGCGATGGGAAAATCCCTAAATCCCGTTTACACTCAAGTGCACCCGGGCAGGGAGAGCGCAGCGCCCGCGGCGCAGGAGGGACCGTGCCATGGGCCCAGCAGTGCTG
This sequence comes from Phasianus colchicus, assembly GCF_987193195.1. NCBI lineage: Eukaryota > Metazoa > Chordata > Aves > Galliformes > Phasianidae > Phasianus > Phasianus colchicus. The sequence goes on along the minus strand of NC_143460.1, from coordinate 2,696,598 downwards.
CAAAGCCCCAAGAACGGCCTCCAAAATTCCTTGTAAAGATTGGGAAGATTAGGCCAACGTTGCTTATAAACATGAGCAGTGCAGTAAACAAACGCCGTGTAAATAACCAAGTCGGGTTCGTTCGCGACTGAGAGCTCCGCCGAGCGCGCTGGTGTGGAAAGCCATTGTGGATTGAAGGTTTGGTTAAAGGCAAATGTACACAGACCTCGTGCACACCCCACCCTCACACGTACCCGCAGCCCCACGCGCATCCCCCGCTGCCGCGACGCGCCAAGTCCTCGTCAGCTAACTTGTTTATTGCTAACCACAGCCCTTGGAAACGACAAATATTCGATTTCATCTGGCACTGGAACAGATGGGAGGCATCAGGCTCCCAACGAGATAAAGCAAATCTGGGGAAAGCAGAGCAGCGTGGGCTCGTGCTGGGGTCAAGCAGTGTGCAGGGTCTGACTGCGTGCAGCGTCCCTAGGCTGGGACCTGTGGCACACTGAGATGCTCCATCCCATTGGGTGGCCACTGCCACCCTTCAGCTCTGCGCACACACTGGGAAGGGCTCATGAGTAGGGAAACACAGCATGAGGGTAAATCATGGAGCAGGAGCATGCCTGAGCACCTGCTCAACCTTTTGGGGCGTTGTTCAGGGGGACAGGGACACCACAGCAGTTGCTGCTGCTTCCATCCCACACCAGTGCTGAGTCCTGGTTTGGGTGCAGTGGATGTGCACAGGGAGTGGTGGAGAAGTTGAGCTACTTGCACACGTGGTTCTGGGATATCAGATAGGGGCTCACTTGAGCAGGCATCGCATTGAGGTGTGTGGGAGGGGAAATAGCATCAATAGGAATGTCTGAAATTAAGCCAAGGGAAGGACAGCTGCATGAGCCTCCGTGGTGCATAACCCATCGAGGTGTGCGTGCTGGTGCCCCAAGTCAGATCCCAGCAGCCCAGTGCACTGCAGGCAGGGCAGTGCTGGGGGCTCAGGGACCCCATGCTGCTCCCCACGATGCGCTCTGCATGGTCACAGCAGCAACAGGGCAGTGATCAGGACATCCCTGTCCCCACGTGCTCCAGCCCTGGCCGTCCACAGAGCCCTTTCCTTGAAACATCAGTCCTAGAGTAGCATCAGAGAGATGGAGAACAAACTGCGCCCTCGAGGCAGTCCTGGCGCTGTGCTGGGAGCGTTTGGGAACAGATGGGTTCTCTCAGTCGCTCCGCTTAGTTATAATAACCCTAATTGTGTTTTGTAGTTCATTTTTCATTAGGGTCACTTTCACCTATAGGAAGTGTCTCTTAAAAAAGAGAGACAACAGAAAAAATCCTTCTGCTCTCCCAAGCTCATTGGCCGGGTCGCTCGGAGCAGCCTCACCCGGCATTATGATATTAGAAATTATTCAAGTGAGACTAACGCTCTCAGCACACAGAGCAGTGGCTCTAAGTGAGGAAATTAGGACTATTAATCACTCCGAGGCGCTAACAATTCCAGCAGGCCAGGATGGCCCCGTTCCCAGTGGGGCTTAATAAAATACTCAGGGTTTATAATAATAAAATAATATCTCAAATGTCGATAGCAACTTGCAACCCAAAGCGCGGTGCCGTTGGCTATAAATTGTCCCCCCAACACCATGCAGAGCTGAGGAAGGAGAGCAGCCTCTGCAGGAACTATGCAAAGCACTCGAGGAGCGAGATGCTGCCAGGCCCTGTGGAATTTGCTCTTTATCAGATAAAGAGGCAGGGATGCTGGATCCGATCCTATCGGGAAGAGGTGTCTCCAAAAGCCGCCGGGGGCTCTCGGCCTCCCACCAAAATGCAGATTCCGTATCCTGTCAGTGGGAAGGAAGAGAACAGAAGCTGCAGGGATGTGCTCAGAGCTGCCCCCAGCTCCAGGTGGGATCGGCTCTGTTCTACTGCAGCCCCAAGCACAGGCACCCCACTTTAACCTCTGGTGCCGAACTCAGCTGCTATCAATCTGATTTAGAATTGCGTCTTCAATGGTATTGGTGCAACCCTGCTTTCCCCACAGTGGGAGCTTACATTTCTTGCTAAATAGTTCAGCAGCAGGGGGCTGCTGCCAAAAGCACAGTTAGCAATCAGGAAAGGGACTCTGGAACACCACGAGAGCAAGAGCTGCTCCTGGGGACACTGCGTGGCACAACGCGGGGCAGCACAGACACCCCCTGAACCCAAGGGGAGAGAAGAAGTGGGCAGAACCCCGAGCTGCTGAGCAGCCTCGACTGGGGGCAGAGATGCAACGTGGGCCACACAGCTCTGCAAGAGCTGGGAGCAATGGGGCAGCTGGGCGTGCAGCCCCAGGAGCGCAGCTCAGCACAGGGCGTGCGTGGGGAGGGGGTTAGCACAACTGCATGCTGCCAAGTACATAGATGCGTCTGCCTCTGATTTGCATGTTTATCTTAGAAGCAATTTAGGTTTCTCCTTGTTTACAAGAGGAGAAGTCAGCAGACTCTTAGAGCAAGAAAAACAACTGGGAGCCAACATGTGACAGTTGTCTCCTGTTCCCCACGCATGGCGCAGCCGGCGCGCGCAGCTTGTTGGGAAAGAGCATCGGCCACACGGCCCCAAGCAGCAGAGAGCAGACAGCAGCAAGCTAGGACTGCTTCCCCTCCCTTACACCCAGTCTCTGGAAGCACTTACCTGCAGAACACGAAGGCCCTGGTCTGTGCTAGTGCTGCGTGAGGTGTTCCTCATGGGAAGAGATGAGAAGGTGGAGGTGTGGCTCAGCTGTCTCCCAGCAGTGCCACAATCTGAACCCCAAGAGGAAACAGAACCAGAGGGATCCACAGCAGCACAGAGCTCCGCAGACATTGCTCAGAAGACCCAGAGGCAAACCTGCAGCTCTCAGCAGGCAGGCTGAGAGGCTCTACCTGCATGCAATTAGCAGTCTTACCCTCCTGGCTGCAGGTACCTCGCCCAGCCCCTCCATCACCAGTGTCCATGGCACTGGGGGTCCAGGACTGCATTGTCCCCAGGGATGGATGGGCACTGCACTCTCATGGGAGTTTCTGACATTGTGGTGTTTTTTCCTGCTGTATAAATGCAGGTGCCCCAGAAGCAAAGCGCTTTGCAGAATTTGCCATGACTGGCATGACTTCATTTCTAAAAAATGGAGCAGCTTGTTCTGCTAAAGCAACTGGGAGCTTCTCAGAGCACCCTTCTATTTCCTATTTCAATGCTTTCAAAACATCACAGCCTTTTAGCAGTAAGATCAGAAGGGATGCTTTCACCAATCCAAAACAAATGTTTGTTTTTTTCCCCTCCCAAAATTCTGCTTGGCAGGAGATTTCCCAGTGTTCTCCATCTCGCCCCATTTCATAGAACCAGACCCCGCTGGAGCTGCTCTCAGGCAGCAGAGGCACAGGCTGCTGCTGAGGTTTTCCCATGCACAGAGTAGATTTTGTTCCATTGTGCCATGGCAGTTCCAGGTGCAGTGTCAGAGCATCATCACAGCGTAGGGCTGTGAGTACCAGAGCTCAGCAGCAGCACTGGAAATGCTCTCACCAGGCACAGCAGCACAGTGTTCCTGCAGGCAGGCATCCTGCTCTGCTCCCATCTTCTCCATTTTTCTCTGACATTTAGCAGGAGCATTAAGGAGAAGTAATTAGCTCCATGTGACAATGAGAGCACGCAGCGTTCATCCTGCCCAGAGATTTTCTTTGCTGGGATCTGGGGGTGTTGCTGCCCTCCTGCCCTGTGCCACCACAAGGATACAGTGCCCGTGGGTCCCAGTGCAGCAGCAGAGCCGTGGGGGAGCCACATCTGTTGTCCTCAGCTCCAGCCTGAGATGACCTCGTGCTTCTGCCAGCATTTAAACAAAATATTGTATTAAAAAAAAAAAAGGGGGGGGGGGGAGAGGGGAGGGAAAGATCCCATTGCTTTCTTTGCTCGCTGGGCTTTCCTGAGCCTGGGAGCTATCTCTGAGGCTGATGGAAGTGATAGAGCATGGCCAGAGAGAGAGAGAAAGACAATGACATATTGCCCAAGTTTATTGCTTTTTAGTGTGATTAAAGGGAGGGTCTTATTTCCAGTCTGGGGGTTTGAAACATTTGAATCCCACCCAAACCTCTTCCCTTGCAGCCAGAATCACAGCTCCGTGGTATGTGGCAAAAATCACTCCCCGGCACAGAGCAGCCAGCTGCTGGCAGAGCATGCATGGGATGGGGATGGAAAATTCCACCATGTCTCCATTGTCCATGAAGGCCTGAGGGCTGCTGGGTGCAGGAAGAGCCAGGATCCCCCTGGTGAGTGGGGAAAGCTGCCCACTGCACACCAAACACAGTTGTGCGTTGTGCTGCTGCATGGAGCTGCTGCCCGCTCCCAGCAGTGCATGGAGATGCAGGCAGCGTGCACACAGCACAGCACAGCCCCAGCTGTCCATCTTCAGGACATGATCTTAAACATGGCTTGGTGCTAGCAGCATGAGCAAGGCCTGCAGCAAAAAGTGAAGCTCACATCTCCTCTTCTTCCACCTGAGCGCTGCATTGGTGCCCGTGCCACACAGCAGCAGGGATGGGGCACAGAGCCTGAAACTCCAGGCACCTCCACACCTTTCCTTTCTCCCTGCAGGTACATCGGGGCGCTGGGGGCGAGGGTGATCTGCGACAACATCCCAGGGCTGGTGAACAAGCAGAGGCAGCTGTGCCAGAGGTACCCAGACATCATGCAGTCCGTCGGGGAGGGAGCCAAGGAATGGATCCGTGAGTGCCAGTATCAATTCCGTCACCACCGCTGGAACTGCAGCACCCTGGACCGGGACCACACCGTCTTTGGGAGGGTGATGCTGCGAAGTACGTGCTGCTGTGTGCCCATGCCATGCCCCATTGCAGGGTGTGAGTTGGGATGGGGGAGGAAGAGAACGGTTCTTCACATCCTTCCCCTGCATGTACAAGAAAACAATAACAAAAAAAAGAGCTGGGAAGATGCCTCGAGTCCTGAGAAATTGTTGTAATTAGAGTGTGTGGCTTTTGCTTGCAGAAGGAGCTGCGGGCGAGGTGCATGCATTCTTTGTGGAAAAATATAAAATGGAGAAAAACAACCTTTTCCCCCTTAAAATTATGTTTTGATGGGGGAAAAAAAAACCAACAAAAAAACTAATTGGCTGTGCTCTGGATACTGTGGCAGAAGAAAACCTTCACATTGAGTGCGGTGAGAAAAGGGACCCAAGAGGGATCTGCACCCAGCTCACAGTGTCCCTGGGGGAGTCCCAGCTCCCACTTTGCCCCACTACTCTGCTGGGAGCATCCCTGCTGCTGTGCCCCCTGCCTTAGGTTACTGCTTGGGAGAGATTTGCCTTCCCTGTAAATTAATCAAGCAGTAATGGGCGCACACCACTGCTTTTGTAATAGCTGCACCAGAGGAGATGGAGCGGGGGGAGCACTGGGGGAGAAGGGAGAAGGAGGAGACACCTCCAGAGAACAGGCTCGTATGTAAACAGTAATGGGATATATAAATATTTGGAGAGCAGGGTTGGCCAGGAATCAGCAGTTCACGTGGGAACTCCCTGTTCCTCGCATGGCAAGGGAGGCAAGGCTGGGCTCGGGTGGCATCGCTGCTGCAGGCTCCAAGCTGGGGCTGCACCGTGGGGGGGTCCTTCCTGGCACTGCAAGGAGCTCAGGGCACGTCAGCTATGATGAGACCCACTGGGAGAGGAGCAGCAGCCCATCTGCAGGGCACGTGGGCACGCGTGGGATGGGGTTTGTGGATGCTGGGCAGATTCAGGGCAGCCCAGGAGGCTGCAAGCACTGGGGCACAGCGCTCAGCCCCAGCATCACTGCAGCCCCACGTCCTGTCCCAGTCAATGAGCACAGGGGTTGATGAAAGCTCCTCGCCATACCCCATCCTGCCAGGCCTAGAGAGAGCTCATTTCCCTTTGAAGTTGCTTTCAAAGGCTCTCCAAAAGAAGACGAACATGGTTTTGATTTGCAGCATCTTTTACAGCGTTATAAAACCAGCTGCGAACTCAAACCAGAGAGACAGAGCGCTGGGGGGCACGCTGGGCTGCATGGGGAGCCTGGGGGCCAGCACAGCTCCCAAAACCCGGCTCCCCCCATCCCACACCCCTAGGCTGAGCTGCAGCTCTGCACCCCCTCCCCATGTGGAGCTGCAACCTCATCCCAGCCCATTCCTCACCCCATGCTCTGTGCCCGCAGGCAGCAGGGAGGCCGCCTTTGTCTACGCCATCTCCTCGGCCGGGGTGGTTTATGCCATCACACGTGCCTGCAGCCAAGGGGAGCTGAAGGCCTGTGGCTGTGACCCGCTGAAGCGTGGACGTGCCAAGGATGAGCGCGGGGAGTTCGACTGGGGTGGCTGCAGTGACAACATCAACTATGGCATCCGTTTTGCCAAAGCCTTCGTGGATGCCAAGGAGAAGAAAGTGAAGGATGCACGGGCGCTGATGAACCTGCACAACAACCGCTGCGGCAGGATGGTGAGTGTGGCTGGACACCTCCCAGGGCTGTTGGGGGTGCGTTTGTGGGGTCAGGGCAGGGTCCAGAGCTCCACAAACCCAAGGAGAGCACATCCCTGGGGCTCGTTTTGTAGAATCATAGCATGGCCTGGGTTGAAAAGGATCTCAAAGATCATCTCGTTTCAACTCCCCTGCTACGTGCAGGGTTGCCAACCGCTAGACCAGGCTGCCCAGAGCCACATCCAGCCTGGCCTTGAATACATCTAGGATGGCCCCGCTGGTCGTGGCCACCCACCATTTCCCAGTCCTGATGTGCTCCCCCTCCTGCAGGCTGTGAAGCGTTTCCTGAAGCTGGAATGCAAATGCCATGGGGTCAGTGGCTCCTGCACGCTAAGGACTTGTTGGCTGGCGATGTCGGATTTCCGGAAAACAGGGGATTACCTGCGGAAGAAATACAACGGGGCCATCCAGGTGATCATGAACCAGGACGGTACCGGCTTCACCGTGGCCAACAAGAACTTCAGGAAGCCCACAAAGACAGACCTAGTGTATTTTGAGAACTCACCCGACTACTGCGTGATGGACAAGTCAGCAGGTACAGTCAAAATCTCCCATAAGCACCTATAGCAGCTCTCCCTGCCCCCCCCGATGGCCTGCAACCCCCAGGGGTGCAGCACAGCACGGACCTATTGGGGTGCAGCTCTATGACTCTTGGAGCATCCCTGGGGCCAGGATGCTCTGTGGGTGGGGAAGGAGCCCCCAGCAGCCTCAGTCCAGGGGGATCACTGCTTCCTCAATTGAGGCCAGGCACTGAGGGCAGCACGGAGACTCCTGCTGCTGCAAGGCTCACCTGCAACAAAGCAGAGTAAGCACGTGCAGAGCAGCCTGCTCACAGCCCTCATGCTGTAACAACACATCTGGGCACACCATATCAAAAACAATGATAAAACAACCCTGCCTGAGGCTCCAGGTGGTGGACACACGGGTGGGGGGCTGCAGGGAGCTCTCAGCACGGTGTAGGGGGGATCATCCTGACCCAGTTGTTTCCTCCCCTCCAGGCTCACTGGGCACCGCAGGGCGCGTGTGCAACAAAATCTCCCGTGGCACCGATGGCTGCGAAGTGATGTGCTGTGGGAGGGGCTACGACACCACCCGTGTCACCCGCGTCACCAAGTGTGAGTGCAAGTTCCACTGGTGCTGCGCTGTGCGCTGCAAGGAGTGCGAGGACACTGTGGATGTGCACACGTGTAAAGCGCCCAAAAGGGCCGAGTGGTTGGACCAGACCTGAGGAGACGAGTGGCAGAACCTGGCTGTAAAAACCCCCCGACCTTTTCCATTTTTTAAACACCTGTGCCCTGTGGGCCGCCGCTTTCTGGGAGCTGTAGTTTGACTGCATGGCTTTTATTTAATTAATTAACTCTGCAAAGCACTACGAAAGGACTACATTTCCCAGGAGGTGCTGTGGACTCTTCAATTTGCTCAGCAAAACAGAACCCCGTTTCCAGGAGGCAGCCAACCTCGCTTCAACTGTGAAACTTCTGCTGCCGTTGTTCCCTTCGCAGAGGGGCAGTGCAACTGACTCAGACTGAGAGGACTGACCATCGGGATGCAATGATGGAGCAGTGCTGCCTCTTCCCAACTTTACATTGAAGTTTCACCAGCAAAAAAACAAAACAAAACAAAAAAAAACCCCGACTGTTTCTGAATAATAAACTCTCGCAGACAGCATTCTTGCTTTTACCTTTCTGCAAGGCCAGAGGAAGGGTGTTGCAAAGTCTTCAGAAAGCTCCATATCTCCATGCTTCCCTCGAGCAGCCCTGGCACGCTGTCCCCACTGCACTACTGACACTCGCTGAGCAACTTCTGCAGAGTCTTCTCCCTGTGTCCCAGAGAAGATGACAAGCGGAGTTGTGAACTGTCAGCTGAAGCCTGAACGACTGCAAAAAGACAAAGGCTACAGAAGAAGGCCGTAGAAGTTTGCAGACAAAGCGTTAGAGAAAGCAAACGAGATCTGTGAACTTACTGGTAGGTTTGGAAGTTGACGGATACAAGAGCATCTCTCTGTAAAACTCACTTGTATGTTGTGTATACTGCTTATTATTTTAAGTCAAAATTCATTATAAACCTATATCAGAAAATGATGTTCTTTGCTTTTTGAATTTCTGCATGCCCAGCTTTGGGCTTCCAACCCCGTGGGACGTGACTGCAGCAGTCCCTCCTGCCCCAGGTCCCCCATCCCAGGGCACGGCCACCCCCTGTGCTCACCCCTTGTCCCTCACAGCAGTGCCTTGGTATCCAAATCCCATGGGGAATCCTCCCAGCAGCATTGTGCTCCAGGACACCCACTGGCAGAACGCTGGGTCAGGCAGGAGGTATTGGATCTGCTCCCACATCTTTCCCTTACAACACCCAAACTCTGGCTATCAGCTACAATTGCAGCTGGTGAGAGCAGGGCAGGGAGCAGCCAGGCAGTAAGTGGATATGTTATGGGGATTAACCCCTCTCATCTCCAGAAATTCTATTTTTTCCCCCCCAAACTTGCACAAGCACAGATAGATGCTTTATTCAGTACACAGATACTAATCAAAGAAGTACCCAGTCTGACCAACCCACACAGGCAGTCTTAATGCACAAGTAAGGGCACTGAACCCATTATCTAAACTGACCCCCCCCCAGAAAAAGAAAAAAAAAGAATTACCTAAACCACTGCAATTCCTGAACATGTACTGAAGCTTCAGAAGCTCAACATCCTGAACCAAAGCTGCAAGGAGCTCACATGGTGGCAAGGTTTGGGACTGCAGCAGCCCCAGAATGACTGCACAGCCAGGGCTGGTGGCACAGCCTGACCACAGCAAAGTGACCATAGCTCAGCTGCCCACTGCCAGGCACTGTGAGCAAGTGAAACGTTACCTGTTTTCCTCATATCAATCATCACTGTGCTGAAGGCCACGTAATGAAATTCTGTGCCTGTTGGGAAATGCACAATGTGTGCTTTTATGCACACACTTCCAACAACAGGAAGGAGGAGCCTGCAGCAATATCCAGTTGTAAACATGTTTAACTCAAGTCTGTTTCACACCACTGCTGTCCCAGCAAGGTGTCCGACCTCTCCCAGCACCGACAGGTTCCTCCTGTCAGCATTCCTGGTTCCCTCTATGCAATTGCAATGTGCAAAGGGTCACAGCAGCAGGATGGGATGAGAACAAAGACTGTTCTGTTTCTGAGCCATTCACTGGCCATCGCACGAAGAATCACCTCTGAACGAGGGTTCTACCCAAGGCCCTAGGAAATGCTGTTGTGAACAGGAAGAGAAAGTCCCTTGGAGGACTGCTTTGATAGGAAGGGCTCAAAGATTTCACACAGAGGGGCAGCTGGGGGTACCTCACCCCAGGCAGGCTGTGAGGGGCAGAGGTCCTGCAGGACGAGCCCCGAAGTGACCCATTAAAGCACTGTGAGGATCCCCCTGCCCAGCTGTGCTTCCTGCAGCACCAACCCACCCAGCACCACCTCCCTTTGCAATCCCACACCGACAGCACACGAGGGCCCCACTGCCTGTCCTCAGCACTGCAGAAGGATGGGGAGCAGCGGGTGTGGAGGCAGCCCAACAGCTCGAGCCCACGAGGCAGGAGGTCCTTCTGCAGAGGGCTATGTGAGGCTGTGCTTTCCTCTTGTTTATTAACAAGTGATTAGCAGAAGCATGAAAAGCACGATGCCCGGGAGCCAGCAGTGCTGGTTAACAGAACTAACCCCAGTGCTTGCACAGGAGGACGTCCCACTGCAGGCTGAATGGAAATCAGAGTGCTGTGTGTCTTCTCACAGATGAGGCCTCCCGAAACTCCCCTTCAGTGCACTCATCTTCAGAAAGCAGATGTTTTCCATCTATAAAAGTTTATGAAGGCTGCAGTCTTGTCAGGGAATACTCGGTTCCACTCACAAGCCCCTCTTAAGTAATCTAAAGTGTACGGAGAGCCTTTTATGGAAGATCATGTTCTAATTATCCTCCAGTCAAAAGCATGGCTGAACTCACAAACAAGGAGCAGAATTAATTGCTAGATGAGCTTCTGAATAAATTACCTTCTCTGAAGAAGCTGGGCAGGATGCACAGGAGGAGGAGACATCCAAAACATTGGACCTGTACAAACACAGGGCATTCTCTCCACCAAGCTACATGCAAGTGAGAGAGGGCTTTAGACCAGGCAACACCACAATATTTCTGGATGGGTGTACTTGTACTGAACAGATGGATCAGATGTTGACCTACAACAATCCAGAATGCATACAACACTCGGTTACACCCCAGGCTTAAAAACCCTTGTCACAGCTGTAGATGCCTCTGTTCACCATCACACTCATGCCTCTGCAGAAGGCAGTGCTCCTGCACCTGTGCCAGTATGCTGAATGAGGGCTATCCCAGCAGCCACACTCCTGTGACAGGTCCAAGTTTCAGGGACAGATGTATCAGGGTCTTCTGACTAACATTTGCACAACCTGTCAAGGTCTGTGTTGGAACCTTCCTATCCCTTCTTACTGAACACGAGTTACGAAGGGCTGCTCCAACTAGCAGCAGGGAATTACTGCTCTGAAATCACAGCTGATGAGTCAGAATGGGAGAATGCAATAGTCACATACTCTGTCACACTGTTTTATAACTGATGATAGCCTATAGCCAGATTAGAAAAGAAATCAAGAGTTTGTTAAGAGAAGGATCCAAACTGATGAGGCTATGGTGTGATTGCACAATTCAAGGCATCCAGAGTAGAAGAAAATGTCATTGACCAGAAATAACCAAAGCAAGAAGATCCCCAATGGAGAGATGTATTCATTGTAATGGAAGCACCCTTACTGATGCAATGAACACGGGTGTGTTATCCAGCATTCCCCAGTGATTAGACTCACCTAAGGGCCCACCAAAAAGCAAGACACAACAATCGAAGCTGGAAATAAAGAGGAAAATTCCAAGCTGATGACCAGCATCCCTGATCACCATCCTCTTCCTGCAGTGCTTAGGGCTGGGGCATGCAGAGCACGCCTCAGCTGGGAGGTGCAAGGAAGGGAGGAGGGAGCCAGAGTTCAAAAACTGACTTTCTCCCTGTCTTTATTGACATGTGGGTGAGTTCAGATCACAGCAGGCTGAACACAGAAGCCCACCATTACTACTGCTGCCAGTGTGACCTGATGGTTAGGGGACATTTCTGAACCGTAAGTAGAAGATCAGAACAGACAGCCCAGCACTTACACAGCCTCACATCCTTTAACTGCAGAAAGGAAAGCAAGGAGTCTGCTTGTTCTTGTTAACAGCAAAGCATGGGAATGTGGGTATTGCTGGGAGGCTGGCAGAATCTGAATCCCATCTGTGCTCGCTGTCCTTGCTACCAATACCATCTTCTGCTCAGAACACAGCACCAGCACACATCTGCTCTCTGCTTCCACAGCTGTTCCTGTTCTGAAATCTCAATGCAGTTCCATGTGGCTCCCAACCACACACCCCATATATTAGTAGTTTGGGAGGTGCATCTCCCCTCAGCCTGTCATCTCCGGGCAGGGGGGAAGGGCAGATTAATTTATGTCCATAAGACCCCCATATGTACATCTCCTTTTCTCTCTGGGAGTTTGCTCTCGTGTTTAACCTCCTCAGCCTGCTGGCACAAGGAGGCCAATGATGCAGTTCAAAGAGAGGTGCAGGCTCTTCGCTCTCCCCCTCCCCCTGGAATCTTCCTCTCACTTGTGGTCCTTGGGATTCACCCAATGCTTTTTAGAAAAAAAAAGAAAAAGAAAAAAAGAGGACCTCAAGACAAGTATGCATTTAATAAGCAGTGAGACAAATAAGCTCCAGTTATCCCAGCAGAATTACAACACCAGAGAACAATTTTCTGCATTCCTCTGAAGGCCTGAAGGAACCCAATTGCCTGCTCTCAGCCTAAATAGGTACCAGACACCAAGTGCTCCATAAGCAAACAGAGCCCCCAAAGTGCAAAAATGAAATAAGTAAAAAGCTTCATGTTACATATAAACCAGCCGTTTGCACCTTGTTATTAATGATCTTGACTATGACCTTTAAACACTGCCTTGCTCAGAGTCATGGATCTACACCTTGGCACCTTCACAACAATTCCAGGACAAGGAGGCAGGAAATAACCTGGCCTGGCTCACACCAGAGACGTGGCATGGGATGGCTGGAGTGCCCCGAGCCTCAGCCATCAGCTGCTCCAATGCAGCAGCCTGAGCTAAGAGGTGAGCACCTCCAGCACGAGCTTGTCAGCATAGTGACAAATGGTGACCGTGGTCTGTGACAGGGTGAAAAGTCCTGCAGCCACGAGTGCATGTGTGCATAAGCAGCAGTGATGCATATTTCAAGAACAGAGGCTAACACCATGATACACAGCTAGTTACAAGGGAGCTAGTTACCTACAGGCTAATTCTGACGTGGCTTATGAGCCCAAAGAAACTAGAGGTGCCTCATGCTGCCTCTGCCAACCAGAAGAGCTTATAAGCCTACGCTGTCACACAGCTGCTTTAAGAGTTAATTACAAGCCAGAGGAAAGTTTTGCCCCTGGGAAGCTGCTCAGCACAGTCACTACCTCTGCAGGAGACAACTGGCAACACAAACATCTGGAGAGAGCTGAGCAAAAACTGAGTGGTTCTGAGGTGCTTTACGACACCATGAGCAACAACATCAACAAAAAATTCAAATCCTGCCAGCGTGAATCAAAGAGACTGTAATTATTCACATATTAGCAGCATGTGTATAAATAAATGTTGATTTTCAAGTTCTTTGCCTTTCATTGACTCCTCCAAATAAAATGAAGACTTGGGAAGCCTACTACATGACATTAAGCCTTAAAAAGGCTTCTGCTATTCCAGTGGCTATGAGGCACATATTGTAAAGTGCATGTTTCAGGGAAATGGCAACAATCAATGCTTATCTGTCCCCAGTCATAATTGTCTTGTTACATATACATTATACAACTTAATTGCATGTAGACTGATATGGTAGCACTGTGGTATGCATCAGGTGCTAAGCCCCTGCTCCAAGGTGGCAAAGGAATGTTGCTATAAAGCATGAACAATCCTGCTAGGAAATCATGCAGAGAGCTCCTCCTTCCTCAAGAATTACTGGCACTTCAAGGTAGACAGGAACATTTTCATTACATAGGCTGCTGCCAGCTATACTTTCAGCACAAGCCCATCCCCTTTCTGTTACTGTTATGTCAGGGGAGGACAGTGAAAGAAAGCAGCTCTTGGGATGATACATGGGAGGCACTGCTTCATTTATAACCTCACACAAATGCTGGAAAATGTTCAACTTTAAAAAGCATTAGGTTGGTTACCTTATGGGCCCCTGTGGACCAAGATGTGAAATTACACGAACACAACATACCTATTAATCACCACATTGATTCCACAGTGAGAAACACCACCAATGGCTGCAATTCAACTGGAAGGGAAGTTGAGAAAGTCACCTACAAGCGGGTAGGCAACTAAAAAAAAAAAAGTATTGCCTTTCTGTAGGGCTCCCCTCTTGATTCCCTGATGAATTCAAGTATTTAACCTGGACTAAAGCCCAACCAACATACAAAAGAGAGTAACAATGGCATTCCTACCTAAACATGGGTGCTCCATCTCAGCCATTCACAATCAGGAGGTGCACAGGTGATTGTCTGCTTCATAGTCTTTTATTTTTTTTTTTTAAACTAGATTTGAAAAACTCCTTCTGTTTTTACGTTGCATGTTTTCACTTTACATTCTGCCAAAAGCTGGAACAGCCATTCCACTACTCACATCTGCCCACTGGTCCTTAGGCTGGAAGCTCTGCAGAAGTACCAGAAGCTGCACCTGCACTGAAAGACCTTTAGAGAAACAGAATTATATGGAATACTTCATCTGTACTAATTAAAATATCATAAGAGTCCTGCCTACAATAAAGAATCAAATAAAAAACATTCTTGCTGATTGATGTAGGTACTGCTTCAGAGAATAGTACAGGCTACAGCAAGCTTCTTCCATTCAGGATTCAAAAACCAGAGTAATTTATGACACCTTTCACTGAAGCTGTCAAGGTCACAGCTCACATCAATCTTTCACAAAGATCAGTGAAGAGGAAGCATGCAAAATCTCCCTAGTTATTACGGATAACTACACGTATCTCAGAAACATAGGAAGATGGACGACTTTTAATATGCACAGAATTAATGTTTATCTGCAAGCCTGTGCTATTTTTGTAATTTCCACATTTTAAGAAGCTTTTTGTCTAACATGAGCCTGCTTCCTCAGTACTGAGCAGCAGACTTGAGTGTTGAGAAGTTGACATATTCTCTAATGGGAGAAGGGTGGAAATGGAGGTCACACCAATTACCTCCCAGCACTTGGCTGCCACAGCTATCTGTTCACCTTTCCAATAAACAGACCCTCGTGGCTGGTCCCTATCTGAAGTAATTCCTTTTAAGAGTGCTCACACCTCAGGTCTCTTCAGATCTTGATATCAACAATGATAGCACTTTTCTTTGGACTAACACTTGAAAGTTCAGGTCTCCCAAGGAGACTCCCATGCAGATACCACAGTCACTTTTAGCCCATTCTTCAAGGCAAAGGGATCTGATAGACAAAATACGTACAGTTCACTCTAAAGAAATAAAAACATGAAGTAGAGGAGTTTACACTACAATTTCCTTGTGTAATGCAAACTTACAGGGTACAGAGGAAATAAATCTCTGCACACTATCATCTACATTAAAACAGGCGCTTAAGAATTCAACAAACTCCACACGTTGAGAAGCAACCTTTTAATAAAGAAAGCAAAACCATACTTTGCTCTTAACAAATATTTTGAAAAAGACTTACAAAATTAAAGCCAAAGCCAGTAATCCTGTGCATCTGCAGCTGAGAAGGAAGTGTCAAGACTCAAAACATCCGGCCAACTTACATTCTCACATTTCTTACAGAAGTATTACCTTCCAGTTGTGATTAAGAAAGCAATAGGGTTACCACTCAATAAAACTATTTTCTTAGATGATTACAGACTCTATGGCCAAAGAAGGAACTCAAACATGAAGCACCATTACCAACACAGCAGCCTACAAAGGGCAGCTGGCTGAGCAGCATAGCTTTCTTCTCTGCTTCCCACAGTCAGGTGCAAGCAAACCATGCCCAGGGTGCTGCCAGGACACACTCAGAACAATGCAATCGAAGCCTCTGGGAGGCATGCTGCACTCAGCTGGTGCCAAAGGCTGGAAAACGTGAGGATCTTAATGTTTCCACAGCAAAGGATAAAAGGAGAGTCCCAAAGAACTGGAAAAAAGAAAACACAACACAGCAATGACAACAAGCGAGCTCGAGTTTAAAAATCAACTTCATTCCATAGGTTTAAGATACGAACAAGGAAATCAGAGAATCAAACCACATTTGAGCACTCAACCTCTGTGACACTGCGGCACTTTAATTACGGACATCAGTAAACGGAGGGAGAAAGGCTGAGCCTTCTGAAAGCTGATGAGGCAGTAACAGGGATGGGGGACAAAAATACAGCATACAGAGCCTCAAACTTGTGCTGTGTGAGCAGTGCACAGTGCGACTCACCAGGGTGTGAGGGGCTCAGCCAGATGCCAGCACACTGGGGGCACTCACGGGCCACAGAACTCGCAGCACCTAGATAGAAGCAGCACGTGTTAGAACAGCCTTTCTCCACGCTACACCAGTGTGAAGCACATTGGGGAGGGGGGTGGTGCATTTTGTTGGGGGTTCAGACACGGATTATTTATAGGTCACTGATTCAAATGTGTAAAAAACAGACAACCCGGCAAGAGCAGCCCATTCTTCAGACAGGATCCACAGATGCCATCTAAACAGTTCCAGAAACAGAGATTAAGTTAAAACAAATGATGCAAACCCCCCTGCACCTTCTCAACATCCCCACACCCACCCCCCTCCTAACCAGGACCTGCGTTATCCTCACACAAACCCTCTTTCCGTGAGGCAGCAGTGACAGGACTCATTTACTTTGAGACTTTTACTTCGGCCCTCCTGGCTTCTATCATAACCTCAAATATTACATTAAAAAGGCTTTTAAAACATAACATTGACAACGGCGCAGGAGCTTTTCATTGCAGCTAGCTTCTTCAGTGCCTGTGTGCGTGTGGCACCTTCACATTAAGTGCATGAGTTAAGATGTAGATTAGTGAGGCAAGGAACCTTTGCCCTTGGCATCGACACTCGGCTGTGACAGGAAACTTCAGGCTTTTTTTTTTTCTATGAAGTGTAGAACCACTCATTGCACATTGGCAGGGAAGTGCACATCTCCAAACTATACACATTTTCTCTTAGATAAGCAAAAGACTCAAGTGTTTATAAATATGAAAAGTTCAGCAGCTGGCTAAAAAGTTAATTCTCCAGTCTCACTTAATGAGCTTTGGGGAAAGTGGTAGGGGGATTTGTTCAGAAAGTAAAGCAGAGTGTCACAGAAAGCAGGACTTGCCAGACTGGGCTCTGCTTAGTCCTGTGTTCTGCCTCGAGATGGCTGCTATCAGCAGAACAGAAAGGAATCCTCTAAAGGGGAGCCATGCAGAATGAAAAATGTTTTCTCCTTATCTTGCTATCATAAAAATTAGCCAATTTTTTAATTTAAGCCCCATGAATTCTTTCTTTGTTGCGAAAATATCAAGCAAACCATATCAAAATACTTTGGAACATGGATTGTCTTCGGATTTTGTCCAACTCCCTGAGCAAAAACGTGCTTTCAGTAGGATTCTGGAACGCTGCTGCAGTATTTTTTCAGTACTTTAAGTAACACTGGTCTATTCCAGTAGCATATACTGGGAAAAACGGTTAGGATTTAAAGCCTGGGACTGATCTGTTTTGAAGGTAACACGTCAGACATGGCAAGGAACTTCTGACATGAGAGTCTGCAGCATCTGCTGCCACTGCATCTGCAGTTTTCCTGAAAGCAGATTTCTCAGCATCTTTTAAGACTTTGTACAGACTGTTGTGTGGCATCACTTTTGCAAAATGATACACAATTAGTCAATCCTCCACCTATGTAATTAATAAAAATTAAAAATTCATACCGAATGGAAAAATAATCAGATCCTTCTGTCAGCTGTTTTGGTAGAAAATATTCTTCAGCCCGCTCAGCTGTATTTACCACTGTCCTCCATTTTCTGTACCTCCCTCTTTCTGTCACTTACCAACCCAATTTGAACACCAACTACTTACGACACAGGGCTGTCTCAGACTGTCACCAAGAGAGCAATTCTCCAAGAGATCAGGTATCTCACAGAAACAAAGAGCAAGGCTCACTGATCCCTAACCCACAGCACCACCCAAAGCCCCTGCACTCTTTCTGCACACCTAAGAGTTCCCTGCCCCTGCATGTTTTGCTGGCATCACCCACAGTGACTCACACAGTGCATCTTATCCTCTCCCTCCAGTTGAAGGATATTAAAAACTAGAGAACAAATGAAGCCAGGCTTGCCTCTAACTAGATTAGTAAATGCTAAGCACTTCTGCAAGCACTTCCACCTGTATAAAACACAACCAAGTTCCCTTGGGTGCCTGATCCAGGGCCAGGGAATACAATGGAAAGACTGCCATCAGTTTCAAAGGGAGCTGAACCAGAGTAGGTGCCAGAGCTAAAGCCTTTTGTTGATGGTGTATTAGACTGTATACATTGGAACTAGTAAATGCTTCACTGTGATTTTTGGCCACTTGGAACATTTTTAGCAATTTGCCAAGGTTTACCCTGTGATTTATTATGGAGGAAACAAACTCAAGCACTAACAAATGAAAATATGTAAACTCCAACTTTTAAAGTCAATAGAAAGGTATTCGACTCCTTAATGCTGTTTAGAAGCAAACAGTTCATACAGAGGCGTATTAGGTTCAACTGCAGGAAACAACAGTACAAGAAGTAACAGAAATGCAATTTAAGTAGTCATATTTATAAGTCACTTAGAGAATTACAGTAAGTAGAAAAAAATCCATGCACACAATTCTTTTTCAATTGCCATTCCCAAATCTGCGCTTTAGATTTGCTGGAAATTCAACAATTCTGCCACTTTGCTGGAAATCTGTTTGGGGCCACTTCTTCACTAAGGCTGAGGCACTCCAAGTGTCTACCATCTGGAACTTCATTATCTCCAATTATAATATTTAATAAGTTAAAACATACTATCATGAAATAATACTTGAAATCATGAAACATACAAGATTTTTCGTTTCACTTAGAAAACTTAAAAGCCCTGGAATTACCTGCAGGTAATTAAATAGAAGGTAAGCTTCCATTTTCAGTATAAAATTCTTCTTTTTACAAAGAATTTCTTCACAGAGAGGGTGCTCAAGCATTGCCAAGGGCTGCCAGGGAGGTGGTATTTAAGAGATGTGTGGACGTGGCACTATGGGACATGGTTTAGTGATGGGATCAGGCTGATGATTGGACTCCATGATCCTGAAGGTCTTTTTCAACCTAAATGGTACCACCAAGCTATAAAAATTCATCTACATGCTAATGCCACATTCCTCCAAAGCACAGGAGAGATGATTCTATGGTAACATTTCATGATATCATGGCATTCATCACAGCATTACTTCCATTAAATACAGAGATAACTTACAAAGGATCTGAAGCAATCCAGGAATACAACTGGAAGTTTGAGTTTGATGTTGAAATATCATCGTTTCTTACAGGCTTTCCTGAAAACATCAGGAATAGGATCAAGAGTACAATAATCTAATAACATAAGAATATTGGAGTCTGAATGGAATTGAACATTAATTCTGTCGAAGACAACAGAATTGTTCTGGAAGACAGAATTTCCTTCTTAGTTGTCAAACTCAAGAGATTAATACAGAATTCACTTCTTGCCTGTTTATCTTACAATGGTAATTTCCACTTTATGCAGTATTCAACTAGAAGAGTGAGTGGCAAGAAGCCCTTCGTCAGTGCCAGCGATCACTGTCAATTGGTGGGAGGAATTATGTGGTGATATGCAAGCTCCTTGATCATCTTTTCTGCTGAGCAGACACTATCTACCCTTTCCTAAAGACAGTGAAATAAACACACTGCCAAATGGCCAAACACTGATTTTTTTCCCCCACACTTGGACGTGTGACTTGACATTCAGAATGCCATTACACAAAGCCAACTAACTTGTACAAAGTCTTTTTTTTGGTTCAAGAAACCCAACAGAGAGAACTTCACCAAGCAAATCTTTGTTAGCATAACATTTGACCTCGTATCTCTTTGGAAATCATACAACTTTGCTAATGCAGTCCTTACAGAATTAATCAAGCAGATAGTTAGACCCTGGTTAATATGAACCCAGCCAATTATGAACAGCACTGAAATTTGTCACTGGCATGTCCAACTACATTTTCCAACAAAAAGATCAACAGAACTGTGTGGAAATGAGGCCCCATTCTCAGACCTGCATGATTTGGGCATTGTGGACTGGAATAAATAATGTAAATCCAACATTTTTAGGAGCAATGTATTCTTAGGAGAAGGGGCTTATCTCCTAGCCCCCCATTACCTGCTGGATTAAAACAGCAAGAAAGCAGAACCTCTTTCACCCTCTATTTTGACTAGCAAACATTGAAAAAAACAATTAATTGAGAGTTCAGTGTGTCTTAGTTTCAGCTGGGCTGGAATTATTTTCTTTAGAGTGGCATGATGCTATGTTTTGGTTCTAGGAGAAAAACAGTGTTGATAACACCCCGACGTTTATAGTTGCTGCTAAGCAGTGCTGTTCAGAGCTGAGGCCATTACCAGAGAAGAACCCAAGGAGCTGGGAGGGAACAGAATTAGGACAGTTGATTTAAACTGGCCAAAGGGACATTCTGTATCATATGACATTGTGCAGGAGGAGTTTTGAAGGGGGTGGGAATTCATTTCTCTTTTCCACTGCTCATGGGGGCTAACTGGGCATCAGACAGGAGGTGGTGAACAATTACTTGTGCATCACTTGTTGTACACATCCATATACATATATACACGAGTTTCATAGTTCAATAAAGGCTTAATAATATATACTAAGGTTGAGTCTGTGCATAACAGAAGCTGCCTATCCAGTTTGTTCCTCTCTGCTGAAGTGAAACACCGCTGCTTTCAGAGCACAGGAGAAGATCATAAGGTTACCAGCAGTAGCAATATTAACGTATAAGCAACGAAAATTCAGAAAGAATAGGGCAGAAAGAGGGAGAGAAGAGAGGGACACAGAAGCCATCCATAGGAACAAGCAGCTCGACAGCAGACAGATTTAAAGTAGCAAAGAACAGAAGCAATCCACCCATCTTTTCATCAGTTCCATTCACATAATGCTACTAGCTTCCAGTGCTCAGCAAGAGGTTGTTTTTTTTTTGTGGAGCCCAACCTACCTTCTATTCATTTCTCAGAAAGCTTTAAAACCTCCTGTACTGAGCCTTATACACAGCAAACATCCGCTGTATGGAAAGCAGTGTCTCTGATTTTTAAAAGATGAAGGTGTGGGAAACGTTAAAATAGAAATGACAGAGCCCATACTTACAGCTTTAGCAAAAACGACCATCAGCTCAGGGAACTGGTGTGTGAGGAGTGCAAGCATTGCCGAAAAGGAACACAGGCCTGCTGTGAAATGAATGAAAAAGGGAAGCTCCTTCTGTGGGTAAACGGAGACTTCATGAAATGCTGAAAAGAAAAAGAATATTGGCACTTGATAATGAAGGGCAATTATTTGCATAGCCTTACGCTCCAATCCAGACTTACAGAAAGCATAAATTCAGTCTCAAGACTATTGTGCAGCACAACGTATTAAATATTTTATCCAAACTTCTCAAAAATGTTCCCCTCACATTAAAAGCTCATCTTAACTACTGCCAGCTATTATAGCTTTCCCTTCCCAACCTTCTTTTTCACTTGCATGAGACTTGCTTCTGAAACATTTCATCAGGCTTAACTTTTGATACTTTTAATCATACAGAGGGAAGAGTTACACAACTCACAAGCTGTAATTTTGACTATTAGGTCTATTTCAACCATCCAGGTGTTCTCAACCTAATTCTGTTATCTGGAGAGTGGGGCAGATCTCCCTTCCTGTAAGATTAAGCAGCTCGGTGTGCACAAAACAACACCATGTCATATACACATGCAAAGTAGCTCCTCAATAGTTTTCAAAGATTTCAGGTTGGCAGACTACAGTAAATTTTTCAGAGCAGCTGACAGAGTAGACCTCAAAGAAAACAGCAGCAGGACGAGGTTATAAATTCTCCACATAGCAGTTCCTTGCAATTTCCAATCTATGGTAACAAAATCAAAAGAAGGTGATTAGCAAGGCTGAGGGGCTGGCATATGGGGCTTTCAGCACTCAAGACACTACAACTGGTTACTAGCTGAGGATCTGTTTGGTGAATGTGCAATTACTTCTGGCCAAGAATACCTGCAGCTCTGACTTTTATCCAGTGATTCTAAAAGGTTCTTTAAATAAGGAAAAGCAGTTTCTATAGACGTAAGTAATTATGAAATGGTTGCATATTTCTTCAACAGTTGATTTTTTAAAATCTTAAAAAAAAAAAAAAAAGCTTCAAAATTTACTCAATCTGCTGAGAAATCAAAGAAATCATTTGTCTACTATGGAAAACTATTACATTCTCATACAGTGCAGAAACTCAGCTGCATTTTAAAACATGGAGATACATAAGGTAGAAAAGCCAGAGTCTAACTTAGGAAAGGGTAAAAAAATGGAAAGAATCCTTTTTGCAGTATTTTTTTCCTTCATTGATACACTGGAATCAAATCCAGAATATATAAGGACAATGAAAGACACTTCTGTATGTTCACAGCCATTTGGGGACTGTTAACAGTCAGAGCTCAATCCAGGAGTTTTGAATCATTAATTTGGTCAACATAATTTTTTAAAATTTATCTATTTAAAATGAAGTATCAAGGTTTCTTGAGGAAGTACTGCAATAAAAGTGTTAAGATGGTTTTATTTATGGGTAGTTTTATACTTTAAACATAACAGGAATGCGTGAATGATTGTGTTGAAATATCTGCATGTGTTGGTGTTTAATTATGCTGGGAAGTCTACAATTTAGGGTTAGTCACTAACTGAGGAATTCCTTCTGCAATATCCTGCATAAGTGAGAAATGAGTAATTTAAAGCAGTCTGGGGGCAAATTTAAATTACACATTTTAAATATAACTTCAGGTTTTTAAATAGAAACACGTATGTGTAGATTTGCTTTCCACAGCTGTGGTCTCAGTGGGTCTGCTGCTGCTTTTGCAGTAGCTCTTTCCTCTTTCTGTGGGACTTGTGTTTATCCACAACATAGAAGCTTATCCTCAGAGGAATTCTATTAAACGTACAATTAAGAGCACAATTCTAATCTAAATTGATGTTATTTTCCTAAGAATGATGAGCACAGGCATTAATGGTTTATTTTCAGGTCGCCTCACCAAGAGAATAAAGCTTGCAGGCTCAAACTTCCATAATTAAACTCAAAGTACTGAACATTTGGGGAAGACTTCTTTGCAAAAAGAAAACAACTCTTCTACAACAGTTATCAAATCCATTGCTCCTTTAAAAATGTAATTTAAAGAATCAAGCTAATGTTTATCCTATGCACCTGTGAGATATTTTAGGATCGTTTGGGGACGGACATCAACAAATAGCTGAAACCCCTTCATGAGAAGCTCTAACTCAAAAACATAGTAAGATAAATACAGAACACCACAAATTGAACATGTCCTTAGGTTATGTTTTATTATTACTGCTTGCAAACCACTTACTTGGCAACAGTTCTCTGTCTGCTGTTTCCGTGCAACTTGGATAGGGATAGAAAAGGTGACCTTTCTCTAATGGGTATGGGATCATCCTAAATGCTGAAAAAAAGAGGAAGTGACATTAGATCTGAACCTAAACCAAGCAGTTGGTTTTCTCAGAGAACAGGTGAATAAAAAGACTTGAGTTAATAAAGGCAAAAAGGTCAGTCTACTGCACAGGAAAGAAAATGAAAAGAGATACTTACTGCCTTCCCATGTACAGTGCAGCAGATGTAGAGCCCCTTCTATTCTCTTCCAGTGCTGGAGATGGAAAAAAGCATATGCTACTGCCTCGCTGTCCCCTCGTTTCAGGATATGCTCTGGAGGTAGGACTAAGCTTTTCATCTCTAGTAAATACTGAAAGTAAAAAAGGGAAAGCATGCCTTGTTAAACAGAATATTCCAAAATCTTTACTAACAGTGAAGAGGATCACTTGAGGGGCAGCTGAGCACCACCCTCCATGTGTTGATAAAACAGCCCAGTCCTCACACAGTGCAGGTGGCATCCACTGGCAGGGGAAGTGAAAAGCACTGAATCACCCAGCAGTGTACAAGACTCAGATTGGGGTTCTCCCACACAAAATACCAGGACAGAAAGAAAAAAAAGAAAGCACCTTCAGCAAAACAAACTTTAAAAAAAATTCTTGTGGTATAAAGTTTAGGCTAATTTAAAAAAATTAGTATTTTTGCTCATCATTTCATCCCTGCAAGTTTCAGTGTAGAACACTAAATGTGTAATAACTCCCAAGTATGAGGAATAAGTCAGGAAGCATCGGTATGCTAATCAAATGAAGAATAATCCACCAAACCCTGGAAAACCTTAATTTCATCTGGTTTTGTGGAGCTAGCATCAAGTATCTCCAATTTGAACTTTCCCCATACATCAGCAGAATGTGTGATGTGCAGAAGACTCAAATAACGCAAGACTGAATAACTTAAGACTTTCCTTGACACATGGGACACACAGTTTTGCTTCTTCACTGTATACTAAAAACCAAAAGAGAGGTATTCCTTTGGAATTTTGCTTTTAAAAACAGATGAGTCTTTTTAAAAGAATTAAGTGATGGTTCCAGCTCTATTATTTACTTGTGAGTTGTTCTCCCCCAGCATATAGCATCTCATTCAATAACAGCCAAAGCTAATCCATACCTTTGATCACTGT
The DNA here is from genome assembly GCF_987193195.1 of Phasianus colchicus. Classification (NCBI taxonomy): domain Eukaryota; kingdom Metazoa; phylum Chordata; class Aves; order Galliformes; family Phasianidae; genus Phasianus; species Phasianus colchicus. Next base: position 2,672,236 of record NC_143460.1, on the reverse strand, counting down.
AGCTAGCGATTCCTTTGACTGTCTCCCAAAGTGTAAGAATGCAGCTTGCTCACCGATTTATTTCAGCAGATGCCACAAACTATGAGATTATTTACTAATCTAGTTTGAGGACTTAACTTTTCCCATTCAGATTCTTGAAGGAATGTAGTAGGGGTTGTGCCCCGGCCAAATAAAGCACATTTACTGCCTGGCTAGGTTCTTCTCTTAGTGCCTTGGGCCCGCACTCTGGAGGGTAATATTCTTGCTAATCCTCTCTAATCCTCTTCAATTTTTTTATTTTTTTTTTTTTAACACAGTAAAGGATCACTCACACAGGGCTGCTGTGGGAAAATGGTCTCAGATATCTGACCTCTGACCTGACTCCTCATGCTCTCTCCCGTGCCCAGTTTTCAAGCTGTAGGAACTGCTTCGAGTGCAAACACAGCAGTTGTGATGGAGCCCTGCTACAAGCACTGCCACAATACCCCACAGCAGCCTTTTCCTAGCACTGTAAAACCATCTCCTTACTTTCCAAACAACAAAAAAAATAAAAGTAAAGCTCAGAGCAGAGAGAAACAGACAGTTTTCCTTACACAAAATGATGTTACGTGTAAAAAAAACCCACTTTCACTGGACACCAGAAGAGATTTCTATGTTAGACATTTATTTATTGTTACTCTACGGGACAGAACAAACTGCAAATTCAAAAGACAGATTTTCTCTCCCATTAGACCACTGCAACCCATAAAATTCTGCCATGCAGTCCAATAAAGCAGTGCTTGAAGGCAACATTTAAATTTTAAAAAGTCACGACAAAAATAATGGATAAGCATACAGTTGGAAGAGATGATCAAATTACTGAAACCTGGCCTCAGTTTCCATGAATGTCTGCAGAACTACTGTCTGCAAACAGATTTTTGACGTGCTGTCTCACTAAGGTATATGGGACTCCTGAAACAACTGAAGGACAAACAAAATTAAACAAACTTCTAGATAACGATAATGCGTTATAATCTTCTTCCCCTAAAGGCAGAGGCAAAAGAAAAATCTGTCTGAGACTGTCTGAAATGAACTTGCTACGCTCTTGATCAGTCATGCAAACAAGCAGCAATTTCTCCCAGCAATTAGCTTCCCCAGTGCACATTCTATTAGATTGGACAGGCAGACAGAATAGAGGGGTTGGATAATTTGAGCCTTCATAGCAATAGTCACTCGGACTCCATGATCATTTGCAGAGGATTAGGTCCAGACCTAAGCAAACCTTTTGCATTCAAGGTTTCAAACTGAATGCATCACCAATACTAGGACAGTAAAATGCAGTATAGAAATTTATTTCCACACGCAGTGGAATCTTTACTTTGGACACTTCAAGCAATGAGATATTAAATTACATCATATGGTAGTATTGATTCTTGCTCTCACTTAAAAAAAGAAAATCAATGGTGGCACATCTGCCACTAACCAGAGCTCCAGAGCCTGGCTTCTAAGCATAACATGAAGAAGCACTGTGAAATTCTGTGAGTAGTTATGGTTTGGAAATTTAATTTGGCTACAGGAATTTTAAGTGTCTAATTTTACATTTGCTAATACCTATCCTCATCCAAGAAGGGCCTGTGGAAATACATTAGTGGAGTTTCCAACAAGTTAGATAATTTTGAGGGGTTTTTTTGTTTTCTTTTAAATCAAAACCATTCAAACATAACCTATTACAAAAAAAAACCCTTTACAATATAAATACTCGACTGTTTAATAAGTCAAGGGCCACAGTTAACATCAACTTCAAGAAAATCTGGGGCTCAAACAATATGATAATATAAAATAACTACTTTATGAAAATAATAAAGTGGTCCAATAGAAAATAAAACCCTCTTACCTTTGGAACATGAGGGTTAAATTCCACAGCTCTGTGAATTGCTTCCACAGCATTTATTTCTGCTGTACTAAGCCCTCTTTTGAAGGCAGTTTCTGGGGAGAACCTGAAGGGGAAAATTCATGCTGAACAGAACTAATAAATAATAAACACTAACCAGGTGTTTATTGGCTTTTAAGCTTGAAGTTCATTAAAATTGACTGATTTGTTTCACGGAGGCAAATGTTCATGCTAGTTTAAGTATCTTGACTGTCATCCAAGCCCACAGGGCAAAGATATGTTAAACTTTTTGAAAACTTCATGTCGACCTCCCAGGGTGATTGAGCACCCGTATCTTTCATGAGATTGATAGGACACCAGCTAGGGGGAGGTAAAGTTGGAATCAGCCACAGAAACAGACCAGAATCCAAGCACAACACCAACAAACCACCACTATCACCTAGCACCCAACCCACAAAGCAAAGAGCTGCTGAACGCCACAGGCAAGATTGAAACAAGATTATACAGAGTTACATGTGTGCGTGGGCTTTCCAGAAACATCTTCACCTGTGTTAACTCTATGGATTCTTAAAAGAAACTTTAAATTATGTTTCTCTATACCTAACTATATAGTTAATTATACATAACTAAACATATACATAAATATGCATAACTTGCTCTTAGAAATATATTACATATTGGGTCTTGACCTTTTTAATTCATCTTTTAAAGCTTAACTCGAGACTAGCAACCAACCATTGCTTTCACAGATGTGCTTGCTTACCTTTCTGAAACAGCTCTGGCTTTTAACAGGGCTGCTGTGTAACATATTGCTGCTGATTTTGGAAGACTGATATCTGTGATAAAATAATCAAGCTGTAAGATTTTAAGGGAAGACAAACCTTTTCAATCAACTTCCTTTGAGCTTAAAGATTTTTGATTTTGGTACACCATACAATAAACATAACATCCAGAACATTCCACCTCTGTTTAGAAATGTTGATTCCCTTTACACAGTTGTCTTTCTGATTACTCATCAGTATCAGATTAAAAACCTCAGAGCTGCAGTTAGGCAGTAAAGTGACTAAAACATAACAAAACGCTGAAACTGAACTCAAAGAGAAGTGCATATATAAATGTACACTTAGGAACAGTGTGCTTTTCCTGTATTAACTCAGGAAGATTTAAAACAAGCTTCTAATCTTTGCCTAATTTTGTAACATTAACACAGTTTTACAAAAAATGGACAGACAATCTAAAAGCTGACCAAAAAATTACAATTCCAGACAGGTAGACAAATTTTATAGAAAATGCAACTTCCATCCTTTTCCAGTTACACAGGAAAAAAAAATCTATTAGTTATAGGTTTTGTAGAACATGCAAGGCTAAGTTTGAGCTGACAATTATAGATTGGAAGGATAGCACTCCACAGTACAAGTTTACTTTAAAAGCAGACAAAGTCTGGGGTCTAATTCCCAAATACCATGTTGTGTATAGTCAGATGGCTCTTGCTTTTTTTTTGTAAATCCCATCCTAGGCTTGTCCATCACTTACTAGAAGTCTGGCTGTCGTACCAAGCAAAACACAGGGAGGCTACAGAGAGTTTGAAGCTCATGCTCATTTTTCCAGATGCTTGGGAAAAAAAAAATCAGAAACCTTTTCTTAAGGAAGTGTCACAAACTCTGATGTTAACAATGAAGCACCAGGAAAAAAAGCAAATGATTTTGTGAAATTAATAAGAATCCATGCAGAAGAACACAGATGATCAAATAAAAGGAGCTCGCATTTGGGGCGGCCACATACAACAGGCACAGGATTTTGGCAAGAACATGATATTTTTAATTCCCTGAAGCTGTGAAGGAAGTTTACATTTTATTAGCTTTTATCTAGACTTGTACAACACCTGAAATGTATTAGTTCAGATGGAAAGTGAAAGCAAACTGCTGCCAATTAATGGACAAAAGCTTGTATACCACTAATCTCTGGCAAGAAGTATGCTTGTATGTCACTAATAATCTCTGACAAGCAACCTCAGCATTACAGAGTTATGAAGCCAAGCCTGCAGCATAGCAGAAGGGAAGACTATCTTGTTCAGCCATTTACATCAATTACATAGGGGGCCATGCACTAACTGAGAAAGGCTGATGAAATTAGGCATAGCCAAGGATGCAGAAAAGATTAAAAAATTAAAATAATCCCTGAGTTGAGGCAAAGTGAGCTCCAAGATCTCTTTATGAATTAGAGTTAACTTAGGAAGTGTGTACTGGCTTACAGCTTGACTAAATTAGAGCTCACCATTCAAAAAAAAAAAAATACAGCCCAGAATATGGAAGAACCTATTCATTGGTGATTATAAGAATCTAGTCAAAGAGATGAGATACTGGGCAGATATCTGCTTTCAGACAGGCACACCTTGTCCAGTTCACCTATATGCTTATACAAACCCACCAATATTTCCCAACAGGTGTTACTTACCATCATACTTTGCTAAAACTGCCTGGACATCTGCATAAGCCTGTAACTCCAGTAATGCCTCCAGGAGATTTTCATGAATATTCAGCATGCTGAGAAGTGGAAACTCTTTCATTAACTGAAAAATCAGTAAAGAGAAATAAATTGAGCATATACAGAAATTCACTTGAATCCCTGAATATTTAATAATAGGCAGCATGATAATTTAAGCTTTTTTAATGTTCTTTTCTTTCCCAGTGTTAGAAACTGACAAGAAGCAGCACAGAAAGAACTGTACCATTCCTACCTTAATGTCATCACTTTTTTCCTTAATACATCTACTAGAAAATAAGTACACTGAGGCTCAGTCACGCTCTCAGCCCAGATCTGCACATCTCCCATAGTGAACTGATTTACTTAGTAATATTTTCCTGTACAAAAACAGCCTATTATACATGTTGGGCAAGGGAGAGAAAAATTAGGATGAGGCATAAAGGCCAGCCTTTTTCACAGAGTAGTTGATAAGCCAGGCACAAAGCAAACTGGACAAGAGACTCAATTTTTTTCTGATTACTTACATCTCTCATCATTTTTACTGATTCTCGAATTCTTCCAAGTTTTCTTGCACACATAGCCAGTCTTCTTTTCACATAGACCAGTACATTAGTGTCTCTTCCTGATTAAAAGAAACAAAAACAGTAGACTAATCAGTTTCAATTCTTTCTCTCCCTTAAAAACACACCAAAACTCCTACAGCCTTTATCCTAGCCACACGTAAAAGCATAAAATAGTTACTACTGCTAACCCAACAAAAGCCCATCTAGCCCAATGCCAGCAACTTTTAAACAGGTTAAATTACAAAAAAACCCTCTTTTCACAACCTATAGTGAATACACAGCACAGCTGCCACTTCCTAGATTCATTCAGGTACTACAACAGATCATACAGCACACCATGCATAAGTAAGAAGTGCCTCAGTACACTGTAAATCAAACTAGAATCACTAATTCTAACTTTGATTTTACACTTCTGCTCACATAAAAATAAGTGTTTCTTTGATTGAAAAGTGCTTACTTAGCTGTGCTTCATGCTGGGGACTTTGGGAATGGCAGTTCTGAGACTTCCTGTAAATCATCTCCCCTGCTTTCAAAGCCTGCTTAAAATACCTCTCAGCATCTGCAATAGTTGTTGCTTCTTCCTCTGCGAGAAGAACATATGCAGTGGCACAACTGTAACAAGGCAAAAAGCCACAAATCATTCTGAGGGACAAAGGACCCTATTTTTGAATAAGTACAGAAGAACCAGAAACAAGGAGTTATGTGAACCTACAATAATATTGACTGAGTAATGCTAAAATAGCATCAGGAAAACAAAACTTTGCAGTTTTGCAGAGAAAAATGCAAACTTTGAGAAAATTTGCTAATTGTTACTGGAATAAGAAACAAACAGCACACTCAGCCTTCACTTCATTTAATCTTTCAGACTAGAACTAAGGCAAAGAAGTCCATAGTCTACACTTACTCATTGTTCAACTCTAAGGCTTGATATGCTGCTTTAATCCGGGCTTGAGGGTTTCTCTCTCGCCATGCTTTCTGCATAACTGTTGTAAAAACATGGAAAGGCTGGTGAGATACAGAGAAGCTGGCAAACACCTGCTAGCAAACCAGAAAAAGTGAGGCAACAGAGGCTGCCCATGCCTCAGTTCTGTGTTAACATCCACTTGCGTTTGCAAATGCCTCTTTGCTGTGTAACTGTTCCAAGGAAATAAATGTTTTTGTGTCAGCAAGAGTTTCTATTGAAAGCAGCAGAATCTTGCAACTTCTCACTGTGTCACAGATTTGATTTAAGATAGCAACGCCATCAGGAAGATTATTCACTGACCATTTAAAAACTCCTACACTAAGAAGCAAAGACAGCTTACATAACCAGACAGATGTACAATTTCTAAATTACTACAGCTTTTGGATACATTTCCCAAGACTTCTTGAAAGCTTGGCAGGAGTAATTGTTAAACACAGGCTCTTGCACAGACCTGCACAGAATTTTAATTTATGCTTTCAAACAGAACCTCCAAGAAAACAGCGATAGAGTTAAGATCTGTGTTCAGATCATAGATCATCTGTGACCTACGAAATACTTCAGTGTTTGGATAACTACCAGATCATAAGGGGTTAAGCAATGTCCTTTTAAATTTACAAAGTATATTTCAGTGGCAAAGCCACACAACAAAGCCAATTCAGTATATACTATAGTTATCACCTTATTAGAAAGTGTTGTAGGAAACAAAAATGGTGATTTCTTTCCACTCAGAAGGGTAATCTGAATCACAATTTGAATTCAAAATTACAGTCAGATGAAGAGCAAACAAATGGAATGCAGCATCTCTAAGCCTTTCCCTTAGTTGGAAATAGAAGTGAAATTCTGATGGAATGCTTCCCTCAGGGAAAAATGGGAATCCCAGAATCCCAAACTGGAAGTCAGCTTCTAGCAGAAGACAGACACCATACTAAAAGCTGCCATTATCTGTGCTGAAGTAACAGCTTTCACACTAAATAACAGTTCTGAAATAACTCCAAAACTTTACGTTCATGGAATCACATATCTGGCCTATCTCAAAGCACGATAAGAGAACTGAAGAATCTATACATGTTTCTTTTGGAACAAAACTTTCTGCTGTCCAGCAAGAATAACGTGGAAAAATGTTTGAGTTTTCTTTTGGAAACAAAATATTAGTCTTGGCTTAGCAAGAGAGACAATACACTCCACTTGTGAAACAGAAATACGTAATTCATATCAAAAATGTCACAACGAGCTGACAAGCAATGCTTCCGGAATGTAACAAATTGGTAACAGCTAGGAGCCAGTCTGACAATAGCCAGGTAGAGAACAGTTTCTTCACTAAACATTTGGAACACAATGGCAAAATAATGGAGATGGCACTGTCTGTTCATAAAGTTTAAATGAGATAACTTCACTAGTTGTTGAGGAAACAGTCCATGTTTTCAACACTGTGTTGTTCATTATTTTTTAAGTGAGTTATTATGCCAAGATCCTGAGAGCCTTTATTAAAGCACAAGGTGAAAAAAATCTTCCCAAATCCACAAGTTAAACCTCTGAAGTAGTACAGAAAGGCTAATTCACAAAATATTTGGCATGACAGCTTGTGCCACCTGGAAGTACATTAAATATCCACTTTACACACCCCAATTGTTATGCATCTTATGCATACAGTACAGGTACCTGTATCTGAAGGCCGAAGGGCATCTGTATCACATGTGAAAAAGTTCTGGTGATCTTGAGCAGACAAATTCATGTCATAGTAGGTAAGAGGCTCTTTCCCAGTCACCCACATGTATCTTAAATAGGAGAAATGTCAGTAAAATGGTCATGCTGATGCCAAAAATATCTGATGTGTTTAACAAGTAGTGCAGAAAATTTGTTATTAATAAAGTCAGGAGCTACTAATCAAGAGTTTTCTAGTATTACTGTTCCATAATCTTAAGGTTGCACAACAAAAAAAAATCTTTTTGATCCTGCAGTCTTAATCAACTTCCTTCTCAAGAAACAAAAATAACAGAGGTTTACAATACAGCTGCATCTTTTCAGAAGAGAGACTTAAGATTCAGAATCACTGTCTCAATCTCTGAATAAAACAGTAACAGCTGTAAGACCAGCACTTTCATTTTGGAGAAGAGGAAAATAATTCCGGGAATATTTTTCTCCTACTTTACTCTCAAAAAAATGATATTTACAATAATATTTGCATTCTTAACATTGAAACTGTCAAAGCTTGGATAGGTGCCTTTTAAACACAGGACTGGCATCAATCACCCCTGCAGCCTTGCTCGGCCATTTCCCAGTACAACCAGTACAAGCTCTGCAGTGAAGTCACGCATAGGCTCCCAATTAATTTTAAAAACAAGCAATGGAAAATAAGATGGTTAATACCTGCTGTATTCTGCTCCTCTGAAAAGATTAAGAGGATTTCGCCACATCTTGCATTCTGAAAAAAAAAGTACTTCTTGAATTAAGAGCACAAACAATACTACTTTGAGTTTGAAATGAAGTTATGAAAATGCAATTTTAATTTTAGAAGCTCATTTAATTTTAGATTTATTCAACTTGATGACAATCATACAGTCTTTCCCATCTCCATAAACTTCTGCCGTCACATACATGTTTTGGCTGCTCACCATTGTTGGATATTAAAAAGTGCCATTTATATCCAAGCAATTTGTACCTTGCACGTATTTAGAATAGCAAATATCTAAAGTTACTGGAACAGTCTTGGCTGAACGTGTCATCTCTCTACTAAGGGAATAAATAATTAATGTTTTAGATCAATTAACTCATTGTATCATTATTAACAGAACACACCATAGGATGTAAGCCTTTCATAGAATGACAGAATCACAGAATGGCCTGGATTGAAAAAGGACCACAGTGCTCAACTCGTTTCAACCCCCTGCTATGTGCAGGTCACCAACCAGCAGACCAGAGCCACATCCAGCCTGACCTTGAATGCCTCCAGGGATGGGGCATCCACAACCTCCTTGGGCAACCTGTTCCAGTGCATCACCACCCTCTGGGTGAAAAACTCCCTTCTAATATCCAACCTAAACCTCCCCTGTCTCAGTTTTCTCCAATTAATACAAGCAACAATGCAGAGTAAATTCCCTTTAAAAGTCAACTCATTTGAAAATGTCACCTTCAAGCTGAATGAAAACTGTTGGGATGTGTTAGCAATCACCTGGCATGTTCTGTCTGTTTGCCTCATTCTCCCCAGCTGAGAATGCTGCTGGTGCTGGAGGGCTGTTTTCCACGCCGCCGATGAGCGGCCTCAGGTGACTCACAGATACCTGCTCAATGAAGGACGTGCCATATTTTCGGAAATGCCACCACTCAAATACCTGTTATGGGAGGAAAGAAAAAAAAGCACCAACATTTCCTTAGGCAACACCCTTCAGACATAAACACCAGGGATGAAGAGAAAGTTGCACAGAGCTAAGACATCCCCTTGTAAATGATTACAGACAGAATATATTTACCTACAAATTAATGGTAATTACCTATTTCAGGCTTGTCTTGTCCCACAGGATTACCCACACAACATGGGAAAGATGGAAAAAAGGAAAGTTTTACTCTCATTATGTTCCTCTCTCCCCAGGTCTTATTGTTACACTATGGACAATAAGATATTTATACCTTAATACATGCACAAAACACCAAAATACTACTGTTGGAAGCTAAACTCCTGACCTTCCAAGAGATAAACATCTCAGAAGTTTATTTCCACAGATGTCCACAGTCTTTGCATGTATATTTTGAAATGTTTATATATATATATCTGCGTATACAAATAGACACACACCTCCTCAAAACAAGCCTGAGTCCCTTAAAACAGATGCAATCTACCTTCCCTAGGCTCAAGCAACACACAAGACACATAATTAAAAAGTATTTAGAATATGTGTGGAAGGATACAAGTAACAAGCTCCTTCCTAGTGCAAAGGCACCCTCTAGAGTCTGACCACAGAAGTCTATGGCATTCACCTTCAACGAAACTATCTCAGAGGTGCTGAAAATGCAGGGAAAGAAAAGGAAAAAAGAAGAGCTGCCTACTTACAAATATCAGTCCGGATATAAAGGATGAGGTCACTGTGAGGGCAAAGTAGAATTTTGGAGTCAAAGTGCTTAAGAACACAGTCACTGTTGGGAGACAGAAAAACCAAGACTTAACGAGCAGAACTGAAACACACACAGAGGGGTTTTTTTATTGAACAACACAGCACGAAAAATTACACACACTCCTGGTATAAGATCACCCGTGGGACTTCGTGGCTGAAGCCACTTTATTACAGCTCTTTTTGTCTGAACGTATCTGCGACAGCTCGCTACTCACACCACCGTCCCAAAATACAAACGTCACTTAACGACAGCCTCGTGGCACCGGTCCTGTGAGGGCATTATTCCATCTTCACCTAAACCCGAAACGCTGCGTTATGCACGATGCTGCCCTCATCTCCCTCAAAGCCCTCACGGCACAGGAGAGGAAACGCGGTTCTCTCTCTCTTACACAGACCGAGGGTTGAGCACAGCCTGCGGTCAGCGCAGCGCCTGTGGGGCACAAAACCCGGCCTGGAAGCCCCAAGGCCCCGCCGGGCTCCACCGCCCCGCTCCCCGCCCGCCTCACCGGCGGCCAGGCCGTCCCGGAGCCGTAGCGGCACCCGCAGCGCAGCGTAGAAGAGCCCGAGCCCGGCGGCCACGGCCAGCAGCCCGCGGGCCCACGGTGCCGCCGCCCGCCGCCTCAGCTGCTCCCAGCGCCGCAGCGCCGCGGCCGCCCCGAGGCACGGCGGCTCCCTGCCGGTCCCGCAGCCATCCGCCATGGCCGACGCGGAGGATGCCGGGAAGGGGCGGGGCGGACGGGCGGAGCCGGGCGCGGTCTCCCCGCGGAGCTCGACGCTCAGAAGCAGCCTCACTCCGGCTAAGTTTCCCCTTCCACCGAGCTCGTCCACCAGACTGCAGCCCCAAGCTCCCGCTCCGGCTCCAGCCTCGCGGGTCAGCGGGCTCGGCTCTCGCAAGCGCGCCCATCTCTAAGGTGGCGGCCGAGCGGCGTCTGCCCGCAGCCAAGATGGCGCGGAACGCGCTTCCGGTCCAGCCCCGGCTACGGCGCCCAGTGCGGGACTCCCGGCATGCTCCGCGCGGGGCCGGGCCGGGCCCAGAGCTGCCAAAATGGCCGACTTCGAGGACCGGGTGTCGGACGAGGAGAAGGTAGGGAGCGGCCGCCCCCGCCCCGCGGGCCCCCTGCTGCCTCACGGACCGGCCCAGCCTAGCGCTGCGGGGCGCCGGGAGCCCTACAGCGGGCAAGAGCTGCCCGTGGCTCCTCCCTTTCCTCGGGCCCATTCAGTTCGCAGCCCCGTTCCGTTCCCACGCGCGCAGCCCCAGCTCTCCGCCCGCCCGCATCGCTTCGGTGCGGAGCGAGGAGCTGAGGGGACGGGGCGTGGAGAGAAAGGCTCGTATTGAAAAGTGGAGAAAGAATAGATCGTTCCTTTGACGCGGGGATGTGGAAAAATTGCTGTCTTAAAAACAGCGCTGAGTTGCTACAAAGGAAAAGCTGGCAGCCTATGGCCATTTCTTTCCCACACAGCACAGCTAAAAACAGCACCCACAGCTAAAAACAGCACCCACAGCTACTCTTCCTTGCATCGTAAAACTATTGCATGTGGGTTTTTTGGGTTTTTTTTTGCTTTGCTTATTGCTTTGGGATGTCAACATTCGTAGATCCTCAGGGATTCTGTGAGCACACAGTTTTATTTTCCTCTCCAGCTGCCTGCTCGTGCTTATTGACAGTGGCTGCATGGTGAAGGAGGCTGGCAGGGCCTTCTGATCGATGTGGTTTTAGATCACAGCAGCATCAAAACGAATATTTCAGAGCAGAATTGGTGTGGAACTGAAATCTCTCCAGTGCTGTATCAAATCTGTGACCTGCTTGGCTGCTGCAACAGAAAGCATTGCGTTTGAAATGAAAATGAAGAACAAAGCTTTAGCAAGTTTGAGAGCAAAGGAAGTGAAGTGAATTGCCTTTGGTAACCTCGCAGGTCATGAACAGAGCTGGAAAGTAGAACCAGATCCCTGTTTTAGGCTATAACTGAACTTATCTCTCAGTCTGGGAGCGAGAATCAGGATTTAGAGTCAGCTGGGCTCTTTTTCCACTGCATTCCCTGAAGTCTGCAGTTCCTTCACAGCACTTTCAGAAGGATGCATCCTGCACTGCATGTGCCCCAGCGTTTCATTTGTCCAGGCAGATAGGATTTCACTTGAAACAGGAACCCTTGTTCAACTTTGTGTCCCAGCACAAGCAGGTTTGAATCAGTCTAAGTAGCTCCATGCCTAGCACTGGTAGAAGATGGTAATGAATTCTAAGAAACATGCAGCAGAGCTTTATTACAGCATCCATTTAATAAACAAAGAAACCAACAATCAAACAAATGGTAAAATTCATTTATTCCCTCACACCTCCCATCCTTATAAGCCTCACTTGAGGAAAGCCAGGGCTTGGGAACCAGGCCTGCTGCAATGTGTTTTCTAACTTCTATTCTGCTGCTGTTTTGCCAGCTTTACCAAAGAGCTGGGCAGCTTCTCTATCAGCAGCTCTCCCCATTTTGGAAAAAGGAAGTCAGTGTAGTTAGCTTGCTGCAGAGCTACCTGAAATGGCAGCGATGGGCAGGAAGTGGGGCAGCTTGCAGAAAGCCTTATTTTCATGCTTCTGCAAAAGAACTTCCTGCCACTGTGCTGACACTGCTCCGAAACAAACCAGACCTAAAAACGACAAGTAATAGTGATTCAAATGCTTGGCATTTAGGATTAAGTTCTCTATTGTCTACTTCTTGCACTCCGCTCCTGATTTCAATGGTTTGATTTAAATGCTTTTTATTTTATTGCTCTTCAACAGAATCAATGCAAGGGCTGCTTTAAAACAGTGAGTGGTTTTCTGTGGCAGGGCTTGCTTTGTGTCTGGTTTTGTGAGGACACATAATGGAAATGAAGTCCTTTCTGTGTTGACTTAATTTTATACATCCTTCCTGTGTTGATTGAATTTTACACATCCTTCCAAGGCAGAGGAATGTGGAAGACTAAAAATCCCTCCTGCAATATTTATTTCCCCCCCCCCCATATGTTTTATCAGAAACTATAGACCTAGAAGTCCACCTCCTATAACCATGCTCCCTTTCTACCATACAGAGCACAGTTCTGCAGCCACAGCATTGTGTACGCAGAGTAATTTTTATGGCTTTTAGAGGGTTTTTTTCCATATGTTGAGCACCTTGTAAAAAGTAATCTGTTCATCTGGAGAATTAATTTGCAGTGCACATTCTAGTGCAGTCCTCCCACTGAAATGAATCTTGGCATGAAGTGGTACATGAGCTCCAAGTACTGTATCTGCAAATGCTTTGGTGCAGTCTGATACAGCTGTACTGATGCTAACACTTGCACTTTCTTAGAAAAGCACATGGTATAATTTCCAGAGTGTTTCAGCCCTTCAGGGCTGTCTGTCAGAGAAATCCACAGAGGATACAAAACAGAAGCATCCCTCTTAATTACTGCTGGGTTATCTTCGTCACCATCCGAGCTTCCAACAGCGAAGTCTTAACAAGACTGTGAAGCAGTACATCCTAATTACAGTTCTTTGGACAGTGAAAAGTTTCACACAATAAGAACGACATTACTACAATCCTGACATACTTATCAGCCTTCTTTAAAAGCAGGAAATGATGAGAAAATGGTTTTACATTTTTACTAATATGAACTATACAAGTTACCAACTTAAGTCAACAAACTTCAGTCTAAGTTTTCCACTCATACTGCATAATTATTTCATGCATGAAGAATGCACATTTTTTCAAAATAGACTCTAATTTGGAAAGCAATCTATTTTTATCTGAAGCTCCGCCCAATTAATGCAGAGTTGTTACTTGATACTGTTGGAATAAGGCAATTTACCCTTTGTTTGGAAAGGTGTGTGTTTTCTTTCATGGCTTGCTTTTAATCATTATGAGACAATTGATACAAACAACTTTATTTAAAACATGGCAGACAGGAGAGAAGCAGAGTGTTTTTCCAGCTGTGTCAGTAATTCAGTTGAAATAGGTGAATACTCCAAAATAATCCCAGACTTGTATATGGGATTTTTGGTTACAGTGCAATTTTATTTTTCAGAAGGGAACTGCTTTTGTTTTTACAGCCTCAGTTTACAGATATTTGGGTATTTTCCTTCCAGTTGGCCTTTTCTCTTATTTATTGTATCACAGTTCCAGATGCCTTAATTCTTTCCCTACAGTGACAGCTCATGGCTGGACTGTGCTGCAGTTTGCAGTAAAAGACTGCTGCAGGATAAGGGAAGGAGTAACATGCCAGAGCAGGGTGGCAAGTAATCCTTGAGAAAACATGTGCCAGAAAAGCTGGTACACTGCATGGAGTAGTTCCAGTTCTTTTTGTTAACTACAGACTTCAAAGAGACAATAACTCTTGAAAGCATAGCATGACATCGATAACAAGAAACCAGGACGTCCTGTAACGAAGCCCTATTCAGCTCCTGACAAAGTCAGCAACAAATCCATAAGTCAGGGTGAGGTTAAACAGGTTTCCTACACTGTTTCCAGATAGGTTTAGGGTCTAAGACTTTGAGTACATACACTCAGTGTTCCTGCACAGGTCATCATGCTGCATGGATGAAAAGCTAAATGTTTGTGTAATGGATACACAGATACACATTTGCATACAATATTGCAACTCTTACAGAGAGTTAAACAGTACTGTGAAGGTTGAACAGTTCCCATTTTTTTTAGTTACCCATGTGGAGTTGGCTCTTCTTGCTGAGCATCTGAAAAAAATACCTAGTCTTATGAGACTGATGGTTTCCACTTTGAAAACACACACCTGGGTTTCTCCCTGAATCTGATATTTAGTGTTTTTGTTTAATTGCTTTGGAGTAGGTTGCAGTATGTATGAATTCAGTAAGTGGTTTTTGTCTTAACAGGTGCGTATAGCTGCAAAATTCATCACTCATGCCCCTCCTGGAGAATTTAATGAAGTATTCAATGGTAAGTAAAGAAAAGCCATCAGTAGCATTTTATTCACATCTCATTCACTATGAGAGACTGTGTCGTGATACATTGCTTTAAGGTCAAGCAGAAGTGGGGAAAAGCATGCTGCCATTCTGTGACTACTTACCCTTAATAAAATGATTTAATCAACAAGGTTTATGTTTGTACAGTTGAAAATTAGAGAAACATTTGATCAAAAAACCAATAACTTACTTGAACACTCCCTTCTCCAGATGTCCGGTTATTGCTTAACAACGACAATCTTCTCAGGGAAGGAGCAGCACAGTAAGTATTCATGTTTCAAGCATACCAAAAAGAGTATGCCTCTCTGTGGTGGTAGTTTGACTTACACCCATCATGCTGGAACAAAGGAAGCCATTTGTTCTATTGAGAGCAGTCTGCTGTAGTTCCTTATCCCCCACTGAAATATATAATGAAAGGCATGGCTGGTTCTTTTTAAAAGGCTTAAATTGGAATTTGTGATGTAGAGGCCCTATATAACTGACAGGAAGGCAGTCTGCCAAAAAGGGTAATTCTGCAGCAGCAAGAATGGCTGATCTTGTTGAAATGTGATTTGGTGAGCAAGTGAAGCCTGAAATTCTGAGTAGTCCTCAGCCAATGCTTAAAAAAAAAAAAAGCTGCCTTCAAAAAATGCTGTCAGAGCATCTTGTTTACTTGTGCAGTCTCATCAGAAGGTGCCTACATGTTATGCATACAGGGCTTCTGATGTTTTATTTAGGTCTGTGTGACACATCTGTCAGCAGGTCTTGACAGAAGAAAATTGTTATAAACATTAGTCTACTCATATTTGTTTACCTTGCTGCCTGTTTTGCATCAGCTTGCTCATTTTCCCTCAGGCTGCCTTCTGTTCTACTTTTGAACTCTGTACTTTAATGATCATTAAATAAGCCTGGCTTTAGACCCAGATTATTACAGCTATCAATGTGTGGATTATTTGCAAGTGGCAATTTTCCCTGTAGTATGAGTCACACCATGTACTTATTACTAAGAGAATATAAATGTGTATGTACAGCTAAATTCCATGCTCTTAATTCTTAACAGTGCATTTGCACAGTACAACATGGATCAGTTCACTCCGGTGAAGATAGAAGGGTATGATGATCAGGTAAGGAAAAACTTTACACTCAAGGTTTGTGTTACTGCCCTGCACGGAAGCAGTAAGTATTTTGTTTTATCAGGATCTTTATGATCTTCTTCCTACCTGCAAGTTATCATCTTTCCTTCTTTCCCCACACCATCCTTGCATTACCAAATTGTTGTTCTTGTATAAGAGGCAGAGGTGAGATCTTCTTAGAGCATTGTCTGTTACTACCTGGTGACTAATTCATTGTTAGGTAAAGCTCCACACTGAAGTCATTGGAATTCCAGTTCAAGTATGAATGATTAAAGATTGCTGTTTATTTAAAGATTATTTAAACACTTTACTGCATGCTCACAGTTCCTACTGATAGGAGTGAATTCTTAGTGTTATTTTTTCCTGTGGTCTCACATTTATAGCAGCATAAGAGCATTTTGATTACTGTTTCTTATTTTTCAGGTCTTAATCACAGAACACGGTGATCTGGGCAATGGCAGATTTTTAGACCCAAGAAACAAAATCTCTTTCAAGTTTGATCACTTAAGGAAGGAAGCTAGCGACCCCCAGCCTGAGGACACAGAATCAGCTTTAAAACAATGGAGAGATGCCTGTGACAGTGCACTGAGAGCTTATGTGAAAGATCATTACCCCAATGGCTTCTGCACTGTTGAGTATTCACCTTGTTTGATGGAAAATCTTTGCTCTGTGTCATTCAGTACTTTGAGTGGATTCTGTGCTGGGCAGTGCTTTTTGAGTTTTGTCTTCACTGGTGTTTTGGCTGATTTTGGAATAAATTCAAGAAGGGTGTAAATAATTTTGGTATGCACATAGTGGTAAAGATTTATTAGACTATTGTTCATATTCATGACTGCCAAGTACTTTAACACCTGCAATTAAAGAATAGGAGGCATTATTTGCACATAACTACAGGTGGAAGTGCTGGACAACTTAACTAGTGGTACACATTCCCAGTGAGATTCCACAATAGGAAGCCTCCACAGCACTGAAGTTGCAAGTGGTTTTCCTCAGCACTTGTGCTGATTTAACTCTTTTTTTCCTGAATACAGGTTTATGGTAAATCTATAGATGGACAGCAGACAATTATTGCTTGTATTGAGAGCCATCAGTTCCAGCCCAAAAATTTCTGGTAAGACTACTTACACAGTATTTTCTTCCTTTACTACACTTCAAATAAACCCTTCCTCTACTTGCCTTGAAAGTTAAGATGCCTTTGGCTTCTCAAGGGGTTCTGTTTCTCGTTCTTTAGTCTATTTTTCCTTGCCAGCCCCTGATGCTTCCCTAAGTCATAGCTCAATGACTTACCCAGAGAAAAAGCAGCTAGCAGGGCTAAATAGATACCCCCTTACATATCCCAGAGCATAAGTATATTGGAGCCAGCCTGTAACAGATGCATGGTGTTGGAACTATGCTTCAGAAATTGAGTTCATTGGCATATAAAGCACTTCAGTAACAATGTCAGAGCAGCAGGACCTAGTTGTTCACATTAATTTAGCTTTTTTTTTTTTTTTTCTTAGCACTTACTGCAAATACAGTTTTCATGCTTCATCTGTTTTTAGGAATGGTCGCTGGAGATCAGAATGGAAGTTTACCATCACACCACCAACAGCTCAGGTGGCTGCAGTGCTCAAGATCCAGGTGAGCTGCATTGTCTGCAATAACAGGAAAAACTGCTTGTCATACACTATTGCATTTGCTCAAAATGAGATGCTGAAACTCAGCAAGTGTCCTTCTGGAGTCAAGATATTACTAAGCTATACAATTCTATACAATTCAAGAAATTAATTCTTAAAGCTTCATATTTTTGGACATTGTCTACAGCCTGGCCTGTGATTTATTGTATAGTATCATCCTATATGCCTCCAAGTGTTTGACTTTATCAGGCTAAAGCCTATTCTGATTCTATATACTTATATATATGTAATTGCTCTTATTTCAACTCTAGGCGTTTACTGCATTAACATAATCTTGAACAGTCTTGACAAAGAATGAAACCTTTTAGAAAATCCATCCTGCTTTTAGTCTCCACGTAAGCAGAGAAGACTGGCACAACAAAGCTGTTGTGCCATTCTGGTAGCATTTGGGGGCTCTAGGGATTATAAAATGAGTATTAATGATAACCTGTGTTTTGTCTTTGTTTAGGTTCATTATTATGAAGATGGTAACGTTCAGCTGGTTAGTCACAAAGATATCCAGGACTCTGTACAGGTTTCAGTAAGTATGCCAAAACACTTTTTTCAAAGATAAAGCAGCTATTTTATTTCTTAAACGTCTCATGAGGGATATGCTTGTATGACTACATTCCACTGAGTTTTAATTTAAAACTACACTGAGTAGTCACCCTTAGGGTTTTTTTCTTGGTTGTATGAAATACACAGACTCTTAATTGTTTAAAATAAGACAGTATTAGAAAGTACAGTCTCCATTGGACAGCTTACCTTAAGAGTGTCATTTAAAGAGCACAGAGTACACCTTTCTATATACAGGCTATGGAAACCAAGTCAGTATTCTCAGGGAAAAATAAGTAGCCCTGCAGCACACTAGGGGGAGCAGTAGTCAAAATCCCTAGTTTATACCATTAAGGTTTACTTGCCTTTTGCTCACAAGGGTGAGTCCTGTTTCAGTTTGAAGCACAAGCTCAACCTGGTATCTTGAACTCCACTGAGATATCTGTAGTGAGCAGAAGAAACCACTACAAATACCAGCAGCTTTCATCTCATGTTATCCACTGTGTCTGTACTCAGCCTCTCATTTGAGAAGACATCCATTAAAAATGTTATTTTTAAACATGAAAATTGTTGTTTTTTTTTTTTCCCCTCTTTGCAGAGCGATGTTCAGACAGCTAAGGAATTTATTAAGATAATAGAAAATGCAGAAAATGAGTACCAGGTAAAAATCAGTGGTTGTTAATCATGTTGGAATCATATCAATCTTCATTTATGAAAATTGACCTCAAATTGTGCTCCTGACTTAATCTAGCACTGACTTTAAGAATTAGTTAGAAAAGGGCATTAGTTGCCAGAATCTAATTGTAAAGTTATGTGTAATTATTAAGTTTGCTGTATAGTAATTTTAAAGGGTTACAAATGATGCCTGGAACAAGCATGGAAAGGGAGTGGGTGGGTGTAAATGTTTTCCTCTGTGTGAGAGCTTTTTATATTGTCCCAGCCATGCTAGAAGGAGACTTGATGCAGATAAGTCAGTGAGGCACCTAAAGTGGACACTGCTATGTATGTGAGGGTTCAGTAGAAACCATTTACTTACACACAGCCTTGTAACTGCATTATTGATTTGGTTGTAGCGTGCATTCCTCTCATAGAAAAAGGCTTCAGGGCTTTAACAGTCGTGCTTTTTCAGAGCATCTTAGCACTGCTCTAACTGAATCTCCTTGCTATTGCAGACAGCAATCAGTGAGAACTACCAGACTATGTCAGACACCACTTTCAAAGCCTTACGCCGGCAGCTGCCCGTCACCCGCACCAAGATTGACTGGAACAAAATCCTCAGCTACAAGATTGGCAAAGAAATGCAGAATGCTTAATACGGAAATAAGGAGCTGTATGAAATGTTTGTGTGCAAAAAAAAAAAAAACAAAAACAAAAAACAAATGTGGTCCTATGCCAAGTAGATGGTTTCTAAACCAGTGCAGCATATTTCTAGGGCTTTCAAAGTTGACAGGTTTTCTAGCCTCAGAGAGAACTGTGGAACAAATAGCATTGTCTTTGTGTTTTGTGTTTCCTGCCACGTAAGCTTCCTCTTGTGATTGCATATACTGATAGGTCATTTTAATTAAACCACATTCATGGTTCAGAAGTATCGCTGTTTTCAATCACTAATTGTACTGGTTGGAAAACTGCCTAGCTGCAAAAGCCCTATTATAAATACATCTGAGGGTGCAGGGCATTTCCTTCACCTGTATACAGCACTCCAGGTACTCCAGTAAGTTTGTCAAATCTGCCAACAGCTCAAGGCACTATGCTGCAAGTTGTAATAATGCAAGACACAGTAAGTGCTCCCAAGCATCCTTACTACAGACCTCCACAAAGCAAAAGCCTGTAGGCTTGGATTTTACTATACATAATGAGTTTACAATAACCATTACAGAAATTCCTACACAGCTAGCTCTTCCAGGGACTTTTTTTTCCTCCAATCTGAAGATTTGAGCCATGTTCCCTTAGAAGTGAAGGTTTTTGCTCTCCCTTACGTATGTACAGTTATCAGACATCTGCATTTTTATGGAACTCCGAGCTGGATCGCTGCTGATCTGTGGAGACTGGATTAGATTAAAAATGCAAATGTCTGCAAAATAGGTATGTTGTGCTTTAATGCTTTGTGGCAGGTTCATAAAATTTGTATCACAGGTGTATGGATGGATAGCATACAAAATAAATAAACTTGAACCAAAGTGGGAGGAACAGCTTTTCCATTTTGTCTCTCTTGTGGCCAGTTTCTTGTCATACCTAAGGGGAATTCTGGAATTAATATCTTCATTGCTCTTAACTGCTTGCTCCATGTTAATTTGTCCTTCTGTAAAAAATCAAGAATAGCAGTCCTATCAGTTTCTCTGCCTGGGATAGTGAAGAGACGTGCATGCTTTCTCCTCAGTCAAAACTTGCAACTAGTTTCATCACAACATAAAACCCCTTTGGTTCACCCACTTTGCCTTGTTTACACTTGGTTATCAATGGGCCTTTTTTTGCAGGTTCTGTTTTTTAAACTGGCTAGTGTCTTCCTATTTTTTTAATTACACAAAGAGCTCGAGAAGATAGGGACAGGACAGGACTGCCTGTGCATTGCAATTCAGGTTTTGCACAGTAATATCATGTACCCTTTGTGAGATATTTTGTCAAAATAAAATATATTTGTATTTGCTGTTGAAACTGACCGTTCGTAGTACAGGCACCCTCTGTATAGTCTAGTAGAAATACACCAGTCTGTTTTAAAGCCATTCATGTCTGTTCTTTCCTGATGACTGCAAACAGAACTGCAGATGACAAACTGAAAGCTGCCCTGTTACTGCTTGCAAACATCCACCAGCCCTCCCACCCCGACATGGGGACCAGGGAACTGGAGTTGAAGTCTGTCAGGTTCAAAGAAAAAAAGCACCACATTTTAACAAAGCACTTCACCATGGTAAAACAACAGATTAGGGGGTTTCTGCTAATCACCAGTATTGTTGCAACATCTCCTAACCTCCTGCTCAGCTTGTGTAACAGCACTGGATACATGCATACCATGCCCAGAGTAGCTCCTTTGGAGGGGACTTTCTAAATCAACATAAATCCTAGGTCAGGCACATTAGACAAAGCAAGACTGCCTTAATGCTAGCAGTGTTTGTGCTCTGCCCTGTTTGCACACAGCTGTGCTCAGTGCTGCTGAAGGACAGACCATACCTTCTGCTGGCAGTGTTTGCAGAAAGGTTTCCTGCCTGTGCTGCTGGAGGAGGTGAAGCACAGTGCAGAGGAGATGCTGTGGCTGTGGGCCTATCCAGACAGGCACTGCAGCAATTTCAAGAATGTGAAGCTGAAACAGAGGCCGGAGATAACGCTGCACACAACAGAACTTTTATCTACCAGCACAGCCTCAGCCTCAAGGCCAGTCTCTTCCTGCCCTGGGTTACTTTGCAAGTAGTTCACTGCTTGTCCTAGCTTAACGATTGAGAGGACAGAGTGTTTTACCTTCAGAGAACCTTCTTTTAGGGCCAGTTCACTCCCTCGCTGACCTCCTCACCTTCTTGCTCCATCAGCTTCCTCTGCAGCACTCACCTATCCTTACCCTTTGCCCAGCTCCTTAGAAAGGAAACAAGATTCAGCATAACACTGCAGCTGAGGCACTGAAGTGCTGGTGATGACACATCCTGAAAGCTGCTCTATCTGAAAAGCTGTCAGCTGTTCCCAGCCAGAGGTTTCAGATGAAACTGAGGCCAGCTTGAAACTGGTACATTGGTGTGCAGCCACCAAACACCGAGCCCAGCCACTCACAGCAAGGGGGCAACGCAGCTTGACTAAGCTAGTGAAGCTGACAGTTTTCCTACTTATTTACAACATCAGACTTTAAATTCCCAACATCCTAGAAGTAGAACATGACAAAAATGCTCAGAAACGACTTTTTCCAAGAGCAACATCTGCATTTTCCAAGCCTCAGAGCCCTCCCACAACCTGCCCAGGACCCCAAAGCATAGCCAGGAGTCACCCAGCTGCACTGACAGCAGCCTTACCCCAGCTCCTCGTGCTGCAGGCAGTCCCAGGGCCTCAAGCTGCTTCACAGGAGCAAGTTGAGAATCCCCCATCCCTCCTAGGCAGGCTGTAGAATCAAAGCCTAGAAAACTAGCAGTAGAGACAAACACCCAGCGCTGTCGCCGCCCTACTTATGGAGCAGCAGTGCGAGCTGTGAACCCACACCCCTCATCACTGCCTACAGCACACCTGGGTGCTCCTCGTGGAGCCTTGACAGCACAGGACTGAGCCCGGCCCCCCGCAGCTCCACTGCCCGGCCCTGACCCCCCTACCGGATGCGGGCTTTGGGCTGGGGGCTGGTGGCGCTCGGGGGGCGGCGGAGCGCGGTAGGGGCGGCCCCATCCCCGGGCGGGCGGTTCCGTGGGGCGTTCGGCCCCTTTCGCTTTCGTTTCTCTCGCGGAGGCAGACCGGCTCGGCACGGCGCTGCTCGGCACAGCCATGCCGCGGTTCAGCGTGGCGGAGGCGAGGCGTTACGGGGATCAGTTCGTGCAGTTCTTACGGGATACGGACCGGGAGCAGGAAAGCCGGAGGGACGTGCTGCGGGACATCTACAGCCAGGAGTTCCGGGCCAGGTGAGAACTGCATCGCTGCGGAGCCGGGTGCCGGGCAGCGGTGGCCCTCGGGGCTCTCCTCTGTCACCCGCTGGGATGGGATGAGGGCTGAGCGCTTCCGAGGAGACGCCCGGACCCGTGGAACTCCATGCTCAGGGCCCTGCTCCTGGGGAATATAAAGCGGTGCTGCTGGGCAGCTTGACTCCTGCAGCACGGAGGGCACAGCGACTTCTTCAGACGTTGCTCTGTGCGCTCTGTGCCACCCACTTCACGGGGGCATTCCTGGCTGCAGAGACCCCCGGCAGGAGACTGGGTGCAGCCTTGGGCATCATTGTCCACCCGCTCCCCACCTCACCCTGCTGACACTGGTCACGCTGGCCCCTGTGCGGCGTCACCGCTGTTAATCATTGGCAAAGGCAGAGTTCATCCACCACGGGACGTGCCCCAGCACAGAAGGAGGTGGGCCCCATCTGCACAGGGTCAGCCTTTGGGTGCAGGGCACTGTGCACCTCTGTGCAGCCTCCACCCTACCACCCAAGTGCTGGCAGGGGCAGGATTGCAGAGCTGGCAGGGCACAGCTGGAGAGGCCGTGGCACAGCACAACAGTGCTGGAACAGCCTGCAGGGCTGTAAGGTCTGAGTGGAGCAAGAAAGCCCCCGTCCTTTTCCCTTCCCTAAAGTAGAGGGAATGGCTGGTGTAAGGGGCCCTGCTTTACCCCTGCCCAGCATTCTCCTCCACACCCAGATCATCTCTATATGTAGGACTGACACGAGAACGCCCAGTTTCTCCTCCATCCTGTATGCCCTGAGAGCATCCCAGCGGGCGCAGGTACACGGGCAGACCGTGCGCTTCAAGAAGGTAATGGAGGCCCTGAGCTGGGGCTCTGGTGGGGTTCCAGCTCCCAACAAGACCCCGACACACACTGAGGGGCTGTGCCCACACTGATGCTGGCTGCTCCCGGCAGGAGAGGAGGCGGGTTGTGGTGGCAGATCAGTACCGCAGGCCCAGGACAGACGTTGAGGTGTCTGCACCCACTGCAGGCCAGCAGCCCAGCTCCGGACCACCGGTGCCACAGAGCCGTGCCAAGAAGTGGTAATACTCCCAAATCCTGCACAGGAGCTCCTGGTACCCCCCACTACAGCTGGGGAGACCTCAGTGCCCCTTTCCTGCAGGGCCGAGTTCATCCGTGGGAAGCATGGGGTAGAGATCATCTCAGAGTACGACCAGGCAAATGGGCAGATCCGCTTCCCTGTGGCTCTCGGCGAGACGAAGACATTCACTGTGCAGGTGCAGAACCACGGCGCTGAAGCCGTGACGCTGCACCGCTGCCGTCCCCTCTACTGCGTGCGGGAGCTCTCCTTCCTGGATGAGCAAGGGGTGACACAAGGCCAGGCGCTGCTGCTGCACCCAGGTACTGCCTGGCCCCACTCCCTGCTGCCTCAGGGATGCAGGATGCAGACCCAGCTCTCCCCCCTCCCCTCTTGCAGGCGGTGCGTACCCCATCCAGGTACGCTGTCAGACCAGACAAAATGGGTTCTTCCGTGCCGTGGTGGTGTTTGAGTTCAGCAAGGAGCTGGATGGGCCCTTCAGCATCGGGCGCTCCATTGCTGCCGTTGCTCAGAGCCAGCTGGCCAGGGAGCTGGGACCCTCGGCGCCCTACAGGCCCTACCAAGCCAGTCTGCAGCGCCCCATCACTGTCATCACCGAGGACGGAGTGCCCCCTGCCAGGTACAGGGCCATCACCCACTGCTGTCCTATGTGGAGAGCCCTGGGCATGGCTCTGCTAAAGGGACTTGTGCTGGCTGTATGGCTGCTTCATCTTGGGGGGGTCAGTGGCAGCGGGCTTTGGGACACAACCCCTGCAGCATCGCTGTTCCCCCACCCAGCTCCCTGAAGAATGAGCTGGAGAAGGAGATCCCCCTGGGCACCTACCCGTACCCCAAGAGCCTCAAGGAGACCATCATGCTCGGGCCCAAGACCAACCCTGACTCCAGCTGGATGAAGATGAAGTGAGTGCTGATAGGGAGGGGAATGCCTCCTTGCACCATGCACACCCCATTGCTGCCCCATGTCCCAAGGACTGTGCTGGGCATGGTGACATCTAGCCTCACATCTCCAGGTCACTGCTGGAGGCTCCGTTGCAGCCTGAGAACTACAAGCAGAAGTTTCAGCTGCTGCTGCACCTGGAGGAGATCCAGCTGGAGGTGGACATCCGCCGCTACGACCTGCAGGAGGTGCCCATGGTGCAGAACGGCACGCTGCTGCTCCTCAACGTGAGTGAGGACTGCTGTGGGGCACAGTGGGGTGGGGGCAGCTCCGAGGAGCCGATGTGACACCTCACTGCAGGTGCCTGGTGTGGCTGAGAATCGCCCGTCGGTGCTGCGGGGCGACCACCTCTTTGCCAGCCTGAGCAGCGAGCGGGACAGCTCCCCACGCGTCCTGTACAAGGGCTACGTGCACGGCGTGGAGCTGGAGAAGGTCCAGCTTGGCTTCTCCCCCAAGTGAGTGAGCCCTTCCCCTGGGCTGGGGGCGGCTATGGGGCAGCATCCCCTCTCACCCCACTCCTTCCAGGCTCATGAAGAAGTTTGTGAACGATCTGAAGTTCGACGTGACCTTCACCTTCAGCCGCCTGCCGCTGCAGGTGCAGCATCGCGCCGCCGCCATGGCCATGCAGAGGGGCCTGGACAGCGTGCTCTTCCCCTCAGCCTCCTGTCAGCGCTCGCTCTTCAAGGGCACCTTCCAGCCCCGGTGAGTCGGGGTGAATAGCAGCTCTGTGCATCGGGTGGAATCGAGTGGGGGGTGCTCAGCTCATCCTCTGCATCTGCAGGTGGTTCGACCGCAAGCTGGAGGCGAACGAGGAGCAGTGCCAGGCTGTGAAGCACATCGTCACCGGGATGTCCCGACCTGCACCGTACCTCATCTTTGGACCTCCTGGAACAGGCAAAACTGTCACTCTGGTGGAGGCCATCAAGCAGGTGGGTAGTGGGGCTCAGGGCCAGCACAGGGCATCGCTGCCCAGCCCATGGGGCTCAGCCTTCCCTCCCCTCAGGTGTGGTCATGCTGCGAGGGTGCCCGGATCCTGGCCTGTGCCCCATCCAACAGTGCTGCTGACCTGCTGTGCCAGCGCCTCCTCACCAACATCCCGCCCCGTTACATCTACAGGATCATGGCCAGCTCTGCCAACTACAAGGAGGTGCCTGTAGACGTCAGGGTAGGTCTGTGCCCCCCTCCCCACCCCTGCAGAACAACCCTGAGGAGAAGGGCTCCCACCTAATGTTCTGCTCCAGCCCTGCTGCAATTGGGACGACAGTGAGAAGCGCTACGTGTATCCCAGCAAGGAGCTGCTGCAGCCCTACCGGATCCTCATCACCACACTGGTGACAGCAGGAAGGTCAGGGCATCCCCATGGCCCCTGGGGTTGCCTTGTGCCTGGCTGCAGGGACAGCCTCAATGGAATGCAATAAGAGGGGATGTAGGGAGCACATGAGGAGGGTGATGACGAGGGAAGGTTGTGCAGGCAGAGCTGCTCATGCCACCTCACTCCACCTCTCTTCAGGTTGGTGTCAGCCAACTTTCTCCCAGGATATTTCTCCCACGTCTTCATTGATGAGTGTGGCCAAGCAGTAGAGCCAGAGAGCGTTGTGGCAATCGCTGGTGAGTGGCCCCTGGCTGCCTCCCTGGGTCAGCATTGCTGCCCAGCACTCCCTGCTCCCTGCTGAGCTCCCTCTGCCCAGGGCTGCTGACCGCCATGGACCCGAACACCAACCCCAATGGGGGACAGCTGGTGCTGGCAGGGGATCCCCAGCAGCTGGGCCCTGTCCTGAGGTCACCACTGGCTGCACAGCATGGCTTGGGTGAGTGAGGGCAGGGCTGGGGGTGGCACAATGCCTGAATAACATCGCGGGAACCATGGGTCTGACTGCATGCAGGCACCTCACTGCTGGAGCGCCTGATGCTGCACAATGCACTGTATGCCAAGTCAGATGAGGGCTACAACCCGCAGTTCGTCACCAAGCTGCTCTGGAACTACAGGTAGGGACAGGGCTACGCAGCTCAGTGCAGGGCACCTGGTGTCATCCCACTCCTGATGGGTGCCATGGCCCTGGGGATGGGGCAGACCTGCAGCCCCGGGTGCCTGGTGCCCAAGGAGAGCATCAGGCCTCTCCTGCACACTGTCATGCCTCCTCCAGGTCCCACGAGGCCATCCTCAAGGTGCCCAACGAGCTCTTCTATGACAGTGAGCTGAAGGCGTATGAGGGCAGCGAGCTTGACGTGCGCAACTTCTACTGCACCTGGGAGGAGCTCCCCAGAAGAGTAGGGGGGCACCGGGGAGAGGGGTGGGAGGAGACCCTGCACTGCAGCTGAGCTGATCCCAATTCTTTGCCCCAGGGCTTCCCCATCATTTTCCATGGGGTGTGTGGGGAGGACGAGCGGGAGGCCAAGAGCCCCTCCTTCTTCAACACGGCCGAGATTGAGGTGGTGGTTCAGTACCTGCAGAAGCTGCTGCAGAGTCAGGGCCGGCGCGGCTGCCCCACCATCTCACCCAAGGAGATCGGCATCATCTCTCCCTACAGGAAGCAGGTGCAGGCTGAGGGAAGCAGGATGGGGGAGTTGGGGTGGCTCAGCCTCCCCAGCAGCTCCGCTGCAGCACATCCCTTGTCTTCCCCAGGTGGAGAAGATCCGCCTGGCCATCACCTCTAAGGACCCCATGCTGAAGGCACTGCCAAAGATTGAGCAGCTGAAGGTACCCAGGGCCCCACACATCACTGAGGGAGGTGATGGAGCCCCAGCCCCTCTCACCAGAACAACTCCCACACCCCAGGTGGGATCTGTGGAGGAGTTCCAGGGTCAGGAGCGCCGCGTCATCCTCATCTCCACCGTGCGCAGCTGCAGTGAATACCTGCAGCTGGACCAGACCTTCCGCCTTGGCTTCCTCAAGAACCCCAAGGTATGGCCCCCAGCCCTCTGGCAGAGCTGCTATGGGCACAGGTACCCCACAGCCAGGAGGTGAATACAAGGGAAACCCCAACTCTGCTCCTTTGCTCAGAGGCTCAACGTGGCACTCACCCGGGCAAAGGCGCTGCTGATCGTGGTGGGTAACCCAGCCGTGCTCAGCAAGGACCCACACTGGCACAGGTGAGCCTGCAGATTCCCCGGGCCCCCCCGCAGCCCCACACCCACTGCCCACACCCCACTGCGTCCCCAGGTTCCTCAGATACTGCCGGGATGAAGGAGCCTACAGAGGATACGACGAGGAGCCCCCCGAGGAGGACAGCCTTGCCAACCACCTCGACTCCCTGCACCTCGGCAATTAACGGCCAGGTAACGCACGGCTCAGCACGGGCAGGAGCTGCTCTCTCTGTGCTGCTCCCGAGCCCTCTGCTGTCCCCGCAGGAGCCCAGCACAGCCCCGCGGAGCTCCGGCATCCCCGACCCGGCCCCATCCCGCAGCCGCCTCCTGCTCTGCCCCCTGGAGCCGGGCTGTGAGCTGGATGGAACCCACCGGCTGTCCCGTAGAGGGCTGCAGCTGCGGCTGAGAGCCCAACCCAGACCGTGGGGCTGAGCCCCGGGACCACCACCGTCTTATATATTTTTTTTTAAATCTTAAGCAATTTTTTTGATACAACTGTGGAAAACCAATTGTGACTGCTGGCCCCAGCCCGCATGCTGAGCCACGTGCAGCACACCTACCTTTGTGCCCTTGGAATAAACGTTCAGAAAAAAACGCTTTGTGTTGAGTCCTGGGTGGGGGGTGAGGGTCTGCAGGGGCAGCCAAAGGGATGCCACACATGCAGCATTACAATTATTCAAATACCAGTTAGCATTTATTCTCCCAGTTACTCAGCTGAACATACTGGTGCTAAGAGTCTATGAGGAACCTGGACTCGAAGAAGGCACCGTCATTCTAACGCTGGATGTGGGGGCAAGGCACTGCCCCAGGGCAGTCCCAGGGTGCAGGGCACTGCTGGCACTCCTCAGAGCATGGCTCTGCAGGACAGGGCTGAGCACAGCCCTGGTGGGTCCATAAAAGGCCAAGAGGGCAGTTGTGGGGCCAGCACACTGCGGGGAACAGCCAGCAGCCCCCGCTTCTGCCAGCCCTGCTCAAGGCAGAGAGACCACACAGCCCATAGAGGGCGATGGGGAATGAAGGCATCGCCCCACAGCGTGGCACAGGGATGCCCCAGTGCCTGGGGACAGCTCTGGGGCAGAGGGTCGGGGACAGGCATGGAGCAGAGCCCTTCCTGCTCACAGCAGCGGGCAGCCCCGGCGCTTCTTGTTCTTGCGGACCTGCAGGCCTGCACGTGTGGCCATCTCAAAGACCTCCCGCACGCCCTCCTTGGTCTTGGCCGAGCACTCGAGGTAGCCAAAGGCGTTGATCCGGTTGGCCATGTCTCTCCCCTCCTCTGGCTTCACAGGCTCCTGGGCAGCATTAAAAAGGAGGGTTGGGAATACCGCCAAAAGCAAAAAGCACAGCAGCTGCTTGCAGGTCATCCCCCCATGCCCAGATCAAGGCTGCAAGAAGGAAGTCCCAGCAAAATAGCCCACAGTGAGGGGATCCCAGCAGTGGCACTCCACTGAGCGCACACCCAACCCCAGCATGTCCCCACCTGCTTCATCTTTGCCAGTTCCCGCCGTGTGTGCTCATCATTGCGCAGATCCTTCTTGTTCCCCACCAGGATGATGGGCACGTTGGGGCAGAAGTGCTTCACCTCTGGAGTCCACTTCTCGGGGATGTTCTCTGCGAGGAGCAGAGTGCAGCTGTTGAGCTATGGGGCATTGGGACACACAGCAGTGCTGCTGCTCCGTGCAGGGCAGGAGGAGGGCACGACGAGCTGCAGCCCTGCACTGTGCAGGGGAACATGGAAATGCCCCACAGAGCCCCAGGGCCACCCAGCTGGGCATAACAGCCTTTCCCACCACGCACCAGCTCCCAGCATCTTCCTGGAGTGTGCAAAAAGCTGAGAGTGGAGCAGGGAGCCATAACACCCCCAAAGTGGCACAGGGACTTCCCAGAACCGAGTATGCCAGCAGGGTCTCAGCCAGCAGGACCCCATGATGCACCCCCTGCTCCCTACCGAGGCTGTCTGGGCTGTCGATAGAAAAGCACATGAGGATGACATCCGTGTCCGGGTATGAGAGGGGCCGCAGCCGGTCGTAATCTTCCTGCCCAGCCGTGTCCCACAGCGCCAGCTCCACCTGTGGGCAGATCGACACTCAGCACCTCACAGACCCTACAGGCAGCTCGTGGGGCCAGGAGAAATACTTGGTCTTCCTCAGCTGCAGTGAGGAAGAGGAGAGGAGAGTCCTTTGCAAACTGAGGCATGGTTAGGGTAACCCAAAATCAGCGGTGCTGCAGGGCTCACTCTCGACTGCAGCATCCCATCACCACCTGCACAGTGCGGGGTCCTTACCTGCTTCCCATCCACCTCGATGTCGGCGATGTAGTTCTCAAACACGGTTGGCACATAGACCTCAGGGAACTGGTCCTTGCTAAAGACGATCAGCAGGCACGTCTTCCCGCAGGCACCATCCCCCACAATCACCAGCTTCTTCCTGATGGCTGCCATCACTGCAGGAACGAGAATGAGGGTGAGTGGGGCTGCAGGCTGCTCGCAGGGACCCTGTGCAATGCCACCGACTCCTCCACCTGACAGGCATCTGTCACCTGTAATGCTGCAGAGCACCCAGCCCTGCCCACCAGACCCTGCAGGGTTTCCTCTCTCTGCTATCACCACAGAACACACAGCAACCTCAGCCACACACCCTCCTTTGGGTTTTATGTTCAGATTATGCATTCTTTGGGCAGAAACTGCACCCTGGGTTGCACTCGTTAGCTCCTCTGTAATCAGCTCAGTGGCAGCAACACACCACACTTGTGAGCAACCCCAACCTGCGCCTGGCACCCGGTGCTGGGGCTGGCCCCATCCCAGCCCTGTCCCAAGGAGCCCGTGCCACTGCTGCAGCTGCACCAGGACTGCTGCCAGGCACTGCTCAGTGAGCACAGCCAGGGCCAAACGGGCTGCATTCTGCCCCTTGCACAACAGACACATTGCTGCAAGTCAAACCACACCTCGCATCCCACCACAGTCTGGGAATACTGGGAATGGCCCAGCACTGCCTACCCTGGGGTCCGAGGGAGGAAGGCAGCTGGGTGGGATCACACTGGGGTCCAACAGTTCTTTGGCATCTGCAGCTCCTTAGAAACCTCAATGCAGAGCCTGACCCATTTCGTCAGCCCCACAGATGATCCCATCGGTTCCCCATCCATGCAGAAACCCCAGGCAAGGCACGTGATGACAGCTTGTGCTTCAGTCCCCATGCAAGCACACTGCTCTGTGCAGAGGAGGCTGTAACTCACTGCAAACCACTGGTGGAGCCCCAGATCCGTGGGGCTGCATCCATCCTGACCCATGGAGGGGTCACCAGCACCCGAGCCCTACCCAAGGCTGCGGTGACTCACAGGGCAGAGGCCCTGTCCCCGCCCAAAATCTCAGCACAATTCATTCCATTACTCACCCAGCAGCCCAGAAATAGCCCATTGCTAACACACAGCCAGCCTCCAGTGAGCAGCACGGGAGGAGGCAGGGAGCAGTGCAGCCACGGCGCCCCTCGAGCTGCCCCCTCCCTGTGGGCACCTAGCATGGCACCAAGCAGCTGTTCTAAGGTCATCCCCACTAACACAGCAAGGTCTCTGGTACAGCTGCTTCAAGGCGAGCCTCTGCTGAGCTCCGTGCCTCAAAAACTGAAATTCCTGCCTAGCAGGAAATGGGGAATTCCTGGTAGGATATATCTTTCACCCAGTTTCTGTTTCTGAACCTCGGGAAACAGCACAGAAAGATGTCACCACTTTGAAGAAGGGATTGCAACAGAAACAGAAACCTTCCCACTGGCCTCTCATCCTGAGATCCCATTCCCAAACCCCACCAGACCCAGCCCTGACCCCACAGCACTGTGCAGCCATGCGGGGTGGGGGGAACAGATCTCCAAGGACAGCAGCCGTCTCCGTCTGTCCCTCACTGCTGTGTCTGCAGCCTCTGCTGAACCTCAGTGTTTAACAAACAAGCGTCCTGAGCACTTGGACTGTTTGGATTTACTTCTGTTTGGAAGGAGCTGGGCTAATCGCAACACAAACCAGGTTCAAGGTTAGAACATCACCATGCAGTTAGCTGGGTTTCACTCCCCCAGGTGCTCAGGCAGCACAACCTGTGACACAGAGGAGACCTAAGAAAGCCTGCAGCACCTGAAGAGCACGAAACCCCAGCGGGGAACAAAACCATCACTTCCCAACCAGTGCAGCCAAGGACAGCAGTCTCCACTTCTAAACATGGCTTTGTGTGTTCAAAAGGCTGCAGCCGCACCCCGACGCACGCCAGGCAGAGGCACATCAGGACAGGCTCTGGGGGAGGTGCAGCACGGGAAGCACAAGCCCAGGGTGGGCACGGAGCATCCCTGGAGTGCTTCAGGGCTGCAGCTGAGCCCAGAGTTATGGGGAAATGATTTGGGGACAGTGACAGAGGTACACTGCAGCCATCACGACTCCAGCAGAAAGTCCCACGGCATGGGATGACTTTCTGGCAAGGCTCAGTAATGGAGGGAGTCTCATACAGAAGCAGAACAAGATTCCAAAAACAGCTGGGAGGGAGGAGTGACACCACAGCACAGCACAGCAGCAATGAAGCTCGGGCTCTGGGGTCCTGTTTGCAAAAGTTTGGAGCTGCTCCTAAGGTCTGATCAGACACACTGTGTTACGCCAGGCTCCAGCACAGCAGCAGCGCAGGGCTGCCCTGCAGACAAGGGGCAGAGCAGGCAGTTTTCATTGCCAAATCCCACAAAAACATCCACAAGCAAAGCAAAGAAAGGGATCTGGAGCAGAAGAATGTTAAAACCCAAACTGGGCTTGAGCTCTGAGCACTTTGTGGGAAAACATGTGGGATTGCTGCCCAGCAAACCCAGCACTGCACAGCCTGCAGGGTCGGTGCTCTCTGGGCAGATACTATGAAACCAACACATGATACCAACCCTGACCTGAGCTTGGAGTCTTACTGTAACCCATTTAAATGTCTTCTGTTTCAGGATGACATCCAAGGAAGCAAAAACATCACATGTGCACAAAACCTTTTAAACTGAAACTCCCAGCTCTGGCTTTGGGACTACAGCCACAACCTCCCCCTTTTACGCATCACGGGGCTAAAGAAGAGAAGCCAACATTTTGTACACAGTCACCAAACCAGCAAGGCTCCTCAAGTGCTGTATTTCACTTGGACACACTGAAAACTCAGCCTGCTGCAGCCTCAGGAGCCCCGTGCTGCCCTCACCTCCTCCCCCAAAGGGCATCCACCACTTTCTTATCTTACATCCCACAGAAGCACCTTCCCCAACAGCAGCAGCACCAGTATCTCCTGAATGCCTCAGATGACACTCCCAGCCCAGGCAGGTGGCTGTGTTTGTGCAGTGCCTCACAGCTGATTGCTATTTGCAAACACATTTCAGATTTCCCATGTCCATCACATCCCCATCCTGGCACACACACCAAGTTACCAAGAAACCGGGTTAAGCACTCCCAATATCCACTGGTATATCCCAATATCCACCTATAAAACGTTTTCCAGGAAAAGCTGAAGCTGTCATTAGTCAATTTAAGGCACGTAAAATCGCACGCAGCTATAACCATGCTACCTGGAAGGAAGAGAGGAGCAAAGATTCACGGAACGGCACTGGGAAGGAGGAAAACGGAGCGCAGACGGCCTCGTGGTGCCGGGGGGGATCGGGCGGCCGCTGCCCGATTTGGTGCTGGAGCGCCGGAGTTGGTCATGGTTCTGGAATGCTTCTCTGCTCTGAGACATTGCACAATTGTTTCTACTCCGCCGCCTGCCCCTCTTGTATAAATGTTTACAAATGAGCTCAGTGCTAAGCAAAGCAAACTTTTGTCCTTTTTTTTTTTTCCCGAAAAAAATACAGCGCTACTGTGCCGGGGCGGCTCCATTCGGGATGGCTCCAAATCCCCCTTCGCTCCCAGGACCCGGCCCGGCCGGTACCGCACGCGGTACCGCACTCAACACCGCCCCAAGGCGCACCGCTATGCGCTCGGTCCCACCGCTAACCCCGCATCCCCGGCCCCGCCCGCCCCCACCAGCGATCCCCGCACCGCTGAGCTCCCCGCAGCGCCCGCATCCCGAGCACAGCCCGTACCTCCCTCCGGCACGGCACGGCACGGCACGGCACGGCACGGCACGGCTCCCTTTCCCGGTCCCGGTGCCGGCTCCAACCCCAACTCCGCAGCGCGGATCGGACGGCACCGCCCCGTTGTGGGGCCGCCCTCGGAAGGGCGGAGCTGTGCCGAACCGAGCCGGGCCGGGCCGTGCCCCGACGGGGGCTCCGCTGCCAGCCCCGCTCCTGCCCCGCCCTGGCAACAGAGCTCTGTCGGAACCCGGGCCGTGCCCTGTGAGTCGTTTCTATTTTAAGATTTCGGAGACAACTTCTCCTTAATTTATCCCTCCCCGGGCCAGCAGCTGGCTCCAAAGGAAACGTTTCTTTAGTAAAGAAGGGAGCCGCAGAGGAAGCTCTAAATGCAGCCTCTGCCCGCGCCGCCCCGCCTCGGTCCGCAGCAGCGGAGGCATCGGGCGGCTCAGCGCAGTGGGAGCAACGCAAGGGCGGAAGGACAGCGGCTCACATGGCGCCCAATCTGCCTCCACGAATTAATCAGCACTAATTAGCTTTTAAGTTAGTCGTCTTTGGAGGAGCTCCGCAAGAAAGGCGCTGAGGTGGGACTGCGAGTGGCACGACCTTTATTTAACCACGCCAGGGCAGCTCCTCTAAGCCCAGCATCATCATCCCCTGCTCCCTGCGGCACAGAGATGCACACAGGTGCAAATCTCACTGGATAACTTTCACTCTCCATTAAGTGCACCCAGTTTATTTACATCTCGCTGATTACAGAGAGGAACACGCCCCAGAGGTGACACCCAGTGACGAGGGGCAGGTGCTACCGTGCATCACCAAAGCACAGCACAGGGATCAGCTGTCCTCACGGCCACCCTGCCTTTGTGCTTTGGCAGGGTGCAACGCTGCAGAGGTGCAGGAAACTCATCATCCCCCAGGTCAGAGGTATGTCAGATGCAGAATGCAATACTGCAGCTACAGCCCTGCTCAGAACCAGCTCCGAGTCTGGGGAGAAGCCAGCCCACTCCATTTCCCAGCCACGACCAAGCTGCTTTTATTGTGGGCTTCCAGCCCCCAGCTAAGCAGATCCATGCAGCACTTTAAGCTGTTAAGCTTGGCTGAACAGGGCTGCTCTGTAACTGCTGCTCAGCAGTTGCCAAATTAGAACGGCTCAGAAATAACAGACCTATATTCATACCGACTGCCACCTCACACCAAGAAGGAATTTAGACACTTTCCAGCTCAGTTCTCCAGTTAATAATAAATAATTGGCTCTAGAAACACAGCAGTGATCCAAGGCATGAAGAGAGATGGTGGGCAGAGCCTATGGCACAGCCTGGAGCTGGCAAACACCATGTGAGTGCAACAGCTCATTTCCTCCCAGGTGCTCTGTGACTGAGCCCTGTCACGTCCACTGAAACCTGAGACCAAGGCAGTGTGCCCGGCTGGGGATGGGACCCAGGAGCCAAAGAGGGCAAGCATGAGACTGGGACATCCTTAGGGCTCACAGCACCTGCAGCTGGGATGGGCGCTGCCCCGCTGCCAGCAGGACCCCACTCCACACCCATCCCAATGCAGAAGCTTCAGCATCCGTGGTGCAAATGTCACAGGGCAGGAAAGGGAGGTGATTGCAGAGGCAAGCACAGGCTTCACCGGTACAGGCACTCAGAGCCCAGTCACAGGGCCATAACCAGCACACCTGGGCCAGGGCAAGATGCTGAGCGTGCACCTAGAAGCCAGAGAGCACTGAGGCTTTTCACAGCAACCAAGAAAACCAGCCCTTGAGCCCAGTCTCTGCTCTGTCCTTCCATCTCTCCAGAGGGCAGGGATGCAGTAGGTGAGGGGGTGCTTCGGGCAGGAGGCTCTGAGATCCTCATTCTTCTTGTGGTCGGCTCAGGAAATGAGTGCTGGAGTGAGCAGTGCCCTGGGCAGTGCCAGCATCCTGCTCACGGCCATCCAGGCAACGTGACTCCTCTGCCCAGTGCTCTCAGATTATCACATGTAGTTGCCAGGGCCACCCAAGGGGATCACAAACACGGAGATGTCATCACCAGAGCCCAGCTTGTCGTTGGGCAGCCGCCAGCCTCGCTCCTTCAGGACGCCCCTGGAGCGCACCACCAGCTCCTGGGCCACCATGGTGTACCTGGGCAGAGCACAGCAGTCAGCCCAAGCCCAGCAGGCATCGTGCTACACCACACTGCTGTCCCCAGGAGGAGGGAGAAGCTGATGGAGCCAAAGGGACAGGGAAGGAGCTCTAAGAAAGCTCAGATACATGCATACAGAGGAGTACTGTGCACAGAGGGATACGTGGCCACAGTGCTGCTTCAAGCAAGATGTTATGGTGCAGGACACACCCGTCTGTCTCCTCCTCACCTGCACGGGTCATTGGGTTCATAACTTGTCAGCACCTCCATCACCACGCTGGCCACCTCCTTGTCGTTGGTGACATCCCAGAGCCCATCGGTGCCCAGGACCAGGACATCATCAGGGCAGTGCTCATACTGTGTGAGGTCATACACCCTGACCTGGGAAACAGTGGGGCAGGATGCAAGGGTGATAGAGGGCTCATGGACACCTCAACACCATCAGGTGCTCTAAGCACTCTCTGAGATCACCCCAACCAGCTCCAGCTGTTGCAGGAGCCCTTGGGCTCACCTCTGGGAAGCAGGACAAGAAAGGTTTAATGTGGATGTTGGAGCTGAACACCTTGAGGTCGTGGTCTCCCAGGCCCCGTGTCACCCCAATAGTGGCCATCACCCGAGCCTGGAGAGAGGCAAAAACAAAAGCAAGCTTTAAGCTACCTCACACCTCCACCTCTTTTCCTAAGAGAGATGATACACATGGCATTGGCACCATGACAGCACTGGAAAAAATGGGCTGGGACCCCCAGTTTAGCAAGGGCAGACAGGGAACAACCCCTGCACAGTGCCAGGGCCCTTGCTGTGATGCCACCAGACCCTCATCTCCCAGGGCAACACGGACCCCTCCCCTCACACCCCAGCATTGTACCTTTTTGCCTTCTCCATAGATTAGTGGAAACTTCAGGTCATCTTCTTCGATCTTTTTGTAAGCCCTGATGGAAAAAAGCAGAGACCTGTTGGCCAGTGCCCTGGGATGAGGCCCCTTTGGTACACAGGGAGGAGGCTGGAGCTGTGGCCACATGCAGCAGCAGCCCCAGACAGCGCAGTACCAGCCGTTCATGCTCTGGTCTCTGTACAGCATCTTCTTCCCCAGTTCCTTAGGCTGGATCCTGCGGGGGAACTCGAGATGTGTGAACTCCTTTCCCAGCAACTCAGGTCTCAAGAAGGCCTGCAGGAAAGGGGCAGAGGGCTCAGCTGCAGTGCCATGAGAGCAGGGTCCTGCCCAGCACCACCCATAGAGCACCCCAACATGGCAGCCAGGTGCACCCGTGGGACATCAGCTTTGGGACCTCAGGGTGGGGACAGCATCAGCTGAAGCTCAGCTGGTAGTGGTAACAATGCAGCTTCAAAGTTGCCCTCCAGCACAGTGCTCACAGAAAGGAGCAGTTTGGGACACAGAGCCAGAAGGAGTTTGGGCACATAACAAGCCCAAAAGGGATCATAAAAAGGGCAAATTCCAGAAGAACTGGCACAGGAGGAGTCAGAGCCAAAGAGCTCCAGGGCTGCAGCTCAGCACAGAGCACCCAGGGACACCATTTGCTGCCTCCTTCCCAAGCACGCATCCTGTCTGTGACCAGGGGCAAGCAGCAGCACAGAGCACAAGGCTCCAGGTCATGGCTGGGTGGTTGCCAGCATCCCCACAGGCACCACCTCCTCATGCAGAGCTGCCAGCACGCTGCTCCTGGAGCTGAAACCCCAGGGACCTTGCCCACACCCGATGCCCCACATCCCCTCCAGCAGCCCCAGTGCTTCCCCAAGTGCAGCTGAGATTGAGACAGTGCTGCAAAGTGCAGGTGGAGAGCAGCTGAGAGGACTGAGAGGGGCCTTTGAATTATGGCAGAGTTGGTGCCGAGGCATGGAGGCCCCTGGCCACAGCCCAGCTGCTGTGCAGTGGAGCAAGCACACGCCTGGCCCTCTGCCCATACATGCATCACAGCTGGGGAGGATCTTGCTTACAGCAACTTCTTCTCCTCGGTCATTCAAACACAAACATGAGAAAAAAGTACCACAGTGCTCTCTCAGATATTCTGCGAGGCAGAAAATCCCATCCAGCAAGACCTCCTCTAACACAAACACCTCCTCCTCCGCGCTGCCGTCAGAGAGGTCTTTATAACCTTAACAACTCTCATTGCACAGCACAGAGAGGTCTGCCCAGGACAGGGAGCTCTCGGGAAGAAAGCCAGCAATCTGCCAGCACTCTGCAGCTCCCCCTGGGAGCACTGGGCAAGAAACCAGCACTGAGCACAGGGACCCCTGAATGCACGATGGGACGCTGAGGGTGAAGGGCACAGAATTGCTCCCCAGCATTGCCTGGTGCTCTGTGCTGCCCAGCAGCAAGAGGGGCAGCCCCAGGCAGGGCTCAGGAGGTGGGTGAGCAGGAATGGGGTTAGAAGAAAGGTCTTCCTTACTAAGAATTGCAGCCTCTGCCTCTCTGTCTCTGGAGTAAACTCCCTGGACATTGGAATGATTTCCCCGTTACGGATGATAATGGCCCTGCAATGAAACATGGAAGGATGAGGTTAGAGGAGAGGTCCTCTCTCGGCTGCCCATCAGCTGCAGGGACATCAGCCAAGCCCTGCAGCCCAGCACCCAGGGCAGGGGAGGGAGGACAGGGAAATGGAAGAGAAGCATGGGACAGGTGGAGAGCAAACTATGATTAGAAGAGAAGCAGCACAAAGGTTATTAAGCCTCCATCTCATGCAGCACAGGCAGAAGTCGCCAGCAGCAGGACACATGTGCAAGTGGCCAGGATTGGGGGTGAGCTCCCTGCAGGAGGGCTGAGTTTTGTGATGGGTTAAAAAAAATGGCTGCTTATGAGATGTTCCTGGAAGTCCCAGGGGATCGGGGATCTCTGGCACTTCTGACCCACCTGTCCCACTGAGGGCTACAAATCCCCTGCAGTGATGCAGGGCCCAGGTGTGCCCAGCTCTGATGGGACTGATGGCAGGGAGGGAGTGCAGACCCTCACTTGGTTCCAGCCAGGAACTGCCTGGATGAGCAGCACCCTTTGCCCCAGTCTGTCCCTCTCACCCCAGGCCACCAGCTGCTGCTCTCACCGTGTCA
This sequence comes from Phasianus colchicus, assembly GCF_987193195.1. Classification (NCBI taxonomy): domain Eukaryota; kingdom Metazoa; phylum Chordata; class Aves; order Galliformes; family Phasianidae; genus Phasianus; species Phasianus colchicus. The sequence continues at coordinate 2,633,086 of NC_143460.1, read as the reverse complement.
CAGCACTCAATTTCACAGCACCTGCAACCCTGTGACACCCCAGGAGATCCACAACACCCAGCAGTCCCTGCCCATCACCCCAACCTCTGTTCATGGTCCCTGCCATGCCACTCTGCAAACCCCCAGCAGAAAGGGGCCAGGACTTCTTCCACACCAGGTCTGGAAGCACATTCAGAGCTGCTTCACCCTCAGCATCAGACACTGTGGGCTATGAGCACACCTACACATAACTACAGTAATACAGCTAAGGAAATGTATGTCAGGCAAAGTCCTTGGGTTCTGAGCTCCCTCGGGCCCTGTCTGCACAAAGATTTGCACATCCTTCTGATGGAAATGTTTCCTGGTACAAAATGTGCCCCCAAATTGATGCTTGCACATTTTCAGCAGTTTTGCTGGGGACAATTTTCATTCCTCAGCATGTAGCCCAAGCCAGCACTAACGTGCAGTTCAGGACCACCTGCAAAGCACAGACACAGCTGGGAAGGCAGGGATCAAGTGCCAGAGGTGGGGAAGGAATTCTGCAGCTCCCTCAGTGCTGCAGGCACACACAGACAGCACAGTGGTGGTGCACCCCAGCCTGGCTGGGGCCATACATACCTGCTGTCACCAGCGTTGGCTACATAGAACTTGCCCATGAGGTAGACAGCAGCCAGGGCACAGCAGCCCCCAGAGATGTGCTGGGACGCCCGCTCCTGCTCGATCTGCTCATCCTGGAGAGATGGAGAGCTGTGGGCAGAGCAGGAAGCAGCCCTTGCCAGCAAGCAGAGCTCCAAGCAGTCCAAAATAGCTCTGAGCTGCCCCGTCAGCACCCTAGCTGCCAGCTGAGGCTGGGCACATCGCCCTGCTCACCCCAAGGTCCTGTGTGCAGCACAGGACACAGCCTCCCCAGAGCTGCGGAGCAGGCAGCAGCTGGAACAACGCCCAATAAAAACCTCTTCACCCACAGAGCCCAAAGCCTGTGTGTTTTGTGCCCCCAAAATGAAGCAGAGCAATAGGGCAGGAGCTGCCCAGCAGCTGTCACTGCAGACTTCTGTGCTGCCAAAGGAGACAGGAGCAAAGCAAACACTGCCAGTCAGCAGCTGCAGCTCACCATGCGTTTGAAGGCGTTCTCAATGGCACCGATCACCAGGCTCTCATGGGAAACTGCCTTCTCCAGGTGAAAGCGTGGCAGAGCATCACTGGGGACCTCCCCACTCTCCTCTGCCTGGCTCAGCTCGGCATCGTGCTGCAGGCAGATGGGAGGTGGGGAGGGGTCCTGTAGGATGTCCACCAGGTCCCGCAGCTGCTCGCAGATGTGCAGGTGCAGCCTCTTGGATGCCATGACAGCAGCACCGCTGCCCGCGTGTCCATCAAACAGGGCCCAGTAGTGGAAATAAAACCCCTTCCTGCTCTGTGGGGAGAAATGGGAGACTCAGCAATGCCTGCAAGGGAGCAGGTGGGCATACAGCTGTTAAGGGAGGGTTACAGCTGTTAAGGGAGCAGCCTCCCACCATGCCCTCACCCTGTCAGGTTCCCCGCTGCCATCCCTGCAGGGCAGGTGGCCCCTGGGGCTGGGCCTCCTCTCCACAAACACCACCTCACAGCACGCCTGGTCCTCGTTGTGCTGGCTCTTCCCTGCATTTATCACCCTGTCGGGAGGGAAAAAAACATTAGGGTTCTCCATTTTGCACTTGAAATATCAGGGCTTGCCCAGAGACACTGCAGAACACCAGCTCCAGCTCATAGAGATGTGCTGGAAGCGATGTGGCAGAGGTGACCCCAGCAGCACCAAATTCCATCCCCACCACTGCCCCAAACCCACCCCAGCCTCGAGGCACCCAGCCTGGGCACACGGACACTGCACAGGATGGACAGCCTCCATCCCAAACCAGCACCTTGCAGAGGGAGTAAGCAGCTCACAGAAGGAGATGAAAAATGGAACCAGCAGGACTTTTGCAAGAAGTTTCACATGAACTTTTTGCAGCTTGTGCTTACAAAGCAGATGTCAGGTCTGGACTGCAAAACCTGCTCACAAAGGGAAGCTATAAATGTGCACATCTGAGTGAGCTATTTGGGCATGGACTTTCCAAGTGGTTTGCAGAAAGAAGTCCTGGGACAGAGAGGAGAAGTCCCACTGATGAGCACAGGGTGGTTTTCTTTCCTTTCCCCACAGCATCTGCAGGGTTTCTGCTCCTGCAAGAATGAGTGCAGGGTGCCCCTACCTCAGCAGCTCCGGAGGGAAACACAGCTCAGGAGGTTCCAGGGAAGCTCAGCTCGTGCAAAGCTGCAGGAGCAGAGCACAGAGCAGCAGAGGTGGCCTTCAGCTCCTGACCTTCCCCACCTGCATTCAGCTACGGGTGGAACTCAAAACCAGCGAAAGAAGAAGAGAATGAGCTCCCAAAGGGGAAATCAGGGTCAGGTCCTGTTCTCAACGCAGCTTCAATTCCCTTCTCCCATGTCCTGCGAGAACTGGAACGGTTCCCTCTCACCCCTCAGTATCAGTTCCCTGTACAGCACCGGGCATCGGGCAAATAAGTGCAGAAAATGGAAGAGCTCCGAGGGGATGCGGAGCAGAAACAGCTGAGCCACCGGCAGACGGGCAGAGAGCCGGTAGGCAATGCTCTCGTGTAGGAACGCACAGCTCAGCACCGCCTCGACCCACTTTCGTTTCTCGTGGCCCCGCTCCGCCCGCTTCTCCCGGCTCGGTGAGGCCGCAGCGCGTTCTCCGTGGCCGGGAGCCCCCGCAGCGCTCACCGCCCCGCACCGCAGCGCTGCGCCGAAACCGCCGTGCGGTGACAACCGCGGAGCAGCACGGAGGGACGCGGCCGCTTTCGGGAGCGGCAGAACGGAGCCGCGTGTCCCGAACGCCCGCCCCGCAGCCCCCCCAACGGGCACGGCGCTTCCCCCCGCCCCGCCCGGCCCCGCTCACTCGGCGTAGCCCGTGCTCCAGGGCAGGCGGCGGCGGCCGTCGCGGGGGCTTTGCACCGCCCGCCCCGTGTGGTCGTCGGCACGGCGCAGTTCCTCGGGCGTCAGCTGCAGGAAGGCCGGCCGGCAGAACGCCGCCGCCCGCGACCCCTCCTCGCCCCCGGTCCCGCTACCGCCGCCACCGCCGTGCCGGGGCTCGGCCGGGGGTTGCGCGCCCGGCCCGGGGCCCAGCCCCGCCACCAGGTGCGAGACCGCCGAACGCACCCGCAGCAGCATGCCGGGCCGAGCCGGGCCGAGCTGCGCCGAACCCCGCCCCCGGCCCCGCCCCGGGGCCGCCCCCCCGGGTGAGACGCGCACCGGGACAGAAAGCGGCGGCGGTCCTCGAGTGCGAGATGGGACCGCTCCGGTGATGGAACTCTGAGCCTCTCGGCTGTGAGGGATGGCAGCCGAGGTCCTGGCAGCGGTCATCTGAAGCTCAGTCGGCCCTGATCCTCTCCGGCTGCGGGATGCTCCCCAGCTCCCGCAAAGCCTCCTGCTCCGACCCAGCATCCGCCGCCCGTGGCAGTGCTTCGTCACGCTCAGCGGTGAGACCCAGCCCCCGCGGTCACGCCGAGCTATTAATAAGCAGCCGTGCTGCAGAGGAACGAGGAGCTGACGGGACTGGGAGGAGAACCTCCTCCTTCCTCCGGAGCTGCGGCAGCGCTGCTCGGGATGCAGATTCAGCCGCCCCAGGGCGATGCGCCGCTGCTGGCTGGGAGAGCTGACAGTTAGGAGAGAACAGCTCACAGGGCCTGAGCTCAGCACCTCCTGCCTCTGGATTCCTATGGCAACAAAAATTCTGCTGAAAAAATACAGTATTTGTCTGTGTAAAGTAGAACTGAGTCCATCTGCTGGGATCTCCGTGTCCCGGTGCACTCTGCTCCCCAGGGAGCTGCTTTCATCCTTCCCGCACAGATCTGTACGTCAGGCAGAAGCACAACCCTCATTCCTTGCCCTGCACAGCTCCGAGTGCATTCATCACGTCCTTGGCTAAACCTTGTCCCCTAAGCAGACTATTGAGGCCATCCTATGGATATTGTATTACTCTCTTTTTCTCCCGAGTTGCAAACCGCTCAGCAGCGCGTCTCGGTGAGATCTGAACGCATGCACCCTTTCCAGGCTGTTTTTTGGAGCTGCCTTCACGTCCCTGCCGGCCGCTGCTGCCTCCTCCTGCCCTCTGCCCGCCGCTGCCCGGCTCCAATTCCTTCGTTCCCCGCTTAGAGCTCATCTCGATCTTCTCAGCGAGGCGGAGCGGGCACCAGAGGGCGGCACAGACTGCGCGCAGCGCTGGGAAACGCGGCCCCTTTCCTCCCCTCGCCCCCCTCCCCGACCCCACCCCACCAGCGCAGTTTCCTCCGGGGGTCCTTAGGGGCATCCCTCACTGCCCAGCACGGCTGAGTCACCAGGGTGCTTTCCTTGGAAAGAGGGAAATTGCAGCGTCCGGAGTGACTTCTGTGCAAATCCGACCTCGTTTTGTGCTCTTCGTGTTTCCGTTCTGCTACGCGCCGCGCAGAAAGAATAGCCTGACATAAAAACACGCAGCAAAACGTTCCCCGAAACAATGCAATGCTAATAGCCGTTTTCCAAGAAAGAGAGCGACATTTCCTCCCATTCATCCTCCCTGCAAGCTCAATGCAAGCTTCCTCCCTGCGTGCTGTCCCTGTGCTCCTTTCCTGGCACTGCTGGTGCGTGTGCCGGGCATGCCGCTGAGTGACGCAGGGAAGCCCAGCTGTGTCCCCTGAGTCCACTCTGGACGTCACCTACTCCGTCCTCATGTTTCCTTCCCACCCTTCGGGTTCCTGCCGGGGCTGCCATGCCTGGGTGCTGCACTGTTTGCTCACCCTGCATGGAACCAGTTTGGGTGTCCCTTTGGTAGCGCTGTCTGTGTAATCCCTGCCATGATCCCAGCTCCCTTCTCCCTGTTCTGGAGGTCTCTCCAACCCCCAGCTGTAATGAACTCCTTTCAGCACAACAAAATTGCTGCTGCTCCCCCCAAGAGGGTGATTGCTTAGGGCACAGCAGGGAAATTGCCATGAGCTGTAATGCACTTTCTGCTAAGAAAATGTGAAAGAACATGTTGGTGGCATTTAAGCCAGTATGTAAGCAAATTAAACATCTAGATCATAAAAGTACTGAAGGATGTTTTAAAATAAGCCCTTTGCAGCAGTGCATTAGTTGGCTGCACGGCTTTACTGTGTAATGAGCAATATATTAATTTATAATTAGTGTAATACAGTGAAGCCCCACAAATAGCTCTGTGCGCTCCGGATAATTCATCAACAGAAGAAGCAGCTCTTAATGGTTTCCAAGGTTTGCCTGTCCGCCGTAATTGGGAAGTTCAGAATTTACTGTTATTTCTTTTAAAGGGTGATTTGATTGCAGCCACACATCTTCGTTGTGTCTCTGCTCTGCTGTTATGCAGGGAGATGCACCCAGAGCTCAGCTGTGACTCTGCCCACACCTTGACAGTGTGCAGTGCTGTGGGCTGTCCCCATCTCCTCTGCTGTGGGTGAATGGAGGTCTGCTGCTGGGTTCTGCTGCTACAAACCCATCTCCCCTCCTCACATTGCCCAGGGGACCTTCACATGAATACAGCCCTCCAGCTGAAGGGGAAATGATTTTTTCCATGTAATGTCTGCAAGGTTTTCTTGTGCAGTTCCTTTCCTTGCCTTCTTGTTACGGGCACTCAGCTTTGTTCCTCCCCTTCTCTTCCTCTACAGCAATGTAAGGGACTCCTGGAAGAGTCAGAGCCAAGAATGAGGACAATGCAGAGAGTCTACTGAATATACCAAGGAGTGGAGAGAAAGGAAATTATTGCTCTCTTCACCGGAATTCCAATGAAATCGGTTCTGCTGAAGTGTTAATTCTCCCCTTGCATTGAAATGCTGTGATCTGGAAAGCAGCGAGTTTGTATTTCTATGCCATTGCATCAATAAAGAGCTTGATTTTGTAGGCTTCCTTATTGAATAATCTGGCCTAATTTAATTGGAGTTTGGCTGATGTGAAAGGTGGTTTTGATTGCATTTGTGCTTGATGATTTCCATTAAAATTTTGCGATCTGGAAAGTAATATGTTTGTATTTACTTATCACAGCAATTTGTGGACTCTGACAAACTGTCTAATGAATACAAAGAGGAGACTTAATTTCATGTTGTATTAATGTTTTTCCCATTAATTTCCCCATTACTCTCTGATCTGAGGAGTACGATGCTCGTATTTTCCTTAATATCTTATTACTGGAGTTTGGGTTAATCTTGTAGGGCTTTTTTTTCCCTTTTCTTTTGAGCAGCCACATCTAACAATTTAACGTGGTGTTGTGATTTTTTCCCATTCAAAAAGGGGACAAGAAAGTTCGGTTTAGTGAAATAGCAGAGGGAATCTATTCTTATGAAGGGTTTAAGGTCGAGAGTCATCCCCTGGTTTCAGGATTCCTCTCGGCCCAGGGAAGAGGCCCGGATCCCCACTGCCCCTGGAGCTGATGGGACGCAGTGGGGCTGGGCAGTGCCTCTGTGTTGGGCTGTCACTGATCTGAACTGGAGATGCTATAAATCAAACCGAGATTATAGAAGGATGCGCCTGAGCTCGTGCTGTGGGTCCATGCAGAAGAAAGAAACGCTCCCCGGTGAGGATGCCGTCCTGCAGCCTTTCCTAGGAAAAAAAAAAAAAGCTTGCGGTGTTGGACCAGGTGCGGTGCTGCGGAGGCACTGAGGGGCTGCGATTTTGTTCCGAGCGGCTGCACAGCGCAGCCCAGCGCTCTGTAGGGCAATCCCGGGGCCGTCCCACGGGTTTGGCTTCGTTCTTTTTTTTGGGGGGGAGGGAGGGGGATATGTTGGGGAGAACAATTCGCTCTCCGACTGACCACTCCTAACAGCCCCGGTGATGAGCAGCGGGGATAACCGGGACGGGGCCGCGCCGTTCCCGCAGAGCCGCGCGGGGCCATCGGGGCGCGGAGCCGGGGCTGAGCCCGGGGGGCGACCGGGAGCGCTCCGCCGGTACCGGGGAGGCGGCGGCAGGCGGCGCTGCGCCCCTTCGCGCCGGCGCGGGCACCGGGGCCGCCCGGCTCCGCGCCCCGCCGCCCCCGCCGCCGCCCAGCCCCGCCGAGCGGAGCGGACCGAGCCCAGCGCTGCCGGCGCCGCCGCCCGGCGATGCCAGCCGGCCCACGGCCGCAGGGGGCCGCGGAGCAGGCGCTGACCCTGCGGAGCGCACGGACGGCGGCCATGGGCAGCGGCGGCCCCGGCCCGCACGGACGGCACCGGCAGGTACCTGCGGTCCGGCCCGGCCGGCTGCGAAGTTGGGGCGGGACGGGAGCGGACCTCGGGCCGGAGCCGAGCGCGGCGGAGTTGCGGTGCCGTCGGGGTCGGGGCCGTCGCGGGGGCCGGTGGCGGAGCCTCTGTGCCCGGCTTGTCCGTGCGGGGAGCGCTGCGGGGAAACCGGGGCGCTCCGGCGGGGCGCGAGAAGCGCCTCCTTTGCGGGCAGTGGGTCTCGGTCCGCGGTGTCCCGGGTCGGTGCCGGTCCCAACGGGGCCCGGTGCGCAGCGCGTACGGTGATGCGCTGCCATCCGCTCGAGCCAAGCGGCTCCGAAGGCAGTGGCAGTGCCCTGCTGCTGTTAGTCACTTCCCGTCCGTGCGGTGCGGGGCTTGGGGCCGCCGGGGCTGGGAGAGCCCGTGGGAACGCAGAGTGCCCGTGCTCTGCGAGATGCCATCTGCACTAGGGGACCCACGATCCTATAAAGAGCCCACGCGGGGGAATGTGGCACCTCCTGGGGGACCTCGAGCTGCCCCCCCACTGTTGCCGAGGCTCCCTTGGCTGCTGCTGAACGTGGTTGGGTCTCACACCCCTGGTGTGTGGCTGTGCTCCTGGCACATGGGGAGGGTGAGGTCAATGCTGACCTTCAGGATGCCAGCAGCAGCAGGAAGGTGGGATTCACCGAGGTGAGGGGGCAGCAATCAGGGCCGTGCTCAGGCTGAATTCAAGTTAAAAACTCTCCTGCTCAGTTGAGCTGGGAAGAGAACGCTGCAGACACAGAAGGAGTGAGGAAGGAGCTGAAAACCAACCAGCACAGAGGAGAGAGCACTTGTATGGGAAGCAGCACTCTGTGTTCCTATGCCCCCTGCCAGGTTGCCGAGCTCATGCCTCGTGCTGCCCTCCGTGCTGGGGTTGTGGGATGTTGTGAGCTGCAGTGCTGCAAGTGCACTCAGAGCTGGAGCTGAACTGCAGGGTATGAGAGGGCTCAGCTCAGCTCAGAGCTCTGCTGTTTGGCTCTGGAGAGCAGTGGTGCAGCTCAGGGGCCACATGCAGGGTGGGAGTTGCTGCACAGAGCTCCTGATGGTGTGCACAGGAGCTCCCTGTGTGCATCCCTAGCTCTGCAGCTGCAGCCTCATAGCTATGACTCCCCACCCTCACCTTTAATTAAGTGTCATTAGTGCTGTTCAGGGAGCTGGGGTGTAGCCAGGTGCTGGCCAGCATTAACCCAAAATTGTGCATACAAAGAGTGCGGCCGTTGTGCTGTGTGCTGAGATGCCTGACTCGGTGCTTCAGGGAAGCTTTAAAATCAAATTGCCCCTCCAATAGGCAGTGTAACATCTGCAGTGATCACAGAGAGGTTTCTGTGCCTGCTGGGCTCTCCTGGGGTCTCCTCCCTACTCTGGGGCTGGGCATGGGGCTGCCCACCACTGCAGAGCCCTGGGGAACCAGAGCACTCTCTTCTTACATCCAGCAAAAACGGCACAGTTCCAGGCTGTGCTGAAATAGCAGGAGTGCTAAAATAGCTTTCAAACAAATGGCACATCTCTTGGGCCAGGTGTGCACAAAGGTTGGTGATGCTGGAGCTGCGTTGGAGCGTTCATTAGCACAGACAGCTGGTTCACATCCAGCCTCCCCTGTCTCTTTGTTTCTTTTTCTGGGTAGAATTTTGCTGGCTGTAATTATTCAGCTCATGAGGACCTTTGCAAGGAGCACTCCCAACTTCCAGAGCTTGGCACATCATTTGGCACAACTCATTAGCACTGTAAGCACTGGGCTGTGCTCTAGCACCGGAGCATCCCTGGCTGCAGGTCCACCTCTGCAAGTGCAGGAGGAACCTCCAGGTTCACATCTGCGACTTCTTACCCTCTGCATCAGTGCTGAGGTCCCCGAGGCTGCATGTGAGGGATTGCTGCAAAGTCCACCTGCGCTTTGTCCTGCACATCTCCATGCTGGGGTTAACAAATGTGCTAAAAAATTAAAATCATTGTGCAAAGGGCTGGGAGAGCAGCAACGTGGTGTGCAGGAGAGCCACGCTCACTTCTGGCACCATGGCTGTGCCTGAGAGCTGCCTGCAAAGAGGGTCGGGCCCTGCAGGTCCTGGGTGGGCAGAAAGCAGCTTACAGAACTTTAACAGAAAATATAACCAAGTTCGAAACAGAACAGAATAGAAAACACCGATATTTTCCATCAAAATGAAGTGCTTTGATGTGCCGTCACATCACTCTTCATTTCACAATGACATCCCAGGCTGAGAAACTTTGTCAGACTGAACATCTGCAGTTGGTGTCTCATGGTGTTGGAGGCTGGCAACTGTCAAAATAGCAATTTCTGCAAAGCTGTGTTTTTCTATCCTAAGGGGACTTTGTGTGTGAGCATCGTGCACATCTCCCAGCCTGTGCAGTCCCCTTGCAGAGCGGTTCCAGGCACAGGGCTGGGCTGTGGGCATGGGAACTGCAGGGACAGACCAGCACTGGGACCGTATCACCTGCACATCCACTCTGTCCCACTGCATGCATCGCTGTCTTGCCGTACTCATAAGGAATATTTTTGTGCCTCTGAATTGTTTTCTAGCATAAACCACGTTTGTGTCGAGATCACTTTCCTCTGGGAGAATATCAACATTTTTGGTGACATTTTCTGTTGTTTTTTTTTCCCCCCAGCTCAGAAAATCAAAACGGAAAGTATCACTTTACATCAACATTTTGGAACGCAACGCTTTCTGTTCTGAAATGTCAATTTAAAACAGCCCGATTCATTTCGGAATGTTTCAGAACAAGTAGTGCCCTTTACCACCTCACATCACCTTGTTTTTGTTAAAAATGTCAGTGTTTTCTGTGCTGGCACATCGTGAGATGAGCACCTTTCACTGCCCCAGCCTGGCCCAGAGCAGGATCATCATTTAGAGGACTGTTGGACATTGGAGCTCTCTCCTCCCAGCACTGTGCTGGGCAGCACTGTGGGGTGCAGGTGAGAGCGCTGGTGTTGTTCCTGCTCATCCCTGACCTCCATCAGTAACTTATGGGCTGGTACTGAGGCGTTATGTGGATGTGCTCACCAGACCCCAGTGGCACGGGGATGGCCTCACCCCTGAGGAGGTGATGGGAGCACATAACTGCACATGGAAACACCTGGGAATGGATTGCTCGTGCTTTGCTCTGCCGGCAGCGTGCCCATGGGGCTGTCTGTGTCTCCCCTTTCAGATGCTCTGATGTCTGCTGTCTGTGAAGCTCCCAACACCTGTGCTTGGTGGATGCACGGCTGTTAGCGGGAAGCCCCGGTAAGAGGTAAACTGTGCTCCTCTTTGCTGCTGTGGTTTCTTGCTGTCCTGCTGCAGATGAAGCCCAGGGGAGGCGGGTGCATCCCCACCGTGTCCCCACTGCCCTGGGGGAAGGCTTGACCCCATGGCTGCATGCTTGGGACACCCCCAGCCCCTCTCCATCTGTGCTTCTCTCTTCTCGTTGTTGGCAGAATGAGTGAAAGGGACGTACAGAGCTTGAGCAGATGGGTTTTAGTGCTCACTCTCTGCCTTACCACACTATGGGGAAGACTGACGCTGGCCTCCACCCACCACAGAAGCCATTCAGGTAGGGAAGCGATGCTTCATGTCCCTGTGCCACCAGGGGCTCATGGCATGGTGTGACCTGGATGCACTCTGTGCCTCGGGGCTGTCTCTAGGACAGCAGGCAGCCAAGGGTTAATCTGAAAATACAGTGCAACAGCCTGACCCTACACCTAACCCCGTCCTATTTCTGTCGTTTTTCCCTGACTGTTAAAGCACTTCTAATCCTATAATCCCCATCCTCATTGCTTAAAACTGAAGCGTATCTTCCCCAGGGGCTCTATCAGCCAGCTAGTCAGGGCTACCTGCTTCCCCTTCCAACCTGGAGGGTGCAGGGGAAGGCACTCCTCCTCCACCACCTCAAGGATGGCCTCCTGGCCCTGGCTGCTGGGATCTGGTCTGGCTCCAAGCAAAGCCAAAATCACTGCCCTGAAGCATGGCCAGACCCTGAGGTGACACAGCTGTGACTCGGTGAGTTGTGGAAGGTGCCCCATGCAGGTGTGTGGGGTTGGGAGTTATGCATAACTCTCACTCTGTATGCAAGAAGCACTGCTATGTTCCTACGCTCACAGGCAGAGCTGGGGGTTCTCACTTGCAAGGATTTACCCACAGAGGACCAGAGCTGTGCTTCTTATTCAGGCAAATGCTGATCCACTGCAAAGAGGGAATAATGGGAGCACAAGTTGAGAAGTCCAACCCTGCTCTGTGTCTCTGTGTTGTCGAGGTTTCTTGCAGCACATCCTTTATGGTTGCTGTAGGAATTTTGCTGCTTGCACTGTTTCTTGCTTTCCCGGTTTTGTGGTGGTTCGTAGCATTCATTTTCCACTTGTCTGCCCCGTGCTTTTGCTTCATTTAGGGCATCTTTTAGTAAAGGTTATGCTGGGAATGCCCTTTTATAAGGTTGTGTTCTCAGTGGCGATGACATTTTCCCCTGGAAAGCCTGCAGTTATGCTGCTGCACACCGAGCTGAGCGGGAGGTGTGGGCTGGGATTGCTGCACCTCTGCTGCTGACAGATGGCTTATACACAGAGGGACAGACACATGCAGTGCTTTTGCATTTAGTCACCTACCAATGAAAAACTGCAGGAGGAAGGATGCAATTGTGACAACACAGCCACAGGATTTCACAGCCTGCAAACTCAGGAATTTCTTGAAAGGAAGGAACGTGCAAATCCTCTGTTGGCCTTCCAGGAACACAATGCATTTGAACATCTGGCTTTGGAGTAAAGTCTAATTGCTCATGTTCACTTCGCACCTGGAGAACGCTGATGTCAAAGCAGAGCAGTGCATCCTGGTGCGTGCAATTGAATTTAAGCAGCCACATGGACCCTGTGCAGAGATGGAGTCATCCGTGGATGGAGAAGGAGACTCCTCAGTGCAGAATGACCCACTGTGTGAGCAGCAGCTCTGGGTGGAGCCCCAGAACCTTCTGATAAATGTGAGAGCCACAGTGCCATCTCTGCCATCACCCACAGCTCAGCTGAGTGGGCACAGGAGGAAGAGCTGGCCAGCTGAGTGGGACACGCTGCCAGCAGTGGGGGTTTCCACAGCAGCACCTTATCAGCAGTTCTCAATGCAATCCCTGGATTCGTTTTCCTGCTCGTGAGCATCAGGTGCTGGGAGCTGGGTGAGCAGTTGTGTGGACGTGCTGCAGAGGGGAACGGGATGAGCTGAGCTCTGATATGACAAGCTACTAAAAAGCTCCAGCCGGCGCACGGTGATAACGAGCAATAAAAACAGAAGCACTTCTCTCCAAACCCCTTTTAAATAATGCATGCACCTGAGGCAGTAGTGATTTTAAGACGTGAATTATTTAAGCCATGGCTGTTGTTGGGTGGGCAGCGTGGTCCCCCCGTTCTCCTGCCCTGCTTGGTGCTGCAGGGGTTGGCATTGCCCTGTGGTTACACTGCACTTCAGTGCACGGAGATCTTAGACTGAGCACGCAGGGCATTGCCTGCCCCTCCTCAAGATGAAGCTGTCATTTCAGGTTGTGCCATCAGCAGCCCCGTTCTGCCACTCGCTTAAAGGTCAGCCAGAGTAGGATGGTATTTTTGTTTTATTTTTTTACCCACGGGATTCAAAAGCCTCGTGCTTTCACGGTGCCTTTATGGTTCCGTCAGATAAGAGTTTCTTAAAAGGGCTCTGCTGGAGGCAGCTGTGTGCCAGCAGTGCTGGAGCTGCCCCAGGCTTGCAGGGTTTGCTGTGCTCACTTTCTGCTCTCCTCCATAGGCTGCTCACTGCAGCTGGGGCTCTGTGTGCCCCCCAGGTGCCCTCTTACAGCCAACCAAACCCTGGGATCCTTGCTTGTCCTGTGAAAATCCCATAAAAGCAAAGCGAGTCGTGGTCACGTTTGTCCTGTAATGATGCTTTCTTTTTCTCTTTCACCAAAGTGTTTAATTTCTGCATACAGAAACAGTGGAGATTGTCATTAAAACTGAATTATGATGGCGTTTAAAAGGAAGGATTAAATTTATGGCCAGAGATGCTATTACAAAATACTTCCAGGATAGGTAATTGTGTAATTATTATGGGCAGAAATGAAAGCGATGGTTCATTAAAAGAAAATGACCATGAAATAACAATAAATAACAGCAAGTAATGGCACAGGCTGCCTTTCCCATGCACGGATCTGTGTGCACATTGCAGGAACGCAGCTCCCTTCTTCCCCTCTCTGCCCAGCAGCTGCATGACTACAGCCCATACCCAGCGAGGCAGTGATGCCAGCACACAGCTCCATGCCCGTTCCTCTGGTGCTCATTAAAGGGGACCTGCAGGGATCAGTGGTGCTCAGGTCATGGGAATCAAGTCTATCCAGCCCTGTTTGGCTAATTTGTATTGTGCCTGCGTGGGCCATTACCCAGCGAAATGCATTGATTTGCGATGCTAACCAGCTTCTGAACCCAGATCCCAGCGGTGATAAGCCAGCACATCAGTTTTCTTTCTGCCTTAATATTTTAATGGCACTGGGAGAGGGAGCAGCAGAGCAGCCAGGGCTCCTGTTGCTCCCTATGATGTTTCTGCAGGCTGGGAGCACTCTCCTAGCTTTCCAACCTCCATCCTGAGGAAGGGGAAGTGGAAGCACTGCATTGCACTGCAGTGCTGAGGGCCGGGATGGTGCTGCTGTGGTGGGACTGAAGGCAGAGCGATGCAACATCCCCTCCTGCAGCAAAGCACACCTCTCACTATCAGCTCTGGTTAGCCATTGTGCTCATTTGTTTCTGCAAGGCTCTTGGCTTTGCTGTGGCAAAAGCTGTTCGTTGTGCTCGGTGATGGATGTGAGAGCTTTCAGGGCTGAATGCTGGGGGGTCTGGAGCAGGACCAGTGCTTCCCATCAGAAGAGGGGTGGCCAGCAGGGACAGGGAGGTGATTGTCCCCCTCTGCTCTGCTCTTGGGAGGCCCCATCTGCAGCACTGCGTCCAGGTCTGGAGCCCCCCATACAAGAAAGGCAGAGCTGTTGGAGAGGGGCCAGAGGAGCCACAAAGATGATCAGGGGTTGCAGCACCTCCCTACAAAGACAGGCTAAGGGAGCTGGGCTTGTTCAGCCTGGAGAAAAGAAGGCTGTGGGGTGAATCATTGCAGCCTTCAGTACCTAAGGGGAGCCTGCAAACGGGGGGAATCAACTCTTTGAAAGGGGAGATAACAGCAGGACAAGGGGAAATGGTTTGAAGTTGAGGGAGGGAAGATTGAGGTTGGATGTGAGGGGGAAGTTCTTTACAGAGAGAGTGGTGAGGTGCTGGAACAGCTGCCCAGAGAGGCTGTGGATGCCCCGTCCATCCCTGGAGGTGTTCAAGGCCAGGTTGGATGGAGCCCATGCTGAGCTTCCTTTTGTCCCCACATCACACAGCTCCTTCTCTCCTGCAGCACACGTGGAGCCCGGCACCTGCGAGGTCATCGCAGCACACAGGTGCTGCAATAAGAACAAGATAGAGGAGCGCTCCCAGACCGTGAAGTGCTCCTGCTTCCCAGGGCAGGTGGCAGGCACCACACGGGCAGCCCCCTCCTGTGTGGATGGTGAGTATCTGCGGGGCAGGAGAGCTGTGCTGGGGACGCCCTGTGGTCACTGCACCCACCCCACAGCTCCCCAGCATTGGTCCCTGTGTGCCTGCAGCCGGGGCAGGGACGTGACTCCGGCCACGCAGTGCCATCACTGGTGCACTTAGGAGCACAAAGCACAGCTCAGCCTATATATATTTCATCGATTGACGTCAGATGCCATTACCATAGGGCCACCAGGAGCAGCTGGGAGCCTCTGCCGGTGCATTATTGATTCTCATCCTGCAGTGCATTTGTGCACAGTGCCAGGAAATACCCAGGTTAATTCTCAAGAAAGGCTTTCGTTGACCCACACAGCTTTTGTGCCGTCCTTCCCAAGGATAGGGAAGCCCCCTCTACGTATCCACCCTGTTGGCATGGGTTACACAAGTCTCACAAAGCTGGGCAGCAAAGAATAGTCGCTCTGCATCAACAGTGAGGCCTAGAGCAGAGATACCTCCCCTGCCCTACGGGGGTGATGCTGTGCTTTGTACTGGGGGAAATGATAGGCGACGGGATGCTTTGGGGGCACTGGGAGCAGCGGGCACCTTTCCCCCACTGATGGCTGCTCTCCCCCAGCCTCCATCGTGCTGCAGAAGTGGTGGTGCCAGATGGAGCCCTGCCTCGCTGGGGAGGAGTGCAAGGTGCTGCCTGACCTCTCAGGCTGGAGTTGCAGCAGCGGCAACAAAGTGAAGACCACCAAGGTACGTCAGCCCCAAGCCCCCCCCACCCCCCACCCGGGGCCACGAGAGGCAGAGCACCACATGATTGTTATTTTCATGGCTTGCTGAACGCCCCGAAGAACAAGGTGTAATTAAAATTTTATCAAACACATTAGTAATTACATATATGTCACGGTTAATCAGTTGCATAATTTTGTAATCATTGTTCATGCAGTCGAGGGTAATTATTCCTTGTGCTGGAGCTCTTCTCACCCCGCATCCCCTGCCGTAAAATTATCGTATTAAAAAAGCGTTGGGGGGATTTTTTTTTTTCTTTTTTTTTTTCATTATTGCCATTATTTCGGATCACCCAAAGGACTTTCCTGCTCAAGTGTGTGTGTGGATGTCTGAGAAGGTCTCTTTGCCCTGGGCACCCATTGCTGCCTTTGGCTCTTGGTGTGCATTACTTGGTTTCTCCCCCCCACCACCAGCTGAACCCTCAGCCTCCCAGTGCAGACAGACCCCAAAGTGGGAACAGTCACAGAGGGAGGTCACAAATAACCCTGAAACAGCCTCCCTGTGGGATGCAAGGAGCAGGTTATGTTTGCATCTGCTGGGTGCTCATCATCTCCTCTCCTGCAGGTCACCCGGTAGCTTCTGCAGCCTGGAGTCAGCCCTGATGACATCGCAATGCTGGATGGCATGGCATGGGATGGTGCCAGCACTGCTGCAATGCCTCACAGCTCCACAGCCCCGTGATGCACCCTGCAGCCAAGAAATGGGCTCGTTTTCCCATCCTCTGAAATAAAATCCTCCGATTGTTGACAGTGATGGAGACAGACAGACAGCAGGGCTTTATTCCCAGCTAAAACAGCGAAGGTCAGTGATGTGGGAGTCACACAGATAGCCTTGCTGCCTCCCTCTCCCTGACCTGGAAGCAGACTCAGCTCAGCGCTGCCCACTTTGTGGTACCAGGGCGGTCCAACACCTCCTCAGGCTCCGGAGATGGCAAAACATTTCCACAGAGCACACTGTTGGTTCTTCCTTCCTCTGTAATTACGTTAACGAGGCAGCAAGTTTAATGCAGAGCCAGTCTCGGGCACCAAATTGCTGCTCGTGTTTGCATCGAATTTCAGAATAAAGATGCACTGGACACGTGCAGGCTCTGCAGCCCTGGGCTGAATGTGGCATTAAGGAAACAGGCACTGTGCCCCCCCAAATGTGCTCTGTCCCCTCTCTGCAGCTGGAGGGGAATTGGGGGCCCACGGACCCGGCATGGAGGTGCTCCCATCCTGGGGTACATAATGCTGCTGCAGACTGATGTACATAGCAGACTGTGAAATATTAAATCCAATTTAATCTCTGCAGAAGATCTCTTCATTGCAAAGCTGAGGGGCAGTGCTGGTGATGGGGGCTGAGGGACCCTCACAGGCTCTGATGCTCACAACTGATTTTTAGTGCCAGCGGACTACAGAGAGAGACATTCGTGCATTGGTTCCCCTACACATGAAATTGCTTTGCTGATTTGTCGAGTCCTTTGTGGTTTTAAGCACGCAGGATTTGGGCTTTCCATCAGTTCCTTTAATGGGAGGTGTTCTGAACCAGAGCAGGGGTTTTAATTCAGGGAAGGCTGATTTACACCTCAAAGGCGAGCGGAGGATCCCTCAAGTTGTGGGCTGCATCCCATTGTCCAGCAGAGGTTTGTATACAGGACACATCATGGTTTGGGGGAGCAAATATCCCCTTGGTGTGTGCTGAGCACTGATCCCCTCCATTGCGTGCCTCCTCCATGGGAGGATACATATAGGGGCAGTTGGCTCCTCCTGGCAGTGATGCTGCACCTCCTGCTCTCAGGGGGGTCCAGGAGCTGCAGTGTGGCCCCATCCCTACTGAGCGTGGTCCCTTCAAAAGGCACAGCCCCTGGAGGCTGTTGCAGTTCAGGTGCTTCCATATCATCTCCTGGGTATTGTAATTACACCTCGTTCAATTAGTCTTTGGGGAGGTGGGGAGGGAGAGAGAAAGAAAAAAAAAAAAACCCTTTGTATTAAGGTTTGGTGGAGAATTATTAGAGAGCGAATTAAAAGACAAGGATTCCATTTTACTTCACAATAACAAAGGCCTAATGGATAAAATATCCAAAAATTACAAGCTGATTAAATTTAGAGCTGTGCTAGGTGGTGAAATGAAAGGTAAAATGAGACCCTTTGAGAAGCGACGACGTGCGGTACGAGGGGGTGTATTATCTGAGAAGTAAGATGGAAACATAATTAACCATCCGGCGTTACGCTGAGAGATGGAAAATTGAAATGGGAGACAAAATTAGGTGAAATTGCAGAGCAGACTCATTTATTTCCGCGGTATAAATCAGCATTACCTGTCAGCAGTGCTGAGATGCTCGGGGCGATGCTGCTGGCACAGAGCACAGCTGGGTGGCACTGCAGGGTGGGCTGCCCCCCTGGGCATCACCTGCAGCCCTGATCGGGGGGAAACCCATCTCAGTGGGCACTGCACTGCCCCAGCCTGGCTCTGATCCCTGAGTTTTGCTGCATGCCCTCCTGCTGTGATCCCTCACGGTGATGAGCGCCGCAGCCCGGCTTAAAGCAGGAGGGACATTTTTGGTTTAGTGGCTTTAAATTTTTGCCTTTCAGGCTTAATTGGATTTCTTTCCCCTGTAGCAGGATAAGAGAAGTAACCCCTGCCACCTTCGCCCTGCTGCTGTCACTCGGTTTGCTCCTGTCAGCCCGTTTGGTTTAGTGCTGTTTGACAATGAGCAAAGAAAAGGTTTGTCTCTTCCAGAAGCCACAAGGGGAAGGTGCACCGTGCTGCAGTGCCTCATTTAGGAACGCAGAGCACCACTGGGGTGGGAGCAGTGGGATGGCTGGGCCATGTATGGGGTGCTGAGCTGGGGGTCGTGGCCAAAGCTGCTGCCCCATGTTTGCTCCGGGCAGCAAAGCAGAGCTGCAGGATCACACAGCCTCGTGTTTTATTAAAGCATGCATTTGTGGGGATATCTAAGGAAGGGAATGAATTATTCATTTGGGTGTTTCTGAGCTATATAAGCAGAAGTGGGGTGCAGCCCACTGCTGCAACACTACTGGCCTTTTCCTTTGCTCTCCTCTCTGCCCATCTCACAGTGCCCTCCCCAGGTGAAGGCAGTAGGGATGGGGCACAGCCCGCTCTGCAAGCACTATTTACTGACCAAATCAGGGATTAAAAGAGATTTTCATTTTTATAAAGTGATTCCTAACCTTGTTTTCCTGCTGGCACCGTTGGCATTGTGCAAAGCAATGAGGGAGATTGCAATTTAATTTGTGCCTTTCCCAGCTTGTCGTTAATCTCCCGACTTACCGCCGGTATTTGATTTCTGTAGCATTACTTCATGATAAAGGGATTAGCTCGGACCATAGGTCTCCTCTTTGATGCTCATCTGTTGGGGATTACTGAGAAATTCTGTAGTTAGTTAGTGGGTCAAATAGGCACTGTCCCCTCCAGCTCTGAGCGCAGGGATGGGGCACTGCCTGCTCTTCCAAAGTGGGAAAACAGGGATAAATTATTTAAATAGGCAGAAGATAATTAGCACTAATCAATCTGGATTCTGCCCAGGCTATATAGCATTAATCTTACTAATTATTTAATATCGCTAACGCAGTTTGCAGTGACTTCAACAGTTCAGTGAATTCGGTGTTGAGTAATAGACATAAAGTGATTGATTCTGAGTTGAAAGGCCCCTTGAGGCTGTAGATCCGACCGTTTAATTAATCAAATTATCACTTTTAGGCCTTTCGAGGAGTAGCGGCGCAGTCTTGCAGGGAGATTTTTTTCATTACACTGATGGCTATTCTCAGATTGCAGGAGGGAGCACTGTGTCAAGAACACGAAGGGAGAAGTTGGAGCGCATTGGCAGCGTCACTGATGAGAAGCTCTGATGGGATGGGGTGTGCAAACTGGGCAGCCTGGGCTGGTATGAAATGGGGAGGTTGGTGGCCCTGCATGTGGCAGGAGATTCATCATCCTTCAGGTCTCTTCCAACCCTGGTCATTCTGTGATTCTGTGAGTGCTGTGTTCTGACCCAGGGGGAGGCTGAGCTCACAGTGACCCATTGCATTGGGGCTGTGCAGCCGAGGTCGGCCAGCCTGAGAAGTGGGAAGGTGGGGATCCATTATTGAGTAATTACTTACTCATCTCCTGGTGGTTATTGAGCACAGCCCTGGCTTTGATGAATTGCTGCTCAATTTCTGTGACGGATGTGCGGTTGGAGCGGTGCCCCGGGGCTGCTGTCAGGTGGGGCTGTGAGGTGCTGAGCTGTGAGCAGCAGTGGTGCTGCTGAAGGCAAATGCTGATGGCATTTGCACGGGATTGGCCCGGGATTCGTTCAGCAGTTCTACATTTTCTTCAAAAGAGCTCTGGGTTGAGCATTGGATCCCCTGTCTGCAGCATGCAGCTGTTGGCCGTGTGCAGGTAAGGAGAGATTTGGCGAGGCTGGTAATGGATTCACTGTAAGGAAACAAACTGAAAGCAGTGGTTGATTCCAGAGCAGGATTCACTGGAGCTCACCCAGCCCTACCATGTCCTGGCAGCAGCAGGAGTGCAGGAGAGAAAGGGGAGCAGCAACCTTCCTGCCGTGATGTGGGGAGGAGCCGTGGGACTTGGAGTCAGCTTTCCTCCTCCATTAATCAGTATTTGTGCTGGTTTTAATGAGTTTGGATTGCAGTTTACAGATGTAAACACATCTCCCATGACGTCTTCCTCACCTCCCAGGAATACACAGCAAGAGCTGTGAGTTGTGCACAGTGAGAAAACACACAGCACTGCTCCATGCCCCTCTGCAATGGCACTGACAGCAGCAGTGACAGCAGGGCTGCAGGCAGCAGGTAGGGATGCTGCTGCCCCTGCGACCCAGGGAAGCTCCTCACCAGGAGGTCAATGCACTGCACTCCCCACCCGCAGGGGTATAATCTCTCTTATTCGTGTTTGCCATCACACAGTTTAACCAGGGTCACTCAGCAGGGCTGTAAATGACATCTTAATTAATGGCCCTGATACATGCCAGTGCCCAGCAGCCTCGCAGCGGTGTTGGCTGCACTCTGCTCCCCAATGCAGCCTTAAATCAGCACTGAGACTGTGATCTGTGTGTCCAGCTGGGTGAATCAGTGCCTGCTCTCCCAAAAGAGCACACCAGGTGGACATCCCAGCAGTCAGAGCACAGCACGGGGCATCTGATGTGGCAACGTGCCGCTGTGCGCCCACATCCATCCATCACCTGACTGATGGCTCAGCTCTGTGACTTATTCCAAAGTCAGTCATAGTTCAGAGCCAACCCATAACTCAGCACATCACGTCTTCGTCAGTGACACCGAGCTGGGAGAACTCAGGGGTAACTTCAGAATTAATTGTGTTACTGATGAAGTTACTGACATGACTTATAAATTGCCCTACGGCCAATAAATCAGAGAGACACCTGAGAGATCCGTCATATTTCTTTCGCTCAGAAACTTCATATGCCCTATAAATCAGATATCTGAACAGCTCATCGCACATCAGAACCCGTGCTTGGAAAACAGCTTTTGGGGAGAAGATTTACTTACGGGATATCCGTCTCAAGCTGCTTAGTGGGGCTAAAGAAAACATGAGATGGGTGAGGGGCAGTGCTGAGCATGCTGGGCTGGTCGGCCCCTGCTCTGAAACAGCAACAAGTACACCCTTACTGATAACAATCAGTGCATCCAATGGAGAATTGGGTTTTATTTCATGTGCAGTTCGCTTAGAGCCTGACGCATCTATTCAGATTTATTAAAGCAGTTCTCGTGCGTTGAGTCGGCGCTGATTGATTCCTTGCGATGCATTTTAGGGGGATTTTGAAGTCATGGTGAGGGAGACGTTTTCCGTATCTCACATCTAAACTGCTGCAACTGCAGTGTGTTCTTATCAGCAGGACTCCCTCTGGAATACAGAACCGCCCTGTTTTTGTCCTGTATAAAATGCATGGAAGAGTACTGGGGACATTTTTAAAGGATGGGGAGTTTTAATGAGTCTGTGGGCAATTTACCATAAATCACACATGGAAATGTAAAATCTAATCAACTGGTTGCACCAGCAGAGCCATATGTGCAGGAGTTTCACTCCTGCAAAACCCAGCAAATCCAATGAATACACGGGAGATGATTTGAATACATCAAGGAGACTTTAAAAGAACTTTTCCAAGAGCGCAGCCTGCACAGAGCTGCACCACCAGCAGAGTGGGAGAGGTGCCAGCAAATATTGACATTAGAGGCTTGATGGAAAAACAAGGGGGGAAATAAGAGGGAAAAAGGCTTTGAGTTGGTGGTCTGTTGCTGCTGGAGCTCTTTGCAGCCATGAAGGAGCAGCAGAGGGGGAAATGATGCTGCCACCTGAACCCAGCAGTGTGCCAGGGCTGCCATGGGGACATGAGGATGCTCAACACAATGCACGTCTCCATGCTGCTGCTGCTGCTCTGGGCACTGCTCCGTGAGCCCAAGCACTGGTAGCTGCAGGGCTTCAGCTAAGGATGCTCACCTAGGGCAGAAATGAGCCTGGGTGATAACTCCTAAAAACAGAGGTGCTGCGACTCGGTGGTGATGCTGCTCAGTTTCTATGGGAACAGGCTGAGCTGATGAGAGAACCTCGTGTGGAAGAGGCAGGAAAAGAACCCGAACGGTGCTGCTGATGTGGGGATTAATTGGTGTGAGTCAGGCTGTGCCTTTATGTAACCTGCAGCCGCCCCAAAGCCACCTCATGTATGGATGTAAGGAGACGTTGGCAGCAGAACAATCTAATCACTTGTAGCAGCAATTGAGCCCCTGCCTTAAAAGAAAGGAGTGAGTGATTTATTTGTGTCTGTTGGTCTCTGTATCAGTGCCTTGGCAGTGCCATGGAGCTGCCAGCCCAGCTCCCAGCCCCATCCCCATCCCCACTGCCATCCCTGATGCCATCCCAGCTGCCATCCCCATTACCATCCCAGCTCTCAGCCCTGTTCCCATCCCAGCTGCCATCCCTATTGCCATCCCAGCTCCCAGCCCTGTTCCCAGACTTGCTGCCATCCCAACTCCCAGCCCTGTTCCCATCCCAGCTGCCATCCCCATTGCCATCCCAGCTCCCAGCTCCCAGCCCTGTCCCCAAACTTGCTGCCATCTCAGCTCCCAGCCCTGTTCCCATCCCCACTGCCTTCTCTTCTCCCATCCCCATGCCCCAGGCTGTGGGCTCTGAACAAAGCACACAGGAGAGGCTGCTGCAGGTGTGGGCTCTGAGCTCCCCTCCCCTGTTTGGAAATAACAAGCACAGCTGTGGTGTCATTGTGAAACAAAAACTCATCTGGAAACCAAAATTAGACCCGAAGCTGAAAGATAAACTCTGCTGTAAGCACTTGTAAGAAAGAGTTTAAGAAAAGGATTAAAAGGGATTTGCTGGGTCCCTGGGGCAGAGGGGCTCTGTCAGGATGATCTCCAAACACTGTGCTCTGCCCAATGGCTGTGGGGAGCAGAGCTGGGGGGCAGCAGGGAGAAGAAAGGATGGTTCTGGTGATTTGAGATCGGGAAAGAAAAACAAGCAGAACAAAGTACTTGTGACTTTAATCTAAAATGCCTTTATGTTCTTATGGAGTGCAGCTCGTGTTCCAGAGCAGGCAGTTTGTGTCAGAATAAAACCACCACGAATGTTGCTGGGAATTTCCAGGATTAACATCACGGGGTCACAGGCAGGAGAACGCTGCAGGCAGGGCTGCATGAGCTGGGTAGCAATTATGTTAATGCTGGTAATTAAATTCATTTATTGGAAGCCATAGGAGCACTGCTGCCACGAGCACTGCCAGCACTGCGCTGTGCCCATCTCCATCCCGAGCAGCACAGCACAGCCCTGGGATGGCACAGCACTGCCTGGGAGTTACATTGCATTCAGAACAACTGTAGCCTGAGCAAAATTACACTGAGAGAATGCAAATGAGCTGCAGTTTCTTTTCGTTTTCTCCTTCAGCTGCAGTCATTGTGTTGCTGGTGAACTTATGCAGCTGGGCTGCAGGTTTTGATTGCCCTTTACACACACAGCAGTGTTACATCCAAGGACTAAAAATGTATTTCTTATTGCATGCTAATCTGAACCACAGCAGAAAAATGGTCAGGATGTGTGGTTCGGTTCCAGCTCCATTTTGATCTGCCCTTAGAGCGGCTGAGGGGAGAGGACTGCGTATATTTGAGGTGCCTCACTGCCTTTCTTCCCCTTCCCCTTTCCCTTTCCTCTTCCCCTTCCCATTCCCTTTCCTTTACCCTTCTTCTTTCTCTTCCCCTTTTCCTTTTTCCTTTTTCTTTTCCTTTTCTTTTTCCTTCTCACTCTCCTTCTCTTTTCTCTTCCCTTTCCCTTTCCCTTCTTCTCCCTTTCCCTTTTCCATTTCCTTCCCATTCCTTTTCCATTTCCTCTTCCCTTCCCCTTCCCTTTCCCCTTTCCCTTTTCCCTTTCCCTTTCTTCTTCCCCTTCCCCATTCTTTTCCCGTTCCCTTTTCCTTTTCCTTCTCACTCTCCTTCCCTTTCCACTTCCCCTTCCTATTCCCTTTCCTTTTCTCTTCCTCTTTCTCTTCCCCTTCCTTTTGCTTTTTCCTTCTATTTTCCTTCTTCTTCCACTTCCCCTTACCTTTCCATTATTCCTTCCCCTTCCCTTCCTCTTCCACTTCCCTTTTCCTTCCTGTTACCCTTCCCTTTCCCCTTCCTCCCGCTTTCCCCTTCTCCTTCCTCTTCCCTTTCTCCTTTCCCTTTCCCTTCCCCTCTCCCTTTCCCTTTCTCTCTTCCTCTCTCCCTGGCTGATCAATTATTTAACACGTTTCATCCCAGCTCAGAGCTCCCTGAAGTGAGTTGTTTTAAATTAAATACATTTCTCTTTGAATCAACTCGAGTCCCTGGGAAATTTTTAGCTCTGCAAATGAGCTCATTTGAATTTTGGAGGTGTACCTGAAGCTGGTGCCTGTGTTTTTTCTTTATTTTTATTATTTCACATCTCATTCCACTTTGTTCCAGGTTCAGTCTTTCCCCTGCAGCAGTGCCCCATGCACTAATTTATCTGAATAATTTCAAAAGGAACGTATTAAAGTGCCCAACATGAGATTTCCTTGGAGAGCTGATGTGGGTTAACCGTCTGTATCTTATTGTGCTGGCTTGTTTGGAAGGCGTCTAACAACCATCTATTAGAGTTATAAAGCTGAATAATGACTACGGTTATATCTGGGAGGAAAAAAGAAGAGAGAACTGTTTTCTATGAATAACAGCACTGGGGTATTCAGAGCACAATTGGCTGCATGCTTTTCAGGAGCCTGTGCTGAAAAACACATTTCTCCCTTAATAACATCTGTATCCCTTGTACGATGCGGGCTTTCCCTAATCCTCTAAATACATTTGGAGAAGACAACAAAAATATGTAAGTCACACTGCGGATTATGGCTTCCCAGGATGCAAAACAACTCTTCATCTTCTCAAGCTCACAGACAGAGAAAAGCTGCCTTTAGTGCTGGCACAAAGAATCGCTCTGCTCCTGCAGCTGGAGCTGGGCATGGTGGGCACAGCTCAGGTGATGCTCCCTGCTCTGTGCTGCTCAGCTCTGCCCCACAGCCCTGCTCCCTCTGCAGCCCTCCATCACACAGATCCCTTCTCCAAGTGGCAATTTCCCCTCGTTTTTGGAGATGGGATTGTAACAAGGTGTGTCATTTACACCTGGATCTGATCCTTTGCCACGTGAATGCACGCCTCGCAAACCAGCTGGCTCTCACACCAGGCTGAGTGCTTCCACCCAGCAGTGGAAATGGAAATTCACCCTTGGCATTCCCCCTCACCCTCAGCTCCAGCTCTGTGGTCAGGACGTGATGGCCTTTGCACGGTGCATGGTTAAGCAGATGGAAGGAGTTGAAGCAGCCACTGTCTGTTCCAGTCCAACTGAAGCTTTAGAGCGAGCTCATTCCTTTCAAACAGAATAATTTGCAGTTTCTTTGGAGTTTTTAAGCCAAGCTGTTTCCCTGCTTATTATCTGAATCTGCCACTCGGATTCAAGAGCTGCCTGCTTTGTTCAGCAGTGACTGTGGGCTTCCTGCCTCAGCTCTTGACAGGGAGACCAAAAAACAGAAAATGATCCAAAATGGGGCCCTTCAACCAAGGTGAACTGCAGCAGCACCAGCTGGTATGCAGAGCTGCCAGCGCTGCACAACGCCGTGCTGTGTGCCCATGGCACTGCTGCTGCACAACCAGGAGCAAAGGGAGCAAGCACCCCATAGTTGAGCCCCCTGCACCTGCTAAGAGCAAATAAAGCATTCCCCAAGGAATCGAATCAATGGTGCTCTGCCAAAATGCACAGCTGATGGAGCACAGCTCGTGGGATGGAAGAAATTGCTTGACGCACTTAGGGACACGCACTGGGAGGAAGACAGGCTGCATGCAGACAAGGAGTTTCACATTTTGGTGGTAGGGATGCCCTGAGCTCTGGGTGCCTCTTCTGCCTGCTGGGGCCGTTCATTCCCTGCCCCCCAGCTGCCAGGTTCTGAGCTGGGGTTGGAGCTGCTGCCTCCTTCACTTATTTATCCGTCCGTCTCAGGCGCAGCGCTGCCTTTGAAGCTCCCTTAGCTGCTATCTCTCAGGCTGGCAGAGCCGTACTGCACATCTCCTTATTTCTTTCCTTTTGATCTCCCTGAAGTGATTTGCGTTACCCCTGCCAGGCTGCCTGCCCAGGCCTCCATCTCTGCTGTGGGTTCACAGTGCTTTGATGTTTTCTGGAGCATCACTCCGACAGCTGCAGCTTTGGTGCAGTGATGGGGAGGTGGCACCCGTGAGCTCCCCATGGCACTGCTGCACTGCTGTGCTGGCCAAGGAGTTCACTGCTGGCAGCAGGTCTGCTGTGTGCTACGTAGCTCAGAGAGTGCCCTGATGTGCCAGCTTACTGCTTCCAATCCTCATGCCAATATTGTCATTAGGGCTGTGCTTCAGGTGAGCCCCAGCACTCAGGACTCTGTAGAAGCAGCTGTGACCATAAGGGACATATCTGTGTGCACACCTGGGCCAGGTGTTCAAGGGCCCAGGGCTAAGCAAGGGCTGCACTGTTGTGTCTGCATTTTGGGCTGTGGTGCTCCAACTCCCAGACAGGTCAATGGGCAGGAGGTGCAGTGAATACCCAGAGGGATGAGATGCAGGTGTTGATGTTGGTCTCTGGCAGCCCCTGCACGGTGCTGTGCTCCTGCAGTGCCATTCCCAGTGGTACTGGGACTCACTGTGCAGGCTGTGAGAGCTTGGTGACATCTGCCAGGGCTTCTTGGTGCAGGCAGTGGATGTCTGGGGGGGGGACCTGAGCAGAGTGACTGCACTGCTCTGTTCCCTGTTGCTCTCAGGGCTCTTCTGCAGCACGTGCACTGGGAGAAACCGAAGCACAGTGTCAGGTGGGTGGTAACTTCACATGGTAACTTCACAAAAGTTGGAGAGGTAGGGCTGAAAGAGAATGGCTGAGGGGGCAGAGGGCTATGAGTTAGCACTGAGCTCTGCTTTGAAGATCAGCCTGAGCTTCCCTCCAGAGGACTGAGCAGCACGTGATGTGATAACCTGATTAGCACAGGACTCCTTGCAAACGCATCTGCAAAGGGCTTTGAACTTCTGCACGGAGCACAATCAGCGTGCACTGCATAACAGAGGGGGATGGAGCACTCAGAACTCCCCCTCTGCAGCCAGCTGTGCTCAGAACGTGGCTACACTTGATGAGGGAAGGTGGGCTGGGGCTGAGCATCAGTGTTCTCTTGCTATGAGAAACACAAGAGGTGCCTTCAGGCTGGGGCTGAGGCTGCTCAGTCTGTGCAGCAGCCCCGGAATGGCACAGGGCTCCCATTTATCACCTGGAACACTTAAAGTAGTGCTTTTCTTCGAATACGGTCTTACGGGTTATTCATTTTAATTCGAGACATCCTTGAAGGTGAATTTAATACCATTCATACATTTTCATTTATAAATTTGTCAGTAATAAAAGTGTTGGCTCATGGGGGAAAGTAGCTGCATAATTGCAACTTACACGCTTGTCTTACTGAAAAACTGCTGGCTCAGGGCTTGCTTGCGCCGCGCGCCATGCATGAAATTGCAAATAGAATTTAATTTGCCCTTGTATCCTGTAAGATCGGCTTCAAATGATTAATGCAGGAGAGAACGCTGTCAGGATTTTATTCACTACAGCCTCAAAGGAGTGCGGAGCAAAACTGAAGTGTATAACATGACTGCGTGGCCATACACAGCATTTGGAACTGCTTCCTTGCAGTGAGCAGTCGCGCTCCAGCTGTAGCTCAGGTGCTGAGAAGGGCTTCCCCCCTGCAAGTCACTGTTTGGAGGGTTTATAAAGGTCTCTTCAGAGGGACTCGTGCTGCTGGAAATTTTTTCTGCTGCTGATATGTCCAAGTGAGAAACGTACTCTTGTGATTCATTTCCATAGGGCTAATTTAAGGAGGGAAGATTGAGGTTGGATATGAGGGGGAAGTTCTTTACCAAGAGAGTGGTGAGGTGCTGGAACAGCTGCCCAGAGAGGCTGTGGATGCCCCGTCCATCCCTGGAGATGTTCAAGGCCAGGTTGGATGGAGCTCTGCGCAGCCTGGGCTGGTATGAAATGTGGAGGTTGGTGGCCCTGCATGTGGTGGGGGGTTGGAGCTTCATGATCCTTGAGGTCCCTTCCAACCCTGGCCATTCCAACCCTTCCAATCACCTGTCCTGGTGATTCTGTGATTCTATGATTGGCTTAATATGTTGAGAGTCATCATTGGATTGTCCTCCAAACCACCACAGCATTGGATTTGTGAGGAGGTTGTGGCTCAGAAACTGTTCCAATCAGAACAGCAACTGAGGAGTGAAATGTGGGTCGTGAGCGTGTGACTGACATTGATTGCCTGGTACTGATATGAATACAACAGAATTGCTGTAGACCCAGTGGAAGCCACAGCCACGGGCATTCCCATCTCAGAGCAGCACCCCCTCCGTCCCACAGACTGATACTGCACTGGTTCAGCTGCCAGTGAGATGAGATAAATCAATGCTAATTTCATTGTATTACAACAGTATTGATTTCCTATTAAACAACAGACAAAGCGGGTTACGGCTTTAGGAAAGCTATTAGGAGTTTTAAGAAGGTTTTGTTTCTTTATGGAGAATAAATGGGAAATCAGTGCTTACCACTGCTGGGTCTGCAGGGCTGGAAGGGGGGGATGAGAGCAGCCACTGCAACCCAGAGCTCAGCAGGGCTGGGAGAATTCAGAAGAGAGATGACATAAAAGCTGGGAGAGACAATAAAAGAGCGGAGAATGAAATGGGAAGACAAAAGATCTAATTACAAATGACATTATTTGCCTTCTTATCAGCGTGACTCAATTTTATTTTCTTATTGCTTTAATCTTAAAGCCTAATTCAGCGGAACACAGTGCATAAGGGAGGCAATGAGTGCCACCCAATGCTCATAGGGGCAGGCTGAGGCACAGAGCCCACACGGATCCCTGGGCATCACTTCTCTGTGGCTGGATGCATCCCTGCTCAGTCCTGGGGGATCCATCCCAATAGGAAAGCAATACAAACTCAGGGTTCTTCCCTGTGCTTGTGTGCAATGGGATCCAAAATTCTCTGGCTGTGATGGGGCACCCAGTGTGAGCCAACGCTTAGCTGAGGATGGGAGAGCACCTTACAGAAGAGGTGGGAATGATTCTGATCTTGCAGTGTTGTTGTGCTGAGTGCTGAAGGGATGCCAGTGGTGCTCAGGGAGAAATGCAGTTGTGCTTTCAGAGGGGGCCGTGATGCTGAAGTGGTTTGCATGAATTCCAAAGCAAAACTAAGCAGGAATCTGGCCCTTGAGGGCTCCTGAAAACTCTTTGAAATCGTGCTCTCAGTAGACATATCACCATAACGAAGTAATAATTAGTCCAGAAAAAAACACAGGTGATGATCCAGAGGGAAATGACATCTGATGTCCAATGCTGCCCTCAGTCCCCACCTCTCTGCTGCTGAGCTGGGATGAGATTGGGGCATTCCCACTCCCAGCACCACAACCTGGAGGGGATTCCTCACCTCCCACCCCCATTACAGCAGTTGGGGTGGGCATTACAGTATTTGGGGTGGGCATTACAGTATTTGGGGTGGACATTACAGTATTTGGGGTGGGCATTATAGCAGTTGAGGTGCGACCTTTCATTGCAGCTCTGGCAGAGCAGGAACATTCACAATTTAAATTGAAGCTCTCTCGGCCCACTGGTCCATTTGTGTTCAGTCTTTATTATTATCTTATGCTGTTTTGGGATTGACTAAAAGCAGACCTGGGTTTATTTTGGGTTATATATAATGCCAGGGACGTGCAGCTGACACATTCCCATGCATTGATTTTTAGGCCAGCTCTGAGAAAGGCAATTCAATAGACAATTAAATTAGCAGTGGCATTTGTCATGTTGGGCCCAAATGAGATCCCAAGAAGAAATGGCCCCATTACTGCTCCGAGTTCATCACTCTGCCAGGAATATCACAGCCTCTCCCCCCTTCCAGCTCAGGACATTCCCTCATTCCAGCAGCAGAACCCTGGTTGCCCTACAGTGAGACAGGAGGCAGCACAGTACAATGCCAGCACTTCTTCCCTGGATGAATGCATCTCTCCAAGCTCAGTAATGATGCAGGTAAGCCCATCTAATGGCACAGTAATACCTTCCATCTGCTGTGGGATTCCAGATTTGTGGGGGCACAGCTGCACACTGTTCTGCAGCAGCGGCAAGTCCTGGAGATCTGGATCACTCCTGCAACAATGAATCTGTGCTAATTAGCACTAGAAATAAATGTTTATGATGTAAGGAATGACAAAAGGTGTTTATCACCAAGCTAATAACTCACTGCAGAGGAATCTTAAGGCCAAGCCACGCAATGTGAATTGAAATGATGCTCAACACGACTCACAGAGCTTCGTGGCGTTAGGCAGTGTGCTAATTAGACAAAGCTACTCAGTGGTAATGCCTCTCTCATTAGGAACAGACATTGGCCATCAGCCTCTCGGAGCTCTGTGTGCTGTGCTGATGTTAACCCAGGGCTGCAGAGAACTCCCTCTGAGTTACAGGTGACTGCTGCATAGAAACAGGAGCTCAGGGCTGAGCTCTGCTTCCCACCACCCAGGGGTTCAGTGCCTGAGCTGCAGCAGGGGTGTAACACTGTGCCTGCACAGATTGGTGCACGCTGCAAAAAGCTAGCAGCTTGCATCGTGATGGAGAACATCTTCATTAGTTCCGAGGGGAAAAATACGATTAAACTCAAGATTGGGCACAAACACGGATTTCTAACACTTCATTTCTCCTACTGGATAAATAATCTGGAGCATGAGTTCAGCTTCCTTCCCAGCATCTGCAGGCACTGAGCTGAGCACTGCTGGGCAGGGCTGGCTCTCCCCTCCACAGCTCATTCCCAATCACAGAGTTGGCTAAATCACCTTCATTTCAATTAATCTATTGCAATTAGCAGCCGCTGCTTGGAAATCAAACCACTGCTTTGTGGTTGGACCCGATGATCTTTAAGGTCTTTTCCAACCTGAGTGATTCTATGATTCTGTGAAACTTTTCTACTGCTTCTCCTTGAAGAAGAGCTCACACCGTCCAGTGTTCTCCATCACCACCATGATTTAGAGGAGCTGAACATCTCTATTAACTAACATTTTCCAGGCCATGATTTCCCTCCTGATGTTTCCTGTCAATTAGCCAAAGCAATTTCCGCTGACTAATAAAGCAGTTGGTTAGGCTCATTTTCCAATCAAAACTCACTTAATTCCAGCAAATAACAGTTGAAAAAAGAATTGATCAGAATCCTTGCCAGGCACCGACCTCCCCAGCCCAGGATGCTCACAAACAGCAGCAGGAGGTGCAGTGATGCATTCTTCTCCTTATTCTTTTGGCTGTGCTGGTGGGAGCAGCACCATGCAGTCATCCCAGCCCACCAAAGAAAGATGGGCACAGCCTTAAGTGAGTCCTTCATGTGCATAGGGCTGATTTCCCAGCACTGGTCACTAAAGGATGTAGCTGTTGTTTATTGCTGGTACCTCTCCTGAATTGCTTGCTTAATAGGGAATGGGAGGAGGGTTTGTTAAGGGTGGTGACCTGGCTTTCCTTCCCAGAAATGAATTCTAACAATTCATACGGTTTCACAATGTGTGTCATGCAGTCTCCTGGAAGAGCAGAAGGATGCTGAAATAATGGCTTTAATTTATTGTACCTTATGGATTAAGTCACCTTCCATGAATATTAACGGGACAAGCCACGACAGTTTTGAAAACATGAGTCTTAATGATTCATTTTCCTTTTGCTCCACGGTTCTGCTTTTGTTCCCCATTAGCATGGCAGCCCTGCCCACCCCCAGCAGGACTCCCCACACACCATCTCTGGGCTCGGGTTCAGGAGCTGAGCTCAGTGTCAGTATTCAGCTCAGTGACTCCTGAACCCCCCCGGGCGGAGCGTAAAGAGGCTTCAAAGGAAAACTTCAGACCAAAATCTTCCTTGCCATCGGAATTTTTTAACCTTGAAGACATCACCCTGCAGACGCATCCCTGACTGCTAACGAGGAGCAGGAGGTGAGGGCGTTTGGCTGGGATTTTTCCTGCCAAACTCAGCAAACAGCCCTGGGGAACAACATGTAAATGTAGCAAAACTGCAAAGTGTGGGAGCTGCACTACAGCGACGTGGGGATGGGCATGGAATTCCTGAACAGCAGGTAGCAAGGTGCTCCAGCATTGCACACCCCATGGCTTCTAAAGGGCCCGTGCTGGGGATTCACCCCCACCTGCAGAGGCTGTGCTGTGTTGGCACTGTCTGTTACATTTTGCCCTGCAGTCATGCAGCAAATTGCTTCTCCAATCTCAGTGTTAGCCCCTTAAAGGTGCTGCTGACCTCACTGCCCCCTCTGTGCTCCCTCGACACCCTGTGCTGCACGTTCCCTGTGTAGATGTTCACAGTGCAGCTGGCAATGGCCATCCCAGAGCCTCACAGGGCAAAGTGCCGGGGGCCAACAAGCTTCACTGTGCCCTCAGACCTGAGTCTGCAGAGTCTGCCTGTCCATACAGCGCAGTTAGGCTGTGCGTTGAGCCTGCAGCCAGCTGGGTCTGTTCTGCTGTGCATGCCTGCATGCAACCTGCATGGCACCCATGTGCTGGGGCAGAAAAGCACCCATGACCCAGGGCAATGTGGTACCCACGACCCAGGGCAATGTGGTACCCATGACCCAGGGCAATGTGGTACCCATGTGCCAGGGCAATGTGGTACCCATGTCCCAGGGCAATTTGGTACCCATGTGCCAGGGCAATTTGGTACCCATGACCCAGGGCAATGTGGTACCCATGTCCCAGGGCAGCAGGACTTCCCCTCTGCAGCACATTTCCCTGCACAGCGATGAGAGAGAATGCAGAACGGATGACACCGATTATCTTTCTTTCTTATTGAGGAAAATCTTTAAAAATATTCACAGCTGTGCCGAAAGCTCTCTGGATGTTCTTCCCATGGATCCCAAACAAGAGCGGGTTGCAGAGAGCCCTTTTATTGCTCTGTTATTACTCAATCACTGAAGGAGCAGCACAGGGGAGATAAATGAGATCTCATCGTCTCCTCGTGTTTCTCAATTTATTTTGTGGGACACATTTCCGCACACTTTTCTCCAGACAGCACTTTATCTCTGCTTTTCTTCCATTACCTCTCTCATTTTTCACTTACTTTTTCTCCTTTCACCTCCCTTTGGTTTTTATCCCCCTGCTTCTCGAGGGCATCTGATGAAGAGCACAAATAGCCACGCTTCTTATTCTGGAGTACAGCAACCCACAGAGCAGTTGTATTGTGAATATTGTGTCGGTGGTGCTCAGCTCTTGGTGCACAGCTTTGCATCCTCTCGGTGCTGAGGATTTCCTTCCTGGATGCTGCTCCATGAGCAGAGTTGCTTATTCCATTTCTCATGCTGAATATTGGAGTTGGTGCCGTGAGGACAGAGCCCAGCAAATTCTCGTGGATTTTCATACAGCATCTTCTTTAATGTTGAAAAAGTCTCAGAGATTGCTGTGGCTGTGGGACACGCACAGACATCTGAGCTATGGCACTGACCGGGGGCTTTGGGGCACATCTACTTCCAAAGGGTATGAATCACAGCAATGGGAGTCAGATCCTACCAGGACAGACAATAACTCTACATTTGGGTTTTAAATGCCATGAATGAATGAAGATCATCAGTATCAGATCCCACTGCTAATGAATGCATTTATCTCCACGTGCAGCTGTCTGCTTAATTCCAACCAGCCAGGGGCAGCCTGGGCTATGGGGAGTGGGAGGAGGAGAGCATCACTGCACAGCAGCCATGACCTGCAGGAAGCTGCTGTCCCTGGGAACTGCTGAATTTCTGTTCAGCCACAATTATGGACTTCCTAAACACACTCACTTTCTGTAGAGATGAGTATTTTAATTATACGTGCTGTTGCAGAGTCATGGTTTATGACTCAACGGGGGACCTCAGCTGCTGTAAATTGCAGCAGTTCCATTGAATTCAGTGCCCACCGCATGCTGCTGCATCTCTTCATCTCCTGTTTCTCCCATTACCCATCACCCAGAACCTCTCTCCCTAAAATGTTTGCATCTGCTTTAATGCACACTGGCTCCGAGGGAGGAGAAACTGCCCTGCAGAGGGCTCCCCATAAAGGGACAGGGCAAAGCAACAGGCTTTGCTGGGGCACACAGCTCTGCTGCCCTGGGGACTGCTATGCCTGCCCTGTAGGGCTGGAGCATCCTTCCCATAGGTGTGGGGCATCCTTCCTTCCCATAGTTGTGGGGAATCCTTCCTTCCCATAGGTGTGGGACATCCTTCCTGCAGCTCCTTAGCATCCTTCCCACAGAACCAGGCATTCAGGCCACTGGCAGCACCCAGCCTCCCCGAGCACGTGCTGCTTTATGGTGCACTTGTCAGTGTTTGAAGGGTTGGTTTGGTTCTGTTTTGCTAAACAGAAGTCTGTTTGTAAATGAAGCTTTCTCTTTGGCAGTAAATATTGACATTCCTCCACTGAAACATGAACCTAATGCTGAGGGAGCCTGGAAAGCCTCATGGCTGCTGCTGGGCATGGCGCATCCCAGGTACCCACTCCTGCAAGAATCCCGTTTTGTTTTCTGAACCATGCTCCTCTGCTTCCTTAACATGTCGTGGTAACATCCTGCCTGCTTAATGCCTTTATTTACTCAGCGAGGCCATGTAATGATGACAGCTTTATAGCACTGATGATCCCATCTCGCTCCCTCACCGCAGGCGGTAACTGGGGCATTCTACAGCCCAGCACATCACTGCTGTGCCACTGCAGCACTGGGCTGGGCTCAGGATGCCCACACTGCCCAGCACCCGTTATCCACAAAGCACTGAGATGGCAGAGCAGAGCCCTGCAGCTTTACGTCGCAGCTGGTTATAAAATATTCAAGGTGAAGCTGATGGGAACAAAAATTGTTTTGCAGCGCTAATTATGATGAGGATAACGCTCAGCATAATTCTGCAAAAGTATTCAGGCCAACATATTAAGATCTTAACAGCGGCAGATAAACCTGAAATTACAAATGCCTTGGGTTTAAATGAGGAAATGTTGAGTCAGTGTAAACAGAGCAGAGGTTCCATTGAATCAAGATAAATTAAAGCAGCTCACTTTCATTTCGAAAGAAAGATTCTTCAATGAGAAGGAAGAGATTTCTTTACAAAGCAGCCATCCTCAGCAATGCAAACCTTTGAAACACAGCAAAGCATATTGCTGATCCACACCCCTCCTATTATGTTGTCCGTGTGTCCAAAGCACTTCTTGCTTCCATGGGATAAAGTGCTGTTAATCAAAAAGCATCCATGTGTATCACAGATGCTGGGTGAGGATGGAGTCGCACAGTGGGACTTTGCTTGGTGGAAGCGTTGAGAACCTGAAGCAGCATCACCTGCTCTTGTGCAGGGGTGTGAGGTTGTTTAGCACAGCACCACAGAGCTGCACAGCTGCTTCCAAACCACCGTGCAGATGGCAGCAAACATCACAAATGGGCAAAAGTACTTCAGTGGGGGGTGGAAAATGCAAGAGAAAGCAGTGGTATCCAGTCTCGCTTTTGGTCCTTGAGGCTGGGTGGCTGCTGGATGGCAGCAGGTTGATGGCAAGCAGCAAATCCGGCTCAGGCTCCCACCACCCATCCACGTGGCACTGGGAAACCCAACCTGGGCTTGGCACACTGGTGCAGCTCTCTGCACCCCAGCAGCTCTGCACTGCACAGGGCTTGGCAGCCACACGCTGCCTTCACACCCCCTGCCCAATGTGGTTCCCCACCTCTCACACACCCCTCTGCCACAGGCAGCCGCCGTGCATACAGTACGTGGTGATGCATACAGGCACCATAATGAACACAGCGATGTTTTGGTGCAGATTAAAGTGAAAAATTGACATGTCCCTGGCTTCGTTTTACTGCAGCGCCATTCATTGGTGCCATCTGTCTTAGTCCTCCGTAAATGGCAGCTCTTCAGGATTGATTGACAAGGGGATAGATTTCCTGCCACCGAGTTTTGAGGCCAATCAATCACTCGTGTCTATTAATTACAAAGACCTTAAAGTTGCAGTGTGCCGTTTTTTTTGCTCAGAGTGCTGCCACTCTCCCTTGGCAGCCGGCGATGCTGCTGTGCAGTGCACTGCAGGTGGGGGATGGATCCAGATCTGCTGCCATGCAGGGTGCTGCTGCCCTGGAAATGGCAGTGCATCCAAATCTCCTCACGTTCTGCACGGATTTGTAGTGCTGCTATGCACAGTTAAGCAGATAATGTTTTTCACCCGGGGAAACCTGCATTTTTACACTCGGAGTAATGATTCTTTATACGTGCAATATTTTCCCGTATAAAGTTGCCAACGTATGAAATAGAAAATATAGGGTGCGAGATAGAGCGTGCATACAGACACATCCATAACTGAGGACTTCCCGTGCACTTCTTGCACTTGTAGGCACACAAAGCGGAGCTGCAGCGCTGAGCAGCGGCTGCTCTGAGCCACGCAGAGGAACAGAGCAGTTTTGTAGGATGAGGATTAAAAAGAACCTGTCTTTAAATTCTTTCGGTATACAAACCTGAATCCGACCCATCCTACAGTGAGGTAATGTCTGCCAGCCTCCAAACGGAAAGAGGCGGATATTTGGGGAAGCTCAGCTAATTGCTACTCCGGCAAATGCTGAATGGTGTGAAAATTTGAAGTGCATTTTGAGGGACTTTTACAGTGCTTTATTTCCTCCCGAATGGAGGATTAATGTGTTTGTAAATTCCCCCGGCTCCAGCTGCAGCGGGAAAGGAGCTGTAATATCCTCCTTGGAAATGAGAGCAGTGTGATGAATGCTTCTGCTCGGCCCCAGCCACGATGGGTTGCGCTGCATCCCTATGCAAAGGGGATGTGCAGCACGAGCCCCAAACTGCTGTGAAGTAGGTGGACAGTGTTTGCTCCACGGGAGGTATTTGTAGAAGTCATCTTTTGAGAGTTCTCTACGTGAAATGGCCCTTTGCTCAGCTCCAAGCCTGGCCCGGCCGATTGAAATTCCCAGCTCCTGCTTAGGGGAATATCTTGAAAGAGAACTCAAGGCTGCAGAGCCATCTGTGCTTGTAGGCTTCTATTTATTGCGAAATAATTTCCCACTGCTGTTTTCTAAACTGCTCTGACAGAAACAAAGCGGCCGGTTGGAGGGCTGCCTTGCCAGGCAGCGGCCTCGCGGAATTGCGGGTTTGACCTCATTTTATCCTCCGAGTATTTAGAGATTGCTTTCATGCCCAGGAACCATATGAGAAGAATATAGATTCCTTCCAGAGTACATTGAACTTGGAAACAAGAGGTGACCTCTAAAGTTGGATTCCACGGCCGCGAGGATAAAGAACTTTTCTCTTTAGCAATGAAAGGAACGGGTTTTATATCAACAAGGAAGAACAGCTGCTCGACTAAAAATAACAATAAAGTGGAAATGGAAAAGCTGCTTCCAAATTATTTCATTTTGAAGACATCATTATGCCAGCTCTGCAGTTCCCTTGTGCTTCCTGTGTCCGTGTTGCTGTCTGGCAGTGCTGGCCGTGGAAGCTGGGGGATGCAATGGCCCATTGTGTTTCTCCTTTGTGAGCGGGCTGGAGGAATCCCAGGCATATATACAGACTGGGAGGAGCATCCTTGAGTCCGTGAGAAGGACCTGGTGGATGAAAAACTGAACATGGGCCAGCAGTGCATGATTACAGCTTGGAAAGCAAATGGGACCCTGGGCTCCATCCCTGAGCAGGGACAGGGAGGTGATTGTCCCTCTCTGCTCTGCTCTTGGGAGGCCCCATCTGCAGCACTGTGTCCAGGTCTGGAGCCCCCAGTACAAAAAAGACACAGAGCTGTTGGAGAGGGGCCAGAGGAGCCACAAAGATGATCAGGGGGCTGCAGCACCTCCCTACAAAGACAGGCTGAGGGAGCTGGGCTTGTTCAGCTGGAGAAAAGAAGGCTGCGGGGTGAATCATTGCAGCCTTCAGTACCTAAAGGGAGCCTACAAACAGGGGGGGAATCAACTCTTTGAAAGGGGAGATAACAGCAGGACAAGGGGAAACAGTTTGAAGTTGAGGGAGGGAAGATTGAGGTTGGATGTGAGGGGGAAGTTCTTTGCTATGAGAGTGGTGAGGTGCTGGAACAGCTGCCCAGAGAGGCTGTGGATGCCCCGTCCATCCCTGGAGGTGTTCAAGGTTGGGTGGGGTCCTGGGCAGCCTGGGCTGGTATGAAATGTGGAGGTTGGTGGCCCTGCATGTGGCAGGGGGTTGGAGCTTCGTGATCCTTGAGGTCCCTTTCAACCCTGGCCATTCTGTGATTCTGTGATGGAATAGGGAGGGTGTCCAGGGTGGCAGGAACGGAATGGAGAGGTTCTGCAGGCCTTATATAAACCACTTATCTCCATGCTGAATGGCACTGCTGTGTGCAGGGACACTGCACTCCTCCTCCTCGCCTGCCTCAGTGCTGACACTGCTGGGAGAGTCGGAAATAGGTCTGACATGGATGGCTCTGTCCTCCTTTGTATTTCCCAGAATGAGAGCCAATTAACATGTTCTAAAAAAGATCAGGGGAAAAAAAAAAAAGAAATAAAAAGCCCTCTTGGGATGGAGCTTTGATCTCCACCTGCAGTCCTGCTGGCAGAGCAGAGCAGATCTCATCTCGTGGGGGTGTCACATCCCAGGGGACCACATGGACCTCCATCTCTGGGGGTCCCCAGGGGCAGTGTGGGGCAGGGGCAGCTCCTCCCAGCTCCTTCTCTGAGCAGCAGTGACAAAATTAGGGACAGAAGTAGGAAATGGAATCAGGAAATAGGAGCACTCCCTGCTGAAAATAGCTCGGCAATTGCAGATGTTATATATATTTCATTTATGCAGTCTGCTGCTGCATCTCGGCTAATTGCATCCTGGCTGGAGGAGCTGAACCCGGCACATGAGCACCATGAAAGCCCCAAATGGGAGCGCTGGGGGTTCCTGCTCTGGGCATCCCTCCCCCTACCCCTGCAGATTGTAATGGGCTTTAGGGGCACTTAGCATCAGGCCATAAATGTACACCCCTCAGTCACCCACCACAGCAGCCGGAGGGATGGAAGCAATTTCTGAGGCTAATAGGAAAAAAATAAATCTCACCGAATGGAAGGTGATAGCACTGAAGTAACAAATGCACACATCTCAATAAACAGAAAATACTGTAGGGGCCAAATTGTCTTTTTGAAAGATGATGGAAAGACAAGGTCATAAAAGCACTCTCTCACCATAAGTGCTTACCCCTGGATTTAAATTAGAAATGATACCAGCACTCATTACAGGCATCCATGTACTACTGATGGGAGCTGGGAGCGTGCCCTGCCCTGGGCAGCATCCTTCTGGGTGAGGACATGCAGGGTAGGGGCTGAGCAGCAGCTCTGGGTGCTGAAGCAGGACGGTCCCTCCATGCAGGCAGTGGTCACTGCTGTGCAACCCTCGTTACACAAAGATTAATTTCTGCCACTGATCTCCAGCTGAACCCCTCAATGTGACGGCAGGAGCTGGGCAGAGATTAATTGGTGGAAAGCTCTGATTCAAAAGAAGTGAAAATTCACCAAAGCTGATTTGAAGGAGTGAAAATCCTCTCCCTGTGTGATGGGCAGTCCTGCAGCCAAACCTGGGTCTGGGGCTGTGGGAGAGCCCCCCAGTGCCAGCGATGGAGCAGCCTCAGGGCACTGCTGGGGGCTGTGATGATGCTGAGTCCTGGGCCATCCCTGCTCCCTGCAAAGCTCACTGGTGCTGTTTGGAGAGCAATCAGTGGGAGGAGGGCTACAGATGGGAGGAGGGCTGGGATGGAAGTGCAGGTCGTTGCACCTCGCCATCAATTTTCATCACTTTTTTATATGGCACATTAGCAGAGTTACAAACTCTATTACAGCTTAACAAAGCTCTCTCCAGAGCCGTGGCAGCACTGCTCCTGTCCAGCAGTGGGGTGGCAAAGAGCCCAGGGCTGCGAGCAAAGAGTGCAGTGAGACCCTGCCCTGAAGGGTCACCTCCTTCCCTGCAGGACTGCTGCTTTCCAAGCAAAATGAATGTGTGCACCGTGTAATTATAGAAAGAAAATAGTTTTGATCTCATCTTCACGCTTCCCAACTTCATGTGTCTCATTGTTAGGTGGCTGTTTGTTACCATCAGTGTTTCACCCCAAGTTGGTGCTGGTTTGGGGTGACAGCAGAGCAATGCACCGAAAGACTTACTGAGACCAGTCAGGTGGAGGAAATGAGAGCTAAATGGGACCTGATAGCACAAAGAATTACTGGGAAATAGATTTATTTCAAGCGATTAGCTGCCCTCTGTCCTCTGACCCCAGGAGATTGCGCAGATATCGAAGCTGTTGTCAGAATTTGCATTTCAAAGCAAAATATGCAAAAATAATCACACGTTTCAGCCTCCGCAGTATTAGCAGATTAAAACAAATTGACTCTGGGTGCTCAACATTTACAGCACATCTGATCCAAACCCAGTTCCCTGTAAAAGCCACGTGCATAACTCTGCAGGGCACGGTGCAGCCCAGGGCACTGAGCAGCATTCCCAGGCAGGGGCTGCCCATGGGGCACAGGGGGGCTCAGAGCTGTCGTGGCCATGCTGTGTAGGATGGCTGTTTTCTTATCTACAGCACCCAAGGGAGCCAGGCTGCAGAGCCATTCCTCGTGGCAGCAGAATTCAGAAGAGGATATTCTCTATTTGTAGGTGGATAAGCCCTGGTGTGTGGCTGTGCATGGCAAGTGATAATGCACTCAGGTCTGTGCATTCAGCCCTTCCCACTGCCTTAACAGCAGCCTGCTGGTCTGCTCACAGCCAGCCCTGCACCTGCACCTCTTGGGCAGCTCCTATTCATGCACCAAACCCATTTGGCTGCATTTGCAGCCTCCCCTTCACCTTAATGATGCTCCTGCCCCAAGCAGCTCTGCCCATGGGCAAGCAACACTGTGAGGACCACTCGCTCAGTGCCTTTGGTCCCAGGTAGATTGGGAGCCTGGAGGCAGTTTGCAGTGGGTTGGTGCACTGTGAGCCCATCTGCTCGTTGCCCACAGGCCATGCAGAGCACGCCCAGCAGTCTGTGTAGCATGGAGCCCATTCAGAAAAATACAGTGCATTCAAGGTACAGTGAACAACACACCCAGTGCTTAATAATGCAAGGGCTGAGAAAGAATGTTTATAAATATTTAAGACTGCTTGCTTTTGGGACAGTGGGAGAATCAACCTCTTTGTTCTGCAATCGCTTCCTTCCTCTTTGCTCCCAGGCAGGTGTTAAAGAAGGGGAGAGCACTGCAGCCTCGTGCACCTGGAAAACACCTCTCTCCTGCATTGAGAAACTGAATCACACCTGAAATGGGTCATGAGCTGATGTTGTCAGCGGGTAGTGGTGATGTTTATCCCATGTTGTAGCTCTCAGGGCTAGAGAAAAGGGCTTCTGCTGTGCCCCAGCAGTGCCTGCATAGTGCTGTGACCGATGGTCCCACTGACTGATGCATCCCCTCCGGTCTCTCTGTGCAGAGGGATGTGGGCAGGGGCAGCAGGAGCAGCTCCCCAGGGCTGTGCTGAACCTCACCAAAGTGTTCCTTTGTCACTGTCTGAACAGTGACATGCAGTGGTGGCAGAGCACAGCAGTGGAGAGCAATGTCACAGCGAGCGAGAACAGCACGAGCTGCTCGTCATCGATACTGAGAGAAGAGTGTTTAGTTGTTGCACATGGTTAAACAGAAAGGGGGTGTTCCCAAGGGGTGATGATGGGATGCCCTGCAGCTCCAGGCACTGCTTGGGATGTGGGTGCAGCTCTGCTTCCAGGTTTCCAGGATTATGGGCACAA
The DNA here is from genome assembly GCF_987193195.1 of Phasianus colchicus. Lineage (NCBI taxonomy): Eukaryota > Metazoa > Chordata > Aves > Galliformes > Phasianidae > Phasianus > Phasianus colchicus. The sequence continues at coordinate 2,591,281 of NC_143460.1, read as the reverse complement.
AATCCTCACTCAGGTTTAGTAGGAAGATGTTTCTGATGGCCTAAGCCAATTAAAGAAGTGCATTTTCTCTTTTCTGATTAGCTCTGGCCAGCATGCAAATGTCACCAGCCCCACAGTTCATCATTTCCCAATCTAATTACTGGTGAAGAGGGCTGGGAATAAGCTACAGAATTGAGTGCATTATTAACTGCTACGCGTTGTGCACAGGACAAAGATTGGACATTAATCCTCCGGGCACCAAAGGTCTCCCCTGACCCATTCCTGGATCAAACACCATTCCTAGAACTGATTTAATTTGGTGCTGGGTTACAGCAGGGTCCTGCAGCCAAAGGCCATTGGTTTTCCTTGCAAACGGAGTGCATGGGGGTGCACAGAGCCTTCCCAAGGAGGGCAGGAGGAGCTGCATGGCCCCCAGCTCGCACCCCGTGCTGCTGCTCCCACGCCCTCCCTGCCTCCCACCCCCTCCTCAAGGATCACAGGGATTAATGGGAATCCTCCTTCTTGCTCGAGAGGATTAAATGTGTTATCTGCCTGCAGTCATTATGCATTGTGCTTTTTGTGTTAAAAGAGCTTTCATTTTTGGAATATCCCTTTTTCAACCGCTCGGAGTGGGATGCAATGGATGGGGACCTCTGGAAATTGTTGTTCTCTCTCTGCTCTGATGGCAGTGAAGCTCTGGGGTCAGCGTGGGACAATACTGAGGTTCAGAGCAGTGCAGGGTTTGGCCTAATCCTGTGCACAGCTCCTGTGGAGCACCCACCCTGCCCGTGGGTGCCAGCTATGCTCTGGGTCCTCAAAAAGCACCGTAATGAGCAGCAGAGGGAGGGAGCTCTAGGGAGCCTGGCAGGCGTGTAACTGACTGCACAATTAGCAATGAACAACTCCCTGATGATTGTTAGAAAGTCCTAAACCAGCTAATGGGGCCCGGGAAGGCGAAGTTCATTGAAAGTACAAAGCATAAAAGAGCAAAATGCAAGCTGTGACATTCTAAATGAGGAGGCAGGAACTCGGCACTCCGCGAGCGGTGATGGCACTACAGTGCTGCGGGCACTGCACGATGGGGATGTGCTGTGCATGCAGAACGGGGCCCATCCCAGCACTGTGATGTGGTCACATTGCAGCCACCCCAGCACTGAGCCCACTGCAGGGCAGGGGGATTTGGGGAGCTGCTGAGAGGCTGATGTGGTGCCGCATTGCAAACTAGGAGATATAAAAGTGGAAGCGATGGATGTGCACGTGGATTATTTTCCATTTCCCTCAGCAGCCTTAAGAAAAGTGTGGGCAGTGGGTGGGTGCTGTCAGGATGCTGCTCCCTGCATGAATTCCTGCACTCCCCAGGGCTGAGTGAGGGGTGGGGAGGGTGGGGGGGAGCAGGGAGAGCCCTCCCAACCTCCCATCTGCCCCAGAAGCACTGCCCAGCTCCACACATTTATCCTTTATTACGACTTTCATTCCACTCTCTGGTGGCACCACTCCAATTTAATTAAGCAAATAAATAAAGCGATTAATTTAGATGCCATGCACTCCCCTGCACAAGCCCTGATAGCGCTCAGGGCTGCTGGCTGGGCAGGAGATGCTTGTCCCCAGCTGTCCCCTCCTGTGTCAAACTGCAGCTCCCCATTGGGGATCCTTGTGGTTCCTGCAGTGCTGCTGTCAGGGCTGCAGGTGATGGAGGGGAGGTTCAGCTACAGCCTGAGTGCTCCCATAACCCCATTTTGTGCAGGCTGTGCTCAAGGTCTGCATGCTCCATGCATGAGGCTGTGCTTCCCTGCTGCTATTGCATCCCAGGGTTGGGCAGGAAATGCACTTTTGCAGCTCAGAACAGGCGGTGTGCAGCAAAGCAAGGCACAGCACAGACTGAGTAGCAGGATTCAAGGAGATGCAGCAATGTTGATGATATTAAGCAAACCCAAGGACCGCAGCTAGAGGTGAAGGTAGCAAAAAGAAGATCAATATAATGTCTAAAAGGTACCAAAGGGCAATTTAATTGGGTGTTGTGTTTGATAAATTATTTGTAAAGTTAAGCACACGGTGGAAGCATCATAGCCCTGCGCAGGAGCTAAATGAGTCCACCAGCACAAATTGAGCCCAGGTGATTAATGGCTGTAAGCACCCTTGGCTGAGCTGACACGGCACCAGGACTGCAATCAAAGCTGGAATGTATTTAATTGGGTTCTGTGCACGTCCCCGTTTGGAACTGGTTTGGGAGCGATGCTCATTGGAGCAGGAATGGAGGAAGGGATGCAGCCCTGCAGTGACAGGCTGAGTGCAGTGCTATCTGTGCCCTTTGCAGCTCATTTTAAGAATGAATTCCCTTCAATCCTCCACCCCATCTCATCCCCAGCATCACTGATTCCTCATCAGACAATATAAATTAACATGAGCCCGCCGCTCTCTACCCCGTTATCCTCCCCTCTCATTTATGAATTTTAAATCCACTTGTTAACAACCTACTTAGTTGCATAATTTCACCATAATAATCCATGCCCCCTGGCCGACTACGCATTAATTTGCAGATAATGCTCTGCAACCTCCAGTGTATGCAGTGCTGGTGGGGCAGTGCTGGCAGGGGAGGATTCCTGGCTCTGACTGTTGGGGGCTGCAGAACAGAGCCGGGGGTCCTTTGGGCTTCCTCAGCTCCCAGGTGAGGTCAGTTCAGTGAGGTGCCCCCCAGCCCTCTATTTCCATCCTGCTGGAGTTCCCTGCCATCATCCCATTTTCATTCCTCCTCTCTTGTCTCTCTCAGGTCCCTGCAAGCAGCACTTCTTCACCCAGCTGCACCATGTGCTGATGCTCCTTGTTCTAATTCCACGGAGACGTGCTGAGAGCACGGGTCTTTATTTGTACTCCTTTTTTTTTGTCTCCTCTGTTAAATTCTATGGCTCAAGACCGTCCATTACTCCTAATAACAACAACAAATTAGCAAGAGGTCTGTTAGAAGTGGTGTGTTCCAGCAAGCAGCGTTTTACCTCAATTCTAAAGCCCCGTGTGCTGATGCTCTGCGGCTGCGAGCAACGCAAAGGAAACGGCAGAAGAGGAAAGGCTGAGAGCTCCGGGGCCGTTCGCTTGGGGAAGAGACGGCTGGAGGGCGGAGATGAGGGGGAAACAGCGCTGATCAATCCAAAAGGGGGGTCGGGTGAGGATGGCGCTCAGCCCGGCGGTGCCGCTCCGGGACCCCGCTCCATCCCCGCCTCCCGCAGCCGCTCCGGCCCCGCACTGCCCTCTGGTGCCGCCCGCAGCGCTGTGCTGCTGCCGTCCCGCAGCCGGCGTGGTGTCAGCGCCGTGCGGGTGCTGCCAGGCACGGATGGGGCTGCGCGTCCCCTTCATGCTCAGCCCGAGAGGATCGGATCCTTTGGTGCCGCGCCTTGCGGTGCTGCGGCCGATGCCCCGCGCAATGCGGGTGGAAAACGAAATAATTAGTGAGTTGGTATTCTGAGGTGATATCCTATAACGAAGCATAATCATTTCAGTACCTGCCTGTGTGAGATGCAGGCGTTACAAATAGTGGCTGTTGTTTGAGGTGTGTGAGATCCCCAGCTGGTCTCAGGAGCTGCTGTTAGCACAGGTGTGGTTATAGCTGGGTTGGGTCTGACTCATGCGCTGCTCATTACACACTTAGGCCCATAAGGTCTCACTTTTATGATAGAAAGCTTCATGCAGGGGCAGCTGTGAGTGCCTCTTGTTCAGCGTAGCAGTGCTGCACCCCATGTACTCCTATCACTGACATCAGTGCTGCAGAGGGGCTGCTGCTGGGAATTTCCCTGCACACTGTGACCCCAGAGCTGTGCTACGCAGGCATTGCTTTCCTTCTGTGTGCTTTGCAGGTGGGAGCAGCTCATGGGAGCACCCAGCACGTGTTGCCTCTCCCCAGCCCACGGTCGAGTTCAGGAGTTGCTCCAGGTGACACCACGGGTTTGCCTTTATCCCATTCGCAGCACATCAGTCTCCGCCTTCTGCAGGGTGGCTCCCTGAGCCCTGCAGCAGGGCAGCCTGAGCAGAGCCAACTCTTTGCTTTCCTTCTTCCTTTTCTATGAGAAATTGCACGCAGTTCCTGTGCCAGGCAGCGACAGCTGTGCACAGATGAACCCAATCCCCTCACTTCTGCACACAGTGACTCATCTGCAGAGGAAGCTCCACAGGCACTGGGCCGTGCAGCACCCATGAGCTCTGTGATGGCAGTCCTCCTCCCAGTGCCATGCTGGGGACGTTCTGCTGGGATGTCACAGAGCAGAGGGCAATGCTCAGCCCGTTTTGCTACAAAACCAGCTGAAAGCTGGGTAAATTTGCTCCCTCCGTGGAGATAAAAGCTATGAAACCATCTGAGATGTGACACAGAGCAGTGTGGGACTCGACTCTTTGTTACTGAGTTATCAGACTGCAGAACTGATTCCATTTTCACACATTTGTTGTAGCTCACAGCTCAGTTGGCTTTGCCATGGTGGCTGCAGGCTTGGGGCACTCCTGGGGGTGAAAGATGTGGGGGTGAAAGATGTGGGGCAGTGGGGCAGGACCCACATCTACAGGGAGCTGCATCATGGGGACACACCTGCAGGGCTCAGGAAAACATGGCTTTTTTGTTTTTTTTTAGTTAATTAAATAAGTTTAAAAAAAAAAAAAAAAGAATCTTTCCCCAAATAAGGTCTCTTATCTGGAGAGTAAATTGAAATATTTCACTGATATCTTCCCTTAACTTCTTCCCCATCAGATTGCATCCTGGCAGGGCCTTGCTCAGCCACTTCCCCTGATTGTTAATCTCCATCTGACTGCAGGGAGGAGGCTCTGAGGCCGTTGATTCAGGCGATAAACTGAACTTCCGATGTGGATGTGCAGGAGTGGGCTGTGACAGCTGCCCTCAGGGTCACCGTCCCTGCACTGCACAGCCCTGGAGCTGATGCTGTTCAGCCCCCCCTCCTCCCCACCCAGATACAGCTCCCGTGCACCCCCACATTCCCACTGCTGCTGCTGCAGGACTCAGGTGTGTGCTGTGGGGGCAGGAATGGGGGCAATCCCACCGAGCTGTGACTCTGCTCCTCGCCCCAAGCAGATTCAACCTCTGCAGGTTGTGACAATGTGATTAAGCAGCAATTATCCCCAAATTCAATTCAATTAGGCTGTGGGGAATGATGAGCTCTGCAGATGCATGTGATGAGGGCAATACCCGTGCAGGGCAAGGGGAGGGGAGGCACGAGGGCATTGCCAGGAGGAGCTGCGGCAGAGCGATGGCAGGGGGAGATGAAACCGAGACACGGATCTTTAATTGCAAAGATCAAATCCCCCAAATCAGGCTCATTCTTATGTACAACATGCAGCCGCCAATTAAATTTTAGACACGTTTCATTTTCTGTCGTTCCCCTTCTAAAATTTTCGTAGGAAGCACTGACTCTCCCTGCGGGTACGCAGCCCAGCTTCACACCCCCCACTCCCCCCCCGCACCGTCCGGACCGCCGCCACCAGGGGGAGCCCCGCACCCCGCACCGTGCCCATCCCGCACCGTGCCCATCCCGCACCCCGCTTCGTGCCCGCCCCGCTCCAGTTCCGCTCCCGATCCCACTGCTCGGCTCCTCCCCAGCCCACCCAAAGCCGACTCCGAGGCTGTGCACCCCGATGAGAGCCTCTGCAGCCACGAGGGCAGCATCTCCTAGTGATTAATGGTAATCATAAAATCCATACCAAGCCAGGGAGAACCGTCACGGCAAAGGAAGCCTCTTTTCTGATGCCGGTGGTCCCCTGGGATGAGCAGAGATGCGCTGAGGCCATAGAAGAAGAAACGTTTTCCCTGCAGCCTCTGCTGATGCTCAGGGGGTGATATTGTCCCCCTGGCCATGCAGTGCAGAGGGGTCCTGGGCACCCACCAGCAGCTCACAGAATAGCAGAATGGCCCAGGTTGGAATGGACCTCAAGCATCACGAAGCTCCAACCCCCCCTCACATGCAGGGCCACCAACCTCCCCATTTAACACCAGCCCAGGCTGCCCAGGGCCCCATCCAACCTGGCCTCGAACACCTCCAGGGATGGACGGGGCATCCACAGCCTCTCTGGGCAGCTGTTCCAGCACCTCACCAGCTTCCAGCTGTGCACTGTGTTCAGGATGGACACGACCTGAGCACAGCCCCAGGAACCGTGCAGACAGCACAGCAGACTCAGGACACATCCAGACCCATCTCAAGGCCGAGTTCAGCCACTCCCCACTGCGCACAGCCACAGCACGGAGCTCAGATGGGTCAGATGTACACGGCAGGGCTCAGGCAGTGCTGTGCTGGCCCGAAGCCCCGCACGTGGTGGCAGTGCCCCAGCCCCGTGCCGGGCAGCAGCACGCCTGGCCACAGAGATGGAGCCACCGCTGCACGCTGCGGAGCTGCCAGGTGCACCCGAGCAACACGAGGCCACCACGGTTTGCAGGAAGCAGAGCAAAGGTCTCGAATCCTCTCAGGGAAAAGGCCGGGGCAAAGTGCAGCACGCTGCGTCCTTGGCCGTGTTTGCAGTGAACGCAGCCCATCCGGTCCCGCAGGACCGCACCGCCGGGGTGCGCTGCGCTCTGCAGCCGCCTCTCTGCCACGCAACGGCTGAGCATCACTCACCGGCTCCTTCATGTTTCTGTGGCACCGGCAAAGGGCTCTCGTTAACAGAATATAATGTGCAGTGAAAATAATTGATGAGCATCTTGTAACAATTGATTATCTGTCCGCTGTTCCGCCGCTCTGCTCGTACATTAATGGATGGTGCTTTTCCCTGCGCGGTTCAGAGCAGCGGAGACGCAGCGTGCCGGCAGCCACCTGCCCTGTGCTGCATCTGAACAGACCTCAGGTGCACTGAGATGATTGTAGGAGGGCAGGGAGCAGCTGGACATGCATGGCACAACCTGGTGCTGCATGGCCATCCTCATGGGCACACTGCAGCCTCGGCCGCACGCAGGGCAGCCTGCTTCTCTGCTGCAGCCCCAGGCAGACTCAGCTTTTCTGGGCGACTGCCCTCAGGCCAGCAGCTCCACCGCCTCCTCTTCCCAGCACGGCATCAGCACAACTCGTGCCAGTGCCTTCACCAGGCGGCTGGGAACAGAGGAGGTTGTTTGCAGAGCAGCAGCCCTGACTGCTCAGTCAGAGCTGCAGACTCAGCAGAACTCAAAGCCCCCGAAAAACCTGAACAAACTCCTGCGTGCGTGGAGCCAACCTGCAGTGGGCAGGGACTCAGATCCTCTCCTCATGCTTGTCACATGAATGAGCTCTGCTCCGGGCTCACGCCTTTCATCTCAGAGGGGATTGTGTGCATTATGAGGGGGATTAGACTTCTCCACCAGGACCGGTGTGTGCAAGGCTCCAGGCTCACACCCTCCCTCCTGCTCCAGCCTTTGGCGACCCAACAGGGACACAGCCCAGCCCGTGGGGCCAGGGGGCAATGAGGCCAGTGGGGTCACAGGGAGCTTGCCCACACTGCCTCGATACCTGGAACTGGGCAGGCAGGCAGCAGGCACTGTGATAGGAGGTGTGAGCCTGGCCAGCAGCCACACAGCCCATCTGCTCCCCCCAGAGCCCCAGTCACTGCTGCACATCGCTGGCCAGAGAGCACAGCTGGCTGGGAAAACAAACGGCATGGGAATTAGCTCCCAACTATTTCCTCAATTCTACCTGCTATGAAGGGAATTTTATTTTGCTGCCCTGAGAGGAAGGAAGGCAGCCTGCCCAAGTGCCTCGAGGAAACACCTCCAATAACTCCTGCAGAGCACAGCCAGGCCAGCACCACACCCCACAGCCCCCAGCCTGCCTGCAGCAGCCCCATATAGGAATAACACTGCTCACAGCAGCACCACTCCCTCCCCAGGGATGTGAGGCTGCAGGGGCAGAGGCCACCGTGCCACCCATCAGCCACCTGCAGCATGCATGCAGCCCAGCCCACACCCTCAAGCTTGAGTCACCTCATTGCCCAATGCAGGGCTGTAGCAGTCCTAGTGCCACACACCAGCCCCTTCCTCATCAGCCCAAGAGGCAGGGCTGCAGCCCTCAGCCAGCCCCCCAAGCAGCGCCGTGCCATCAGCCACCTCGAGTAAACAGCAGCACTGGGGAATGAGCGTTATCAGCTCACCAATGCAAAACAGGAGGAAATTATTTAAACATCTTTTCCTTAAGAGGCCAGGTTGGCCCGCAGCCCAGTTGCCTTTCAGAAGTCACAGGCAGGAAAGCAGCGTTACTTACAGTAAAGTGCGTATCAGTAATTGTGCTACTGGATTCCAGGGAAAAGGACTGCTCCTCGTGCAAGGCTCACAGGGGTCAAGAACAGCAGCTATAGCTGAGCCCTTCCTTCTGCAGAAGGAATCATCATTGAAGAATGCCCAGCAAGCACAGGAACAGCCTGCAGGCTGCCTGACCCCCACACAGGGCTCAGGAACCAGCTCAGCCTCCACACCCACACTACCCCCTTACCACCAGGTGAGGCCCAGCACCACTGGAACCATCTGTGCCTACAGAACAGGGACCACACCGCAGCTCATCACGGTTAGTTTATTGCAACAGGAACCAGTTATGGTAACTACAATAGACACAGCACTTAATGAAAAATACAATTACTTGGTTTTCCAGTATTACAAGCTCAGTACAATAAAGTCCTTTTGTACAAAAATACTGTTGGCTTTATAAAGTTACTCTACAGTATGAAATACCCTGGCCTTTTTTTTTTTTTTTTCCTGTGAGATTTGGAGCTGGCTGACAACGATGGAGAACTGCAGCAGCCAGGAGAGGTGCAGAGCAGAGCAGTCAGCACCCTGAGTGAGGCCACCACGGGCACCAGGCACCCCACAGGGCTGATGGGGGGCAGCTGGGTTCCCTCCTCCTGGCAGCACCAGGCCTGCAGACATCCACAGCAGCACAGACAGCACCAGAGGCTGCAGCAGGGCTTGGGGTGGGAGCCCCTCCATCACAGCCCTACCCACAGAGCAGACAAAGGGCCCCCACTGGGCAGTGAAGAAGAACCTTACGGCTTTCATAGGCATCCTGCTAAAAAGAGAGGAAAGCTGTCTCTAAAAACAGAGTGCATAGGAACAACCTGGCTGTTGCCATCTTGCAGCTAAAGAGATTGAAAGAGGCACAAAACACAAACTCCATCCCTTGCTGGAGCCACAGCAGCTTCTGGCCCAAGCAGGGCAGACACACCATACCAGCAGCAGTTCTATGCAGCTGGAGAAGCAGGCAGGAACTCAGTTTCTCCCCAAGGCTGCGTTCTCCTGACATGCAAAGGCTGCAAGTGAAGCAGTAAGACACATACACAGGCATGCACACACATGCACTCCTACACACCCCATGTTGGGCACTGTGTCAGCCTTGGCCAGGCCCATGGGAAAAGGCACTGTCTCCTGCAGGCAGGAGTTTCAGGCCAAGGAGCTTCTTGCTGCAGGAAGAGATCTGCATACCAAGGCTCAGCCATCCTCAAAGGGAAGCACCAAGTTTCTTTCCTGCCTCCTCTCTCACAACACAAAAAACCTGCTAAGGAAGTACTCTGCACCATACCTGGCCGGTCAGCCTGCTGCTTTAACCCCACTCATCTCCCCAAATGCACATCCTTTGGCATGTTCCTGGAACATGCTGTCAGCATGAAATAAGAGTTAAACATAAAAGGGATAATTGTAAAAAAAGTTTATTTGAAAAAAAATACTCAGCCTCTCACAAGATTTCTGATCAACGTGTACTATAACTTGAGAGCCATGAACCTGCTCCACGTACATTGAGATATTTTCCAACACTAAAAAATAAAAAATAAATACTTACAAATTCTCTCCTCCCCTTTACATGTCCTAAATGAGAGCGGTAAGGCATCCATCACCTTATGATCTTAAGTTGAACAGAAGCAAGTAAAAGAGGTTTTTCTAAGAGATAAAAGAGGAAAAGCAGAATGCCTGTCTCAGGGATGCGTCTACAGCAGTCTGGTTCATCTGGCCCCTTCTGCAAAGCATGAAGCATCCAAACCCACTTGTCTCAGCTGGATAGGATGCTGGGCTGGTGCCTTCCAGGTAGAAGCCTGTCCTGGATCTGCTGTGGAGAGGCCAAGGGATGCCACCTGCTCCAAGCCCTGCTGTGGTGCCAGCTGAGCTCCACTCATACACATTTCATATTACATCTTATTACACAGGTAAGAGTCTCTGCCTCAGCAGTGCCAGGTTCCCCACCCGTGGGCACAGACCCCAGCACATAGGTCATGCCTTGCTGGGGGAGGATTTGCTCAGGCCCAGAGTGGGCGACCACACAGGAGATGCTGCCTGACATGAACTGTGGCCATCCTTCTCCAGCCTGTTTATCCCATGAGAACCAAACTACAAAAAGGAAGGATTTTAAAGAACTACAGTAGCTAAAAGTTTTCAAAGCATGCCTGAAGACCACCTAACAGAGCCAGGAGGCATCTGGCATGGAAGCTGAAGACCCACTGCCCCCATGCCCAGCGTCTGCAGTAAGAAGCGTGTGAAGCAGGATTCATCTGGGGCTCAGCCCTGACATCTATCATGCTCCAACAAACCCAGTATCCTGCTTTTTATGGCTTTTATCAACACCAAAGATACACACGAACGCACACACATCATTCCCCAAGCAGAATACAGAGCTAAAGCACGGCTTAGAGTAGAGTTAAGGCTCATTCAGATTCAGCTAGATTTGAAGACTGTAAGGCACATATTAGTACAATCATGTTACTGTTAAAAAGCCAGAATATAAAAAGTCATCCCTTCCCCCACCCCCACCCCAAACATGCGAGGATACTGCGCATGTAGCTCTGTTACCTTTGTTGAACACAGATGGAAAGACAGTTCAGAGCCTGGTTAAAAAATGAACACCTGGTTTAAACACTTCTCACAGCCGCCCAACACGAGCAGAGCATTTCCCCAGACACTGCTTCAGGACAGCGGCGCTTCCCCCGACACCCTGGGATTAAAACCAGTCCCTCACATGTGGCTTTCCTCCTCTTTGACACCGTCTTCTGTGCTCTTCTGAGGCAAGGTAGCCACATCATTGTTTGCTTCTTTCTGTTTCTCAGCCTCATCGATGTTGGTCTCCTCCTCTTTCCCTTCGTTCTTCGTCTTCTCCTCCGCCGCCTTCTGCTCCTTTGCCACCAGGCGGTAGTTGATGCCCATCCCAATGAAGAGGTAGATCCCAGAGACAACGAGGATGATCCCACAGGCCCAATACGTGTACTTGTAGTCACCATACATGTCATTGAGCTTACCTGATGGGACAGAGGGGACAGTTTAGCAAGACTACCTCCAGTGCTGCCTGGAAACTGCTCGAGGTTCAGGAAGCATTCCCGAGAGCAGCCCAAGCCACCACATCTGCTTCAGGCCTATTCCTTCTGCTCCCCCAGCTCATGCCAGGGCTCAGCCCACCTCTCATTTCCCCAGATGTCACAGCAGGTCTGGGGCTGCTGCTCCTCACCCTCCCTCACCTCCACCCAGGCACAGAGCCCCATAGGAACAGAGAGCAATGCCCACAGATGGGACCCATAGCCCCACAGCAATGCCAGACAAGGAGAAGCAGCACACAGAGGCATCCTACCGAGCAAAGGGGGTCCCAGAAGCACGGGGCAGCACTCCACAATGGTCACAAGGCCAACAGCACTGGAGAACCTCTGCGCTCCCACCAGGTCCATCAGGGTTTCAAACAGCACCGAGCTAAGCCAGCCAAAGGCAAAGCCAAAGAAGCCAGCATAAATGCAGAACCCAGCGTAGGTGGTGGACATGGGGGCCAAGAGGTGGCACACCCCATTGTAAATCACAGAGATGGCAAAGAAATACTGGACTCTCGGTCGGATCCACTTGGTGTTTGCCACCAGTCCCATGGAAGGTCTGGCTACCATGTCTACGAAGGCCAGGATGGACAGCAAGAAGGCCGCAGACTCGTTGGCAATCTTCTTGCTCTTTGCATAATTGCTGAGGAAGACCAAGGGAGTGAACAGCCCGAAGAACATGATCACATTGCCTGAGAGATAGAGCAGGAAGCCTCTGTGTGTGAAGAGGGACAGGTCCAAGAACTTGTTGATCGTCTGGAAAAGCGTGCTCTTCTGTTTCTTTGTCTTCCCACCGATGAGGTCTGTGCTAGTATCACCATCACCTTTTTTCACTGCTTTCCCAGCTTCCTGCAATACCTCTTTAGTGGGCTCTTTTTTCAGCTGGTCTGGCTTGGGACCAATTGGCCGCATGAGGGACCCAGCAACACAGCAGTTCAGCAGGAGACCACCGAGGATGAGGAAGCTCCCTCGCCAGCCAAATATGCCAAAGAAGAGCTGGTTCACAGGTGCCAAGGTCGACAGGAACACAGGGCTGCCTGCCATAGCCAGTCCATTCGCCAGGGGACGCTTCTTGAAGAAATACTTGCCAATCATGGTTAAGGCAGGGTTCAGGTTAAATGCAAGTCCAAGGCCTGAAGAGGAGAAACGAAGGATTCAGAGTTCTACATCCCCAAAAGCCAACAGCGATGACAGAGGGGCTCAGTAAGAGGAGCAAGAGATCAGGGCTTCAGTTCTTTGTGTTCAGTAGCACCACTTTAGCTGTATTAACCTTCAGCCTGTATGAGCAATACTCAGCACCTCAACACCCATTGTGGAGGTAATTGGGAGGACAAGCTGTGTGCATGAGTTAGAAGAGCTGAAAAGACAGAACTGCTGTGACCCCTGACAGACCTTACCTCTACTAGTGTGGCACAACCCTAACCTGAGACAGGAATAATGGGAGGCTTTCTATTTTAAGTAAGGGAATGAGCGCCTGTGCACTTACATTCCTTCTGCATTGCATCACCAGGGCCATCCTCTTACTAGAGCACATAAAGGGAATTGGGACTTACGCAAATTCATAGTAAGCATTTCCTAAGAATTACTAGACAGAAGTTGCTCCTCTGAGAAAGGCTTCTCAGTTGCAATCCCATTAGAGCACAGCTGCACTTACCCCCTACGACTCCCACGCAGAAGTAGAGCTCCTCCACAGTGTTGCAGAAAGAGGCTGCAATCAAACCACACCCCGAGAGGCACCCACCCACGATCATGATGGGCCGGCTGCCATACTTGTTCACCAGGATGCTGCTGATGGGACCTGGAGAGTCAAAGGAGACATGCCCAGAGGTGAGTTACTGTCATGGTTACCTTTGCACAAGTGACCAGGCAGACATACACACAGAAACCTGCTGTCACAGGCTTCATTTCTGCACAGTGCCGCTTCACCCAGCAAAGGAACTGGATAAGAGGGAAGGACTGATGGACCAAAGACAGCTGGAGACAAGAAATGGTGACATTAGTTAAAGCACATGCTGAAATCCCAACTGGAAAAGCAAGATTCTAGCAAGTGCCAAGGACTACAGCCCTGCAGAGCCCCAGAAGCTGTTTATAGCTGTTGAAAGCCACAACTTCCCTGGGCAAGCAGCCTTCCATGGCCTATGCAGAACCTGTCAGGCTGCCAGCTGCCCTGCAGCTTCCCAAGGACCAGGGCAAAGGCCCTGCCCCATACTCTGTAGCCACCATGGCCCATGAGCTGGGCAAAGCATAACAAGGTGACAGCCTGCATCCAACATGATGTTTCTGATGGAGGACAAGGCCATGAAGCAGCAGCTTTGATGGGTGCTGGGCAAAGTGCACCAAGGGCTTGCAGAAAGGAAGGCCCCCGCACAATGCCAGGGAGATTGAGGCAAAGTTTTCACTGCTACCCCCTGAAGCAGAAGCAGCCCAATCGCTCTGCACACCGCCTTTTAAGTGCTTCATTATCAGGAGCTTTAATCCAAAGCAAACAGTGATTAGATACTGCAAAGCATGCTCTACAGATACTAAGATGTATTTAAATAAACTGAATGAACATCCATTGAATATTAACAGACCTAGTTTTACCATTAACAGATAGCAAGGTTGTCAACATGTTATTCATGGGTCCTCAGACACTACTTGACCTTTCTGCCTAGTTTAAACAAAGCCCGGAGAACATTTGGGAAGCCCAGCTGCTACTGCAGCTTCTGCAGTGGAGGAAGCTGTGCTCCACCAGGCCAGAGGGATGCATCCACCTGTGTGCAGGTAACAGCAAGTGGTGCAAAGCCAGTGAGCTGCTGGATCCGACGGGCACTGTTCAGTACGAGCAGCTGGCAGCATCAGCATGAGGCACAGGACAAGGGAGTCTTCAGGATTAGAAGCAAAAGTCACTCCAAGTCCAAGGAGCAGCAGGCATCACAGGTTCTGGGGCACGCAGAGGGACTGTTCGCAGTGCATTAGGAAAAGGAATGGCCCAAATCAAGCCTCATTAAGGCAGCTACACTGTTTACAAGCTTGTTATAACATTGGAGCAGAGAGATGTGCCCATTGCCTCGCTTGCTAAGCAAGGACAAAGCAGAGTCTGTTCCCCAAAAGGAAAAGCCTCATGCTCAGCCAGGCCGTTAACGTCAGCTCCTTTTGATGCACAAATGCAAATAAGACCAGGCACCCTGCCAGCTGGGGATGGCAGCAGCACAAGCTCCGATTTGCCTCTGAAGTACACACAACAGCAGGGTCCCAGTAAGAACTCCTTTCAGCCAGTTTACCCGGTGCAAAACTGCATGTGCAGGCTGGCACAAGGCACCAGGGCTTAGGGACAGGAGATGCAAAGACTTGGAACACACAACCCCAGCAGAGCACAGACTGCCTGCTACTTGCTGGTGTAAAAGCAAGCATGAAATGTACAGCTTGGGGATTAGGAGACTCCGAGCAGTTTCTGAAGGACAGGAGAGGGGAGCTGTTTCACTTTAAGTAGTTGGCTTTATTCTGCTCATGTTTCTGCTCTTCCTGTGCGTGCTGCCACCTCCAAACAGCGCAAGCTGTCTAAGGCACTGCTCAGCACCACTGGGGAAGAGCAGACTACATCCGTTTTCAGTGCACATTTCAGTAGTCAGAGCTGACCAGAAAAGGGAACAGATTCTGGTAGGCAGTCAGCGCTCAATGGATTCCAAAATTAAGCATCCTGAACCAGGAAAAGACCCTATAGCAGGGCTTCTGTGCTCAGCACACCTACTCTCCCCAGCCTTCTGGCAGGTGCTGAGGGCAGACAGATCCTCAGCCACACACTGTTACAAGAACAAGGGCAGAATTACACAAGTTGTAATACCCCGGAAAGAATTTACCTACAGCTTTGCTGAAGAGGACAGATTAACCCAGCTTTTGCATTCTGGACACTGAATAAGAACTTTGAGCAATCTACTCCAAGCAAGCTTGCTGAAGAAATTTTGCTCTCACGTAACGAGAAAATCCTAACTTTGATAAAAGTTAGGACTGTTGCCACTACAGCAAGATGCAATTAATGAGGTTCAGCATTACATACTCCAATGCAAAAGCACATGCAATGCTGTCCTCAGTTCTCTTACCTCCTGCATACATAACAGCCAGCATGATAGAGGAAATCCATGAGACTTTGCTGCTAGATGCGTTGAAGATGACCTCAATCTCTTTGAAGAACACAGTGATGGATTTGGGAAAGGCATAGGAAAATCCAATGGAGATGAAGGCTCCGATGACCACAGCCCATCCCCAGCCTCCTTCAGGAGGAGTGTATCCCACAGGGCCTCCAATGGCCGGTGGCATCTTGAATGAGGCTGGCAATGGATCAGTCGGGGTTCAAAGATCTGCAAAGGACAAAGTATCATCTCAGCTGAGTACAGAATGCTGTAACCTCATTCCACTGCTATGCAGGGCCCCATCCACAAGGTCAACACAGCACCCAACAAACCCAATGCTGCACAGGAAGCTGGCAGCCACACCAGCACCCCAACTCCCTCCAGGAAGGCTGCTTCCACTGGGGAGAACCCAGGTTTGCAGGCAGGCCTTGGAAGGTTATCTTAAATCAAACGCTCAGATCACTGGTGGCCTTTAGAAGCACTGGCAAGCAGGTGTTTATAAAGTACATATTTAAGAGATGACATCCTATTATGAGCTGAAAAGGGCAAGCTGTGATCTTACAAGAGCAGCTGAACACAGCAACAAAAAGAAGGCACACAAATGGCTGCTCTGACAGCAGCACCAGGCTGTGCCCTGCTAGGTCCCACAATACAGCACCCATCAGGCCTGGGGTCTGGGAACCTCGGCACAGCTGGAGACCCTAAAACTTGCTCTCATTTGATGAGCAGTATCCCAGCAGATCCACACACACCTCTCTGATCTGTTACCCACAGAAAGTAAGGAAGATGCCAGTGCTTTGGCCAACAGTGAGTTCTTCCATACAGGCAGGTGAGGGGCAGGCGTGCTGGGGATCCTGCAGCCCACAGGTGGGCAGGAAGAGCTGGGAAATCCCAAAATGGGGAATCAGTAAGAAGGGAAGGGACTCCCAAAGTCCTCTAGAGCAAGCACCCCATACAACAGAGGGCTGCCCACAGCAGGGCAGCCCCCCCCATGTTCTTAAATATACACCTACCAGATAAAACTGCGCACAAGCCAGGGCTTTCTGCAATGTAAAGGCAGGCAGGTGTCAAGACAGCACACCATCAGTCCTGCAGTCCCAGAAGGTCACAGGCTGCGGCTAAACTTAGCTGTGAGCAACAACAGTGGGATGCTGCCAGGGCTCTGTCCTTCCCTGGGGCAGGGAGGGGGAGGTGCTCCAGCCCTCCCAGGACACTCTGCATCCCAGCACTGCTAAACCCCTCCTCTGAGACCAAAAAGGCCATTCCCAGCACAAGGGAACGCAGCTGGGACGGTGCTGCTCATGCAGCCCCAGCACCACAGCTCTTGTACAGCCTGCACAGCTGGCACACACCTTGAAGCTGCAGTTACTTGAGAAAACAAGGCTGTTCAGACAGCAGAGAGCAGCACAATCCATCCCACAGAGGAAACACGACCAAATCAGCTGCTCGCATGTTGTTCCACCGTATGCAAAACAACAGGAACTGCCCCTGCAGCTCCCATGGGGCCCTGAAGATTTCAGGATGCTTTCAGAGCTGGGTTCCCTACAGCAAGATGCCACAGCCGAGAAGGGCAGAGCTGAAGCACTGCTCACACTGAGCACAGAGGGGAAGGAAGGAGCACATCAAGCTCCTCCAGCACAACCTAAACCCTCTCATACAATCTCCCAGCTCAGGCTTTCACCTGGAGACACAATGGAGCACAAGAGCTCCTGGAAGTGACACCACAACGCAGCGACAGCTCCATGTGAAGCAGCACAGAGGTGCCACGAGCCCTATTTATAGCACACGTCCGCTCAGGCTCACGGCGATTACCATCGCATCCACAGCCGTTCTCATGCCAGCATCTACCTGGCACGTTTTGCCGTGCTCTTGGCAGCCAGCTCCCTCACATGGGTGCCCGGATCGCTTTCACCTCACAGCACAGGCCAGGCCTCACGCGGCCCTGCAGCTCCATCTGCCAAACTGCAGGCCTGCGGTGGCGGGCAGGAGGAGGCAGCCAGCCCCACACCACAGGGAGCCCAGCACCCGAGCCTGCCCTAAGCCTTTAAGACTGGTTTAGCCTGAGCCAGGCGTGGATCTTTTTGGCTGGAAGGGTAATTCACCCACGCTCCAGCACAGCACATGACTGTCATGAGCACACAGGCTCCTCCAGTCACAGGAATCACTCACAGGATGTTCCTCTAAGCAATTCCCATCAGCTCACCCCAAACAGCCACCACACACTCTGCCCTCTGGCCACACAGGCAACCCACCCTTAAAGTTACACACTGATAGCAATACTGGGGTTTGACATCACCTCCAGCCACGCTGCACAGCCTGCAGCTCACTCTTAGGTTTTGAGTCACACTGAGCTCTCACAGCACCCAGCGATGCTTTAAGGCATCATCTAACAGCTTTGATTTGCCTGAAAGGCTAAAAAAAAGAAAAAGAGAGGCTACTGAATTTTGGTAACAGAAAATCCAGCTACTGTTCAGTAATACAAACCAGTTGATAGCATAAATAGAGGTCACTGGTAGTAACATCTGGGGATATTGCTGAGGCCTTGGGGAACACAGGTTTAGATCTTCCATCAGTCCCAAGCAGCTGAGCTGTGCCAAAATCATTGTGGCTGGGCTCATTCCTCTTCTATGCTTGCTCAGGTGGCATCCTTCCATAAAAGACTTTTGAAGAGCAAGACAACCTCTCTTGTGGTGCCAATGCATAGTGAAATACCTTGGACTGAAGTTGGAGACCATTAAGCAAGAACCCCAAAGTTCGATGCCAGAGGGTTTACACGAGCTCTGCATGTCACAGCATTTTGCCCTGACTCACTGCAAAACCTCATTAAGGAAGGCCAGTTTTAGAATACTTCTATCAAAGGGAGGCTTCAAATGGGAGAAGAAAAGCACACAGAAGGCAGCCAGTCCAAAGGGAAAGCTTCCCTCCCCTTTGCAAAAGAAAATATATAAAGTAAATGAACAGTTATGACATTTACAGTTCTGTTTTGGAAGAGCAGCAACATGTAAGATGTGTTTGGAAATCATATTCACAGCTGCCAGGCAGCCAGCTACAGTTTGCCCTATTAGGAAACAAAGCAACCATACTCGCTGTAATTAAGACTGATGAGACCAAGTAATGACTGGAAGTATCACATCTGCTAGCCTGTGAAGTCTTGACAAACCTGCAGGAACAGGTAGCCTACAGCAAGCCCTCATCCTGCACAGCAATGGCAGGAACAGCTATGTTTTTTTTTTTATGCAATCCAGACTGCATCAAATGGGAACAGACCCTGGAGAAGACTACAGTCCTTTCCCTCCCCCACGTCCTATACATTGCTGCTGTGGTCTCTTCTTTGAAGGTGCCTGGATCAGGAAGATTTTAAAGACTTCTACTTACATAACCCAGCAAATCGCTGTGCTTTTTAAAGCCCCAGATTGGCAGGATTCCGGAGGAGAGAGACAGAGGCTCACATTTATAAAGCACCGCAAATGCTGCAAAATATTTCTGGGGCAATCCCTTCACAAAGGTAACCTCACAACGCTCTTTTTCAGGGCAGGAGGGGTTTCTCCCACAAGCAGCACCCCGGCCCTGCAGATCCCTGCCTGTCTCCTCACATCCATCCCTGCCACTGGGGATTTCACTGCACCAGGCACACATTCCTCTCACACCTGCTGTCTCAGAGGCTTTTAAAGCCTTTCCCAGTGGCAGAGCTTGCTCACCTGCCATGGACAGGCAGCATCCAGGGCACAACCCAAGCACCCCTTAGAGGTCCTCACCCTGAGTTTCAGGCTTATACTTATCGCTGGAGAGATGGAGCTTCTACCAACTGCAAACTGGTGAGAGCAAGTAACACCTCACAGCTTCAAGTCAGGACATTTTCTGGCCGGAGAAAAGATCAAATAGAGATTGTTATGAACTAATGAGACACCGCTACCACTGGTTTTAAGCACATTTACAGAATTAAGCATAGGGGTGTAATTCCAGTGAGTGCCCCAGGCAGGGTTTTAACCTGGCTGTGCATGGCATACGTGACGACCCAGTATTTGCAGGGACTCTGCACCAAAACAATACTCAATTGAGGTCCTGCTCAGCTGAAGCATTTGTTCCCAGGGTGATGCGAGGTCAGTAGCACGTAAAGTTTGCCCAAGGACAGCAGCCCACGCAGATGAGCTCAAGGTTCCTTCACCAGCCACAGCACAGCCTGCTCAGCACCCCTCCTCTGCCCAAGGATGGCCAGCAGAGCCCCAGACATGCTGCAGTCTGCCGACCTGGCAAGCAGACAAGCAGATGCCAGAAGGCATGGCTTTGTGCTCCTCAGCAGAGGTGCCAGTGGCTGCTGCCTTCACCTTTTGCTCAGCGCTGGATCCACAGCAGCACAAGCCCCAGCCTGCAATGCAGGATCAGAGGTGTGCAGCAGCACCATTGCTCACCTCAGCAGGGCTACGGGCTCTGCTTGAGCATCACCCACTACAAACAGTGGCTGAGGACAGAGATTGTAGGGATCTGAAAATAATAATCCCCCACACAGCAGCCACACCTGACCTGTGGGCTACGAGGAGGTTGCACCGCTGTGCTTTGACCCCATCCAGGCAGCTCCTCACTGCCTGCAGCCATCAGCACTGCCCTCCTGCCTGCAGGGAGCTGATGCAACAGGACTCTGAGGTTGTTTGTCAGAAAAACAAAACAAACAAGAAAACAAGTACCAGTTTCTCCCACCAGAAGAAGTCCATTACAAGCACCCATTCCAGGCTGCTGTCTCCAGGTATTACCACCAGTGATCTCAGCCTGTCTGAGCAAGGACCAGGAGCCTTACTAGTATGAGAAAGCATGAAGCAAGCTTAAGCAAGCAACCAGAGGGATCAAGGGAAAAAACCCTGACTGATTTTTTTTTTTTTTTTTTAATAACATTACATGCTGGCAATGGCCACAACTCAAGCAGAGTTCCTCCAGATCCCTCTGACCCACAGCTCTAGGATGGTAGCAGTAAAGGCCCCATAGCACAGCTCCTGCTGGACTCCCCTGCACAGCACAGCCCCCAGCCCACCTGCAGCCATCCAACCCCATCCCAGGAGGGCTGTGGCTCTCAGCATCTCCTCGTGCAGGTTTCAATCTCAGGTCCCCAGGCACAGACCACACTTTAATAGGAGCAGAGATGTTTCTCTCCACACATCAACCTCAGCACTGCAGTACTCACAGATGCCTCAGAGACGATCTGTGCCTTGCCAAGAAATTCTCAGAATGAGAAAAATGCGGTACCAAGCAGCACCAGCATTCTTTCATTTAGGCATCGATACGCACAGCCAAGGACGCAGCCACTCCAGGTTTCACTGTGTAGGGCTGCAGAATCTCAGAGCCCCACAGCTGTTTCGGTCTAAACAACCACCCCTCTCTTCCCTGAGGGCAGCAGCTCATCCCCTTTGTTCTCAGCCACATCCATCTCATCCCTCTTTAAAGCCTCCCAAGCACAGAGGAGGCGGCTGCAGCTATGTGGATGGAGATTACCTGACACCACCTGCAGGACTGTGGTTTTGGGAACCAACTACAGCCCCACACGAACTTTCTTTGGCTGCAGCACAATTACACAGCAGTAGCTTGAAGGGAGCATTTCAAAAATGAGTCATTCAGACAATAATGGCAAGAGGCTCCTGCTTTCTTCATCAGAAAGGTTGCTATTATGGGCTTATTCCACCGAAGGAAGTGGGAGAAGTCATAAAACTACAACATTAACACTGAAGTGCTTGGATACAACTTGCCTCCCTTAGGCTACGTGCAACTTTTCAACTCCTCATGAAGGATCTATGGAACGGAATCACGCAAGCCTCCAGCCCTGTACAAGTCTCCGGGTATTTTCCACCTCAGCTGCCAGACAAATCAAGGCAAGTGTGAGAGCAGATGCACCACTGGCACCTTTTGATTAGGAAACACCTCCTGGTGGGCACAGCGCAGATAATGCTCTCACACCTCTGCCTGGAGGGCAGGACAGGATACAGCCACAGCTGTGACACTGCAGGGAAGCTCACAGCACACCAACACCAGGCCTGTGTGTAGCTGGAAGATTTACCAGGCAGGAATGAGCTGAAGATGGAGAAGGCTCCTTTGAGGCCAGGATGTCTGGGGAGTTCCTGACCCCAGCAGCACTCCAGAGTAGCATTTTTCAGCCCTGCTCATCTCCATAGCCAGAAAAGCCTGGAGCAGAGGCATCCAAGGGACGGCCCACACCAAGTTACCTCACTTAACATGAGAAAGGGATGCCTGCGCACCACAAAATGGCTTCAGGCATACAGAAAAGCAAGAAAACAAACACCACGAATACGAAAACATATTTCAGGTGCCTTGGGATGAATCTAAAAGGCTCCCCAACACTAAAGCCCAAGAACACCGAGAGCACCTATGGCACAGGTGGGTGCCTTACAGATGTACTGTGCCTATTCCCAGCACTGTGAGCACCTCAGCCTTTCCCAGTGTTTTGCCCACCACCCATATGGCCACAGAAAGGCTCCCCCACACCCCACAACACGTGCTGGGGGGGGGGGGACACATTCCTATATGCTGGCAAGGGCTGCCATGTTGCCCCAAGCAGCAGCAGGCCATGGTGGTCTTTCTATCTGGATATCACCCAGCCCGGCTTGCTGCAGCAGGGCAGCCCCACACCTTGAGCTGTTATCAGGCTTATTGGTGAGAGCCAGGGCCCCACAGCTCCCCGGTGCCTCCTGCAATCCCAGACCTGGGGCAGGCAGAACGCTGCAACCTCTGCTTATGGCTGCCAGGACCCGGGGTCCAGCCTCACCGCCTGCGGGGGGGAACCACGCGTGGGTCCCGGGCTGAGCACGGCTCCGCAGCCGAGCGGACAGGATGGGCCCCACGCTCCCCACGCGGCCCCCAGGGCCTCAGCTCCCGCAGGAGCTTTTTCTTATCAGCCATCCAGAACTCGGTTAATCGCCTCGCATCCATTCCCGCTATCTGGAGCGCGCAAGGTGGAGCGGATTTACCCTCCCCGTTCAGCGACCAAAAACACGACCGGGGCATCGCCCACCCCGGGGCCGCCACATCGAGCGGATGCAGCCGCAGCACAGGAGGGTCCCGAGCGCTCCGCTCAGCGCCCACCTTTGTTTCTGACGGCCCCCAGCCAGGAGCACTTCGGAAGTAACATCGACGGCGCGGGCCCCCCGTCTCTGCCTGCCCCAAAAGCGCCTCGCGGGGCGCT
Organism: Phasianus colchicus; assembly: GCF_987193195.1. Classification (NCBI taxonomy): domain Eukaryota; kingdom Metazoa; phylum Chordata; class Aves; order Galliformes; family Phasianidae; genus Phasianus; species Phasianus colchicus. The sequence goes on along the minus strand of NC_143460.1, from coordinate 2,568,736 downwards.
GGAGGTCACCGCCGCCTCCCGCCGTTCTTCCACGTGGGGGAAAAAAGCAGAACGCGGGCCCGACCGCGACCAAAAAAAAAAAAACAAAACACAAGGCCTGAATTACTACGATGGGAAAGGTGACGGAACACAAAGGCAGGCAACTCCGACGGCACAGCGAACCGGGAGCGGACCCGCCGAGCGGCGTCGGATCGCGACCCGGCGCTGCACGCGTGCGACCCCGAACACGCGGCCGAGGTCCCAGCAGCTCCCCAGGCCGCGCCGAGAGCATCGCAAAGCGGCGGGGGATCCCAGCCCAGCCCACCGCCAGGCCCACCGGCCGCGGCTCAGCCCCGCATCCCCGCGGCGGAGCCGGGCAGGGCCCCCAACGTTATGCAGGAGCTCAGCGCGCACCGGACACGCACTCGTCCCAACGGCGGGGCTCGGGGCCGCGCGTCCCCCGGAACCGGAGCATTAAGGCTCCCGCCACGAGGTCCCGCCGCCTCCCCGCGTATCCTCCATCCCCACCTCCAGCCACGTGGAGTCCCGAAACCTCCCAGGAAGGACCGCGCTGCCCCCTGCCCAGCTCTAAGCTCCATCCCCCCGCCGCCACGTGGGCCCAACGCAGTACCGAGCCCTACCTGCGCGTGCCGCCGCCGGCCGAGTGCCGCCTCCCCTGGCCCCCCCCGCCGCTATAAGGGCGGAGGGGCCGCGCCTTCCGTTTGGGGCGGGGGCAGCGGGTGGGCCGGCAGCGGTACCGCCTCCGTTCTCGCGCCACGTGCGCGGAGCGTCCCACGCGTGGCCGCGGCTCCCGTGCGGCCCGGCACGTACCGCCCCGGGCGGAAAGCGCGGCACGACGGCGGGCGGGGGGAGCGCTGGGACCGCGCTTCGGTCCGCGAGGGTCCGCGGGAAGCGCCGTCCGCGGCCCCTGGCGGCGGTGCTTCGCCCGACATCACCCGGCCCGACTTTGTGCCGTTGGGCTGCGGCGCTTCCCTCGTCTACCGGAACGTTTTTGGCTGTCGCCAGCATGAGCTGGCAGGCGGCCCGTAACCGCGAGGATGGCGGACTCGAGCAACCCCCGCTGCCGGCTGCGCTGCTCTGTGCCCAAACAGATGTTGTGCCCGGATCCGTGGGCTCGGAGCAGGCAGAGCTGGCGGGGAGGGGCCCAGCGCTGCGCCTACATGGAGCCGGGCTCAGCCCTCGTGGAGTCACAAAATGGTTCGAGTTGGAAGGAATCCCCAAAAACCATCCGGTCCTGCACTGAACGGGGACATCCACAGCTCCTTCAGCACTCAGAGCCCCCAGCCTGAGCCTGGGTGTCTGCAGGGACGAGGCACCACAACCTCTGTGGGCAACTTGTGCCAGGGCATCAATGCCCTCAGCATAAAGAACTTTTCTTATATCCACTCTAAATCATAGAATAATAGAATCATAGAATCATAGAATCACAGAATCCTAGAATGGCCTGGGTTGAAAAGGACCACAGTGATCATCCAATTCCAACCCCTGCTATGTGCAGGTCACCAACCAGCAGACCAGGCTGCCCAGAGCCACATCCAGCCTGGCCTTGAATGCCTGCAGGGATGGGGCATCCACAGCCTCCTTGGGCAACCTGTTCCAGTGCCTCACCACCCTCTGGGTGAAAAACTTCCTCCTAATAATTAACCTACACCTCCCCTGTCTCAGTTTAAGACCGTTCCCCCTTATCCTTTCACAACAGACCCTGCTGAAGAATCTGGCCCCTTCTTCCTTACAGCCCCTTTAGGTGCTGACAGGCCACCAGCAGGTCTCCCCAGTTCAGAGATGTCCAACTGCTGTCTTCATCCCACTCCAGACAAAGCTGCTGCACAGTTCAGGCACAGAAAGGCACTGCATGGCACACAAGTGAGGTTCTTACATCAGCACCAGAGCTCCCCAAGCTCAGGATGCAGATCTGCAGCGCTGACGCATCGCATGTGACAAATCCTGCACAGATAACTGTTACTCTGAATGTTTTTCTGGAGCTGCTCTCTCCCGCAGCCTAATGAAGTTAATTGTGTTCTGGGTTGCGTGCTGAACGCTCTGTTTTAAAGCAGAAGTAATGGTGTAATTCACCTCACAGCCATGGCAGGGAATGAAGGGGAGAGCTCAGCTACAGGACTAGGAGCAGCAGCAGGAGCATGCGATCCCTTTTGCACCCCCACAAGTGTGTGCATGGGTGTGTGCTGTGCATGTCGGGGCACTCCGTGACTGGGGGCACCCTCTGGAAGCAGAGCAACCTCACTCACCCACTTCTAAAGGACAATGCAACCCAACGAGTGAGTGGGTGGACGGTTCTCCTGCTGCATCTACCTCTGAGCAACCCGGAGAGCAGGGAGAGGTCTGCGCTCATCAAGAGATGAATAGTGATTAAAGACGGGGAATTTGGGAGCAGACTCAAAGTGCCACTCCTGCAATGCCTTCACTTCCAAGCAGTGCTTTGCCTGGGCGTAGGATGGGAGCAGCAGTGAGCTGGGATGGCTGCGGGGTGGTGCTGCCATGCTCCTTCATTTGTAGATGGAGGGAAGGAGTCCTTCATGCTCAGAGCCGCTGCACTTCCGCCTCCTTTAGAAGATGGATTTAGTATTAATCCCTTCAGGAATTTTTTTTTTTTTTTCTCATGAGGAAAACAGGATATTGTTTCAGGATATTGGGCAACAAAGCTGCCCTTTAGTGGCAGCTATAAGCAGCCTTGCCGTCCTCACTACTGGCTGCATTCGTTGCTAATCGAGTTTAAGATTTGGTACAGCTGATGCACTTCCAGAGAGAGGTCACAGCAGAGCAATTCGAGTTCAGGATTTCTGTATCCCATTGTAAACACTTAGGGCCTGTAGTAACCTCAAAATATAATCACTAGCTTTGGTTTCCATTGGAACTAATATCTCTAGCAGCTGCAAATTCAGCCCTCCCGCCTTTGTCAGCATGCGTGTCCTGCTTGATAAGAGAGGCAACAACGGGAGTCAAATCCAGGAATTATTGGAAATCTCCTGGGAAAGCCTGTCCTTCTGAGATATCCATCAGCTTCCTGATGGCTTTGGGAAGGTTTTCTGAATCTTTGGGCTCACACTTCTCACCCCACCTCCAGGTCCTGAGGTTACCCACCCCAGCAGCCCTGGGACAATGGCTGTGGAAGAGAAGGCGTCTGGGCAGTCCCTGGGGAGCAGCAGCTCTGCCTCTGATGGATGCCAAAGGCGTGACATTGTTTAGGGCTGTGCTACAACTGCTGTCGTTGTTTAGAATATAACGTGTCTTAGGAAGAAATTGTTTGTTGATAAAATGTTTGAAATTGCCACTCATGATCAATAGAAAATCCTTGCAGTTGCCACAACCTTCACGCTGCACACGCAGTGATGCACGTGGCTGGGAGCAGGGTGCTCTCCTCTGTGTGCAGCCTGGATGTAAGAGATCCTCAGCCACGTGCAGGTGGCACAGTGGACACTAAGGGACATCATACACAGTGTGGTCCCACTGTTCCCCTCCAATCTGTGCCCATTCCTCACCTCTCGATGTGCTCAGGCTGTTCTCCCGGGGCCGCTGCTGCACAGCATATGCCAGCATGCCACCTCTTGCCAAGAAGCTTATCTGGCACAAGAAATCACATCTGTTCATCCTCCCTTGATGTCCTTGCAGCCAGAGGGAGGTGGTGGTGCTCGGTGTACTTTCAGTGCTGGCTCCATGGGGATTTGGAAGGCCTCTGCATGCTGCGGGGGCTGCTGGCCCTACTGCAGATTGCTGCCCATCTGCTCCCACTGCAGCTCCCTGAGTGCTGGCTGCCCAACAGGTCCCCACTCTGGTGCTCTCCCTGCCTGCAGGGGGTGGCAGGGGCTCAGAGGGTATCAGAACCCACCTGGAGGTGAATCACACCATGGGCTGGAACATGGCAGAGCCATGCAGCACTGCACTGGTGTGGGGCACAGGGACCCATCCTCAGGTGATGCTGCAGAGGGACACTCCACTCCAGCCCCACCTCACTCCTAACCCCTCACACTGGGGTCAGTGCCTCAGGGACATCCAGACTGGTCTGACCGGTGCAGGGTCTGGTTCTGCAGAGCAGGGGGACCTGGCCATGCCTCAGTGCTCTCCAGCAGGATTTTGCTGTCCCAGAACACTCTGTTTTAATGGCTTTATTCCTGTTCTCGGGGTGGGGAGGAAGAGGTGGGGGCTCTGCAAATCATTTAAACACATCCCACATGAAATGACTTCATGTGTCAATTGCACTGCCTTGTCCTCTCCCTTCTGCTCCCATCCACAGTGGCTGCGTTACTTTCGTGTGACCCACAGCTGCTGCCAACAGCATCCATTGCCATGATGGCACTGCTCATATCAGCCCCCACTGCCTGCACCTTTGGCTCCTGTCCTGTTCCAGCAAGGATGGTAAATGTTCACATGGTGATCTCAGGACAGTCTCACTACAGGGGAAATCTGGAGCTCCAGGCTGTTCTCCAGCCCCAGTCCACGCTGCAGCAGCTGTTTCCCTGGGATGTTGCACAACGCCCGATTTCTCTGTGTGTTACTTGGTATTTTCAGTTCTGCATCATTTCAGTTCTGCTCAGTGCACTCTCTGAGCTCTGAAGCAGCCGAGGACAAACCTCAGGGCCTCGGGACACACAGCAGGATGAGACCAGAGGCTGCCCTGTCTGGCAGCACTGCCAACACAGTGGACCTCACTGCTGTGTGAGTCCCCAGGAGGCATCGAGTGCCCAGCCAAGGGCTGGAGTGTGGGAGCTGAGGAGACAAAACACAGCCGCCAATGTTTGTTCTGAAACCTGCCCAGAATTTCTTTGGCCTCAATGAGGCTGAGGATTATTTTCCTTAAGTATTTTTAAACCTGGAGCTTGGGAAGGGCCAGAGGGCTGGGATTTCCTGGTCTGGGTGGATGAGAGGAGCCTACTCCTTCCGTGCCATATGGGAAGTGCTGGCTACCTGTATGGGGGTGAGCAAGGGTGGCCAGGCTGGCAGGAGCCTTGGGAAGGAAGGCACCTGCAGGAGGAAGGCACTGCAGGAGGAAAGCACTGCAGGAGGAAAGCACTGCAGGAGGAAAGCACTTGCAGCCCCGTGCCAGCAGCAGGGCTGGTTCTGTCCTCACAGCAGACACTCTCTCTGCCAGGATGGGACCAGGGCTGCCCTGTGCCCGTGTGACAGCCAGGAGGGGAAGGCAGCAGCCAAGGAGTGAGGGATGTGCTCATTTCCCCCACAGTGGTCAAGGGGATGCAGAATCCTATGGGCACACAAGCGGAGCAGCTCCGGAGCTGCTGGAGACACATTCACACCCATGGAGTGAGAGTGGCCCAGCTTCTGAGGCTGAGTGAGGCCATGGGGACCCAGCACAGACTTTGCTCTGTGTCTGTTCCCTGCCAGCCCACCCGGGTGCCCCAGTGTGGCTCACTGGCAGCAGCATGGCAGCAACTGGGTGTGGGGTGGAGCAGCTCTGTCTCAGCACCCCACTGCTCACCCCTGGCTGTGTGGGTGTGAGCAATGGAAGGAAAGCCCCCACCGTGCTGGCAGCTCCCTCGGTTGTGAGTATCAGCAATGCTCTCCTGGCCTTCCCCTTGCTGGCAGGGTTTGGCAATGGGACAGCCACATTTTGCTCCCATTTAGCACGAGTGAGCACACGAACTATTGTGTGCATGTGTAAATACACAGATTGCTTGTTCCAAAACCCCGCTTGTTCCTTTCCCAAAGAGCCAAGATGGACAATGTCAGGAAAGCCTCCGTCCAACAGCTTTGTTCAACTGCGTGTACTGGGAGGAAAATTCCCTGCAGAGGAGTTCCCAGCATGGCATGTTGCATGCATGGCAGCTGCTGGTTTGCCCAACCCTGGGGCTGCTGGGATGTGTGAGCAGGGTTGTGCCCATTGGGGGAGAGGTGGGGCCCTGCGCTGTGTGCTTGTCCCCAGGGCCGGCACCTTGTGAAGCAGGTCAGGCCCTTTCCCTGTGCACACACAGACCCAAGTCCAGCACCACCAAAGTACACTGAGCGCTGGAGGAAGTCCTGGCCCCATGCGGCTGATGGGACTTTGCCTTTTGCTGAAGCAAAAGGGCTGCAGGTGACTCTTAGCCCTAGAAGCTGCTGTGCAGCCATCCTGCAGCTCCCCGCATGCTCTGAGATCCCCTGCTCAGCTGCACTCCTGCAGACGCTCCCACAATAACACCGACAGCGCAGTGCTGCTGTCTGAGATAGCGTGGTGCTGCCACGGGCAGCACAGCAGCACAGCCTGAGATTACACCCCTTGTAAACACTGCCAAGCACCCATAAAAACCATCGCTTGCTGCCCGATTCGGCCCCACGTTCTTCGTGTGCTCTTTGTGTTTGCTGAGCATAACTCCTGCGGTTGAGCTGTGAAGGCAGAGAAGTTACGCAAAGCAATCTGATGACTCTGATGGACAAGCCAGAACTGCTTTCTCACCTGAGGGTGTCCCATAAAATGTCTTTTGACCCAGTCACAGCCGCACAGCAGCCCGTGGCAGGAATCTGGCTGTGTGCATGCATGTGCTGGCCCCACAGAGATGCAGAAGATCCTTGAACAACCGCAGCCACCATTCAAACAGATCCCAGATATCCCATAAGCAGATGGGGGTAAATGTGCCCCACAAGCTGCTCGTTCTGAGTTATCGTCTGTCTCTAATAACAGCTGATAAGCTGTGGATCAACAAACATCGCTGCTACTCCCCAAGCCCCACTTCAGGATAAATAAAGCCTGCCTTCTTTCTAAGCAGGTCGTGCTCCCTCTTGGGATGAAGACACTGCTACCCTTTCCCTGCTTTACAGGCTAAAGAGGACAAAGTGTATTAACAGGTACAAAAAAAGCCAGAGAAAACTGGAGCAGGAGCAGTAAGAGACATGTCAGACACACTTCCATTAGCTTCCCTTTCAATGTGCATTTAACAGATAATTCGTTATCATCACAGTCCAAAGTTAACCTGCTGGAAATCTGCTGCGGGAGAGCTGGCTGCAGCTGCAGCGTTTCAGCTGGGCATAAACAAACGAAAAAAACACAGCAGAAGCTTGTTTTTGATTAAACCCACCGCTGCCAGGCACAAATACGTATTTTGTGGGTGGAAGTTCATTGGGGCACAAGCACCAAAGATCATCCCTCCCCCGCTGAAACACAGACTTTGTGCCCCGCGCTGCACGTCCCCATCCCACACCTGCAGGAAGCAGTTGGGGTTCGGCTGCACCTCCTGCAGCAGGAAGCTGCTGCTCAGCCTGCTTCTGCCCCAGCTCGCTGCTGTTCCTGCACCCCTCCCATCCCTCTGTGAGGTTTCAGACAATGCTTCGGCACGAAGGCGCTGGGCAGATCCCTGCGTGGGCACTGCAGAGCTGTGCATGCACGTGGCTGTGTAATACCGTAACAAGATTACCCCAGGACACGACGGCTGTGAAATAATCCACGATATCACTCAGCAAATCCCAGGATCCAATTACTGCTTTGCATGACACCATCCCGGAATGGGGGGCTGAGCAGTGCCGTCCAAGCTCCGCTCCCCGTGCCCTGGTGTCACTCAGCATTAGCAAGTTTAGCCAATTTTTTAGTGGAGTGCTGGCCTCACAGCAGCTCCCTGTGCCTCCTGCATGCAGCCAGGCCTCCCTCCCAGCAGCTCCCAAGCATCAGCCCCAGCACCGCCTGGCCACTCTGCAGTGCTGCTCTGCCCAGCGCACGGAGCAGAGGAGCAGGGTGATGTGGCCATGCTGAGCTCTGCTGTTTGCAAACAGCTCTGCAGGGCACGTTCCTTGGCCCAGCACCTGCTCCCTGCAGCCAGCAGGAGCACAAACCCCAGCACTCCAAACCCAGCAGTGCTCCCGCAGCGCCCGAGCAGCGCTCTGCAGCGCTCTGCCCTTGGCAGGTGTTCAGACAGCAGCGCTGCTGCCAAGACAGGACAGGGAACGTGGCCAGCTGCAAATTTAGTTCATTTTTGGAGCCTTTGAATCGCTGGCCGGCTGCCAGGCTTGTTATTTGTTATTTGTTGGTCTCTTTAAGTATTTTTTTTTTTTTTTTTTTTTCCCAAGTGAATTTCAAGCTGCCAAGTGGAGCCAGGCAGAGGAGCGTGGCAGCGCGGTCCACCCCGAGCACCAGCAAACCTGGGCTCTCACCTCTGCTGCAGTGGGAATAGAATTGAAGCTCCCAGCACTACAACTCCTGCACTCTGCCCTGCTGCACAGGGATGGCACAGCACTGGGCTGGAGGCCTGGGCTTGGCAGGCAGTGCTCAGTGCTTGTGGCCTCTGCGAGCCCAGCCAGTGGTGATTAGGAAGAGAAACAAAATGGGGGTAATTTAAAAGGGAAGAAATTGCTGTTCCATCTTGGAAACCTGATCCGTAGCTCCATTTCCCTCCAGAGGAGAGAAACAAAGGCTTTCAAATGACTGCCTCAGAGGGCAGGGTGGAGAGGGGCTGCAGGGCTGGGGCCACCAGGAGCTAGAGGGTGGGGATGGGAAGGATGGGGAGGATGGGGAGGATAGGGCAGGGATGGAGCAGGGGTGGGGCAAGACAGGTATGGATGGGGCAGGGATGGGATGGGATGGCTAGCTGGGATGCAGGGGCCGTAGGGCAGGTAGGTGGGCTCATGTTCTATCCCCTCCCCCCCACTTCGTGCTCGGTCAGGCTGCCCTTCCTCTGCCCACAACCTTTCCCCCACACCTCCTGCCCTTGTGTGAGCCCCCACAGCACCCCAGGGATGAAGGAGCCATTCTCTGGAGCCCAGGTGAGCCCCAAAGGAGTTGAGGAAGCAGTGAGTTTTCCTTGGTGTTTGCTTTAGGCAGAGCTGTCGCTGCAAATCAGGGGGCTCGTGCTGCAGGGCCTGGTGCAGATAACGGTCTTGGTATGAGGATGAGCTCCCCTGGTGAGTGCCATGTGGAGAACTTGAATGGGGGCTCTAAAGTTGAATGCAAAGTAAAAGATTAAGATCGGTATTTGTCCCTTTTCTTCCTTTTTCCTTCCTACCGGAGCAAAAATACTCCTGTTTATTGCTACAAACCCTCGGGGCTGTATGGTGAACTCCCAGCGGGAACCAATGTCTCAGGAGATCAGAGATCCCAAGAACATCCTCCTGCCAAAGCTGCCTCTCTAATCAGCCCCGTTCATCTCCCTCTGCAACTCTATTTGAGAAACGAGTACGGGTCAAACACAGGACAGCTTCCTCAACACTACCACCCATCTGCAGCCTCCCTCAGGTCACGCATTGGGGTGGTTCACGTTGGACACCTTCACACTACCTTTTTTCTGCAGCCTGGCCTGCATATCTGTGCTCAATCTGCAAATCCACCGCTGCTGTTCCCCATCAGCAGAGCTCACCCAGCACTGCCCCTCTGCTGCCATGCGCTGAGCTGCAGCACCAAGCTCCAGACCTTCCCGCTGTATATTCTTCCTAAGAAAATAAAGCATCACTGTCCTATTAATTATGTGAGTTACGGAGCAATATTTTTCCCAGAGTCACCTACTGGTTTGCATATTATTTTTCCAGGCAGCTCAGCCAGTAGCCTGGCAACGCGGTGACCTTATGCTCTGCGCAGCTTTGAGTGTTATATCAGCCACACTGGACTCTCTCCACTGCTCCATATTGCTCAGCCCCTCATTAGTGCAATTAATAAGCCGCTTCTGTCAATTCAATCAAATGCCAGGCTCGACAGCAGCGGAAAGTTTTGGCAGATCGGGTAGGAGAGATTCTGGGCAGCACTGGGAAATTGCAGGAAACCTTTCATCTCCCCCAAGGAGCTGAACAAGAATGGGATTGTGGGCCTGGGATTCTCTCAGGTCATGTTTATTTATTGCCTGCTCGTTAGTATAATAAATCAGATCCCCTGTCACTTTGAATGAAATCAGAGGTTTGCTGGAAGGAACTTGGCAGAACACCTTGATATTATTCGTGATGGTGCAGACAAAGGCTCACGGAAGGCAATGCCCTGGCTGGGCAGCACCTCCCACGCGGCAAAAGCAATCTGGCCACAGCAACGTGGTCATCCCAGGGCAGGGAGGGATGTGATGGGCTGGGTGCACACTGCACAACCACACTGCACAGCACGGTGTGCCAGGGGTGCACGGCAGTGGGCAGGGATGCTCCTCCTGCTGCCGCCAGTCCCAGGGGACGTTTGGTGGGAGAGCTCCCTGCCCTGCTGCTGCTCTGCCATCACTGCCCCGGCTGTGTGCAGGAGGCAGAGCTGCTCCTCCACCTGCAGTCACATGCATTGTGATGGCATTTTACTTCTCACTGTGGACTTTGCCCTGGCTCTGATGTTGCTGTGCTCCTTGGACCCTGCGCTGGCCCTGGGAGCTCCTATGGCTGCAGGCAGGACCCCCGTGGGAGGAGGAGGCCTTGGTGAGCATGGTGTGGGTCTGATGGGACGCTGCAAGGTCAGGCTGTGCCCATTGCATTGCTGGGAGCACCCTGGGGCAGCAGCAAGGAAGAACTGCTGTTCTGTTGGTCTGAGCAGCACTGCAGGTGAACGGCCCAGAAACGTTCCTAAAATAAAACTCCCAGGGACATTCTTTGATCTGGTCTGGCAATGGAAGCGCTGAATAAAATAAGAACTTTCAAACTATTAATTCCCAAGGTTATGATGTAACAGTTGTGTTTTATTGGTCAATTTATGACAGCATTCACTCTCCACACCGGGATAAACGTTAAACTCTTCCTATTTGCTCAAAAGATGCAATGCTGGGGGTCAGCTCGTGTCCTCATTGCAGCAGGACCAGCGGAGCACCCCGGCCCCACTCGTTAGCAGCTGCGACTCCCGCTGACCCATAAACGCCCTCAGGGAAAGAAAGCCGCTGGGAGGAGAGGAAGGGCCAGCTGAAGATGCTATTATTGCTGCAGTAATTTCCCTGGAAAAACGACCCCCGGCTGCAGCTATGTACAAAGAGGAGGAGGAGAAGGGCCGCTCCGCTGAGCCGCCGCCCCGGGCCGGCCCCGTTCCTCGGTGCCAGCGGGCGGTTCCGCGGTGCAGACCGGGCGGCAGCTCGCACTCCCCGCGGGGGGCGGTCGGAGCGAAATACCGCCGGACACCGCCGGGCTCCTCGGGGCTCGCGTGCCCCCCAGCGGTCAGCGCGGCCCGGCGCAGGGACCGCAGCCGGCGGAGGGGAACCGCCGCTCCCACGGCCGGGACGCAAGGACAGCCCGAGGCGGGGCGGGGCGGGGAGCGATCCCGACGGCTGCGGTCGGAGCGGGGGAGCGGCGCAGCGCTGGGGCGGGCCGCTGTTGGCGTGCGAACGCGGCTGCAGTAGCGATGCTGTCACGCATGCAAATTGCGGTGGGAATCATTGTCGGAGCCCCGCGCGGGGCGCTCGGCTTTGTTTCGCTGAGGCGCTTCGTTGAGCTTCAGCAGCCCGACAGAAGGAGGCGCGGGGCGGGAAGGGGCCGGACACCGCAACCTGCAACCGCAACCTGCAACCGCAACTTAAAACCGCACGGCGGGAAGGGGGCGGGGCCTGATTCGTGCGGGGCGTGGCTTAACGAGATAGTGGGCGTGGTCTGATGTGCGGGGGGGCGTGGTCTGATGTGCTCAAGGGGCGCGGCATGGTCTCTCAAAGGGGCGTGGCTTAGTGTGATAGTGGGCGTGGTCTATTTTGCTTTGTGGGCGTGGCCTGGTGTGCTCAGGAGGCGGGGCCGCCGTGTGGGGCGGCGCGTGAGCTTTCGGGGCGGGGCTACCTGGGGCCACGCCCATTTCGCAGCCTTAGCCCCGCCCCTCGCCGCCCGCACGCTGACGTGGTGACGTAGCGCGGCGGGGGCGTGGCGCGGCGCGGGGCCGGGCGGGCGGTGCGGGCCGCGCCGCGCTGAGCCGGGGATGCGGGGAGCGGGGCCGGGCGGCGCGGCCGCCCGCGGGGCGCTGCCGCTGTTGCTGCTGCTGCACCTCCTGACGGCGCTGCGCGGGAGGGCGGCCGCCGTCGAGCCCTGCGCCGCGCCCTGCTCGTGTCGCCGCGGCCTGCTGGACTGCAGCCGGCAGCGCCTGCCGCCCGGGTCCGGCCCGCGGAGGATCGCACCGCTGCCCGCCGGCATCACGGCGATGTGAGTGGGGCGGGGCCGGGCGGAGCGAGGCCGAGTCTGAGGCCTAGCGGGCTGAGGGCTGCGGTGAGGCCCGGCCGGGGCCTAACGGGTCTGCGGGTGCTGCGAGCCGCGCTCGGCCTCCGGGCGGTGCCATGGGATGGGATGGGATGGGATGAGCTGTGCTGAGCGGTACTGACCCGCACTGACCCGCACAGCACCGCGGCTCTAAGATGGGCACCGTGCTGGCAGGCAGTGCTGGGTGTTCCCTACAAACAGGAGGGGAGTCAACTCTTGGAAAGGGCAGATAATGGCAGGACAAGGGGAAATGGTTTGAAGTTGAGGGAGGGAAGATTGAGGTTGGATGTCGGGGGGAAGTTCTTTGCTATGAGAGTGGTGGAACAGCTGCCCAGAGAGGCTGTGGATGCCCCGTCCATCCCTGGAGGTGTTCAAGGCCAGGTTGGATGGGGCCCTGGGCAGCCTGGGCTGGTATGAAATAGGGAATTTGGTGGCCCTGCTTGTGGCAGGGGGTTGGAGCTTCATGATCCTTGAGGTCCCTTCCAGCCCTGGCCATTCTGTGGTTCTGTTCTGCTGGGTGCCATGCTGGCTCTGAGCAGCGTTATGCAATCCCGCATCTGCTGCAAACAACATTCAGTGCGTTCTCTGTTGTGGCTTTCAGGATTTTGGCACGTGGAGCATTTCTGGGGGGGGGGTGTGACGTTTTTCTTTCCGTCTGACAGCTGTGGTGGTTCTGAATCTCAGCGAGCTGTGATGCATAAAAGCTGTTTAAAATGAATCAAAGCGTATTTTTCCTCACATCACAAAGTCCCAGATGGGTTCCCCCCCCCCCCCATTGCTGTCGTTTCACCCATCTGTAAGGACCAAAACATCCCCTTTCTCATAACTGCCAGACCTGCAGTGATGCTGGCTGTGTGCTTTGGTTTTCCTTGCTGCCAAGAAAGCACCTTTGGTGCACATTGTCCTGATGAAAGCAGACAGCTGTAAGTGCATTTTTCCTGCTAAATCACATGTGCTGTGTGGATAAGTGAAGGGTGATGGAGAATCAGGCACTTGGTGAATGCTGCTCTGTGTTGTAGCATTGTTCAGAACTCACCCTATGGGGTGTTGTCAGTTTTTGGCTTTTCCAGGGCAATGGGATGCTGTTTGGTTCTGGATGGAGCAGCATCAGTCCCACTGTCAGTTTGTAGACCACACTGTGCTTTTCACTTTGTGTTCATTCATCCATCAGTCTGCTTCACACAGGGCAGCAGTAACAAGGTGGAAATAAGTCAGTGCTTCTCCAAGGATGAACCAGATACAAAATTTCTCCTAAGAAGTCTACATGAAAACTTTGTTAACAGCATCATCCCAGTTTAACCATCACAGCATCTCCCTCCTTTAGTGAAAGAGGAGCTGTGTGCATCAGAAACACAGCTTACAGCTTTTAGGTTGCATAAAATGCACGATTTTTCTTAATTCCTGCACCCAGAATAACTTTTCTCTCTGTTCTGCAGGGATTTAAGTCACAATCATATCTTGTCATCCAACTGGAGCATGGATTTGTCTGCTCACATGCTGCAAGAAGTGTAAGCATTTTTCACAATGATAAACTCAGCCTAATTATAATAAGTACTGCATACCAAGATAACTGGTCTGACTTGCAGAAATATGCAATACCAGTTAATTTAACATGGATGCTTTGCTGGCAGCGTGTTTTATGTAAAACTGATCTCACAGAAAGAAAACTTTCTCATAAAAGATGAGAGGACTGATACTTGTGAAAAGAAATGAGACATTTGTTTTCACTCTGTCAAATTATGAGTTAAAGAGAAGTGATGGTGTCCATTAAAAATGGTGGAAGCTGATGGGCCTCACTGTGAAGTTCTTCAAATTATTGGTATTTATGCTCTGCTTTGTCAACTGATGTTATTAAGATGAAATTGTTGAATGTTTGGTGATTGCATTTTCTGCTGCATGTATATGGAAGTGGTTTTCTCCTCTTTGTGTCAGTAAAGATTGTTTTTTGCTTTAAGGAAAATGAATTACAATGAACTGAGTGAAATTCCATATTTTGGAGAAACGACTTCTAATATCACCCTGCTCTCACTGTAAGTAACAGCTTGGCTGCTTTCTTGTTCAGCAAATGGGAGAATTGTAGCAGTGCTTTGGGGAATAGTAGCACTCCTTAGAGAAGTAGGAATCAGCGAGACAATCGAGTCACCCTGAATTACCAATGAAGTGCAGTCAGATATGGCAGGCAGCTTTGAAGGGGAGGGATTGGGTCTTAGAATGACACTTCCCATAAGGAGCAGCCTGATTACAGACCCAGAATGTGAATCTGTTCATATGTCAGAGCAGCACATAACTGTTGGATTTCCAGTATTGCTTTAAGAAGGAATGTTCTGAAGTGTGTGCTGCGTTTCCAGTTTGGGAGGTGCACTGATGATGCTGATATGCAGCATCCTATAGCTGTTTCAGCTGTGCAGCATGGAGGATGGGATGTTTTGGGAATCATCTCTTGCTGGTGTTTTTTCAGGGTGCACAATGCCATTCCAGAAATAAATGCTGAGCAGCTCCAAGTTTACCTTTCATTGGAAAATCTGGATCTGAGTTCCAATCTTATCTCAGAAATTAAAGCTGCTTCTTTTCCACGGATGCAACTGAAGTACCTGTAAGTATGTGTGTGTTGTGCCTGGGGTTCCTGGCAGCAGTGCTGAACACCTCACCTGCTCTATATTTCTGTCTTAATATAGGATTTGAGCTGGCAGGAACAAACGTGCCTGAAATAAAATGCTGCTCCTAGCAGTTTGTCTTGCTTTTTCTCAGATAGTATGGAAAACAGTGCTGTCAGAATGCTGGTACATCAGCCAGCAGGGACGTGGAGTCATTTCTGCTCATTTTATGCAGATCCTTGTTGACATTGCTTTAACCATGCCTAACTGAAGTGTGGGCCTGTGGTTTTGTTCATAGAGTTCTCCATGTTCTAAAAGGTTTCTTTTCCCTCTTTCTCCCGTAGGAATCTGAGTAACAACAGAATCAGCACCCTAGAAGCAGGCTGTCTCGATAATTTATCTAGCTCTCTCATAGTGCTGAAGCTGAACAGAAATAGGATTAGTGTGATTCCACCAAAGATCTTCAAATTGCCTCATGTGCAGTTTCTGTAAGTTGTAGTCTCGAAAGCTCACAAAGATGCTGCGTGCATTTGTGTTGTTGTGTTGTTCATTGTGATGTATTTTCTTGACGATCAATTGTGTTTTAATATTTTGCTGTCCTGTTTATATAAGGGAACTGAAAAGGAACCGGATTAAAATCGTGGAAAGTCTTACATTCCAAGGCCTGGAGTCCCTAAAATCCTTAAAAATGCAGCGCAATGGGATTAGCAGACTCATGGATGGAGCATTCTTTGGCCTCAACAGTATAGAAGAACTGTGAGTACACTTAGTGCTAGAATTTCTCTTAGGGATTTTTGAGCTGTGTGGAGGGGCAGAATCATGTCCTGTTTGGCTTCCCTTACACCAGGGCTGTGCTGAAACAACTCGGATATGAGTTTATAGATCTGCATTTTCCCATTATGTTGGTGTATCTGGTTACTCTAGAGGTGGAAGGATACTTCCTTTCTGTGCCATGCAGTGTTAGCAAAAGTTTTTTTTTTTTTTTTAAGTAATATTTTAGAGACTGTAATTTCAGTTCTGCTGGATTGCTTTTGCCACTGCTGTTATGGGTTTTTTTATTTACCCTTTTGTTCATTCTTGGTTTCTATTAAATGAATATAATCATGCATTTCAGGTTCTATAAGGCTTAGTGTTAGTAAATCATTCTGAGATCTACTTGGTAAATTTTCGGAAAGAAATATTTCATTGATTATCCGTTTGGCAAATGTTTTTCCTTCTATTTTCCTTAGAGAACTGGAACATAATAACTTGACAGAAGTAAACAAGGGCTGGCTGTATGGTCTGCGGACACTGCAACAACTCTTCGTGAGCCAGAATGCCATTAACAAGATCAGCCCAGATGCGTGGGAGTTCTGCCAAAGACTTGCTGAGCTGTAAGCCCTGGGCTGCTTTTCAGTGGGGATTTTGTAATGTTGCAAATAACATATTGGATAGCACAAATACAGTGAGTTACTGAAGGAAGTACTTGACTTCTTTGCTAAGCCTGTGTATTTTAGGTTTTTTTTTTTTTAATAAGTCTTCTGTTAGAAATTAATCAAGATTCAGTACTTAATTGTTTGATGGTGTCATTACGATAAATCTCCTCCACATGCCTCTGAAGTGCTTGCTCAATGTTTTCAGAGACCTGTCATACAACCAGCTAACTCGCCTCAGGGAATCTGCCTTCGTGGGACTTGGTTTGCTGGAGAATCTGAACTTGGGAGACAATCGCATCAGTCACATTGCTGATGGTGTCTTCAGAGGTCTGACAAACCTTCGAACCTTGTGAGTGAAGAACGTTTCTAGTAACAACCTCATTTTAATGCAGCAAAACTTTTAGGAGGTGAAGGTGATGAGCATTGCTCTCAACAAGTCTGAGGTCGGTGTTTTGCTGTTCTTATATGCTGTCCTGCCTTCAGATACGACAGGGCTGATCATCATTTGGTGTGCTGAGATAACAGAACCTTGGCATAGCTAACACAAACCAACCACTTAATGTTAGTGGTGCTAATGAGCAGTGACTTGATGACCTTGAGCTCTCAATTGCATACCATACCAGGTGTGAGGAGGTGTGGACAGTCAGCTTGCAGAAATGCCAGCCTGGACCTCTCTTTCATTCCAGGTGTTGTTCTTAGGGTTGGAACCTGCTGGCTGCTGTATGCATGCAGGAGTCACAGCACAGCATGTAGGAGAGGTGTAGGATTGCTCCTTTCCATCAGAGGCACAGCTCTGCTTTTGTCAGGACCTTTGTCACCAGCTGGAGCTGTTCAATACTGCTGACAGAACCCAAGTATTAATTAATAAAAAAAAAAACAACCCCAAAACCTCAAGTAGGTCCAAATGCTTACGATCATCCTAAACAAAGATAGTTGAGAAAAGAGTGAAAGTTTATAACCCCTCTGTCAGTTCATTAAATAAATGCTTAAATAAGCAAACTTAGCAGAGAAATTTATGTAAGCAGTCATATTCTGTTAACCTTAATGCAACCTTTTAATGAAATAATTAGAACTAATTTCTTAGATTTAGAGTAGCATGAAAGAAGAACAAGAGCAGATTAATTAGTCGGTTTTCCCGGGCTCCTCAGGGGCGAGGAACAGCTGAAAGGGTGCAGTCTGCTTCAGGCTGGAATTTGCAGGACAGCAGCTCCAAGCATTCGTGCCCAACCAAGCAGAAGGAGCAAACTCCTCCACTCACACAATGAAGTGCTTTTCTTTTGGGCTGCTCGCTCATTTTACTGAGCAGTTGAAGTAGTGGAGTGTGAAAATACTTCAAACAAGAGATACTGTGCTGCTGTCAGATTGCTTCCATTGTTGCTTGTATATGATTTGTTTCAGTGCTGAGACTGGCATAAGTGTTTGTATGTTCAGCCCCTGCCACCGTTCTGCACGGTCGCTTCAGTGACCAAAAACAAACTCAAATCTGTACGTAAAGCACAAGGTAATAAGAGCACAGTAAGATTAAAGGTGGATTGAAGAACAGCCCTGAAGTTTGAGAATTTAGAACTTCAAAACAATTAATTAATTCTTAATACTGTGACTTGGCGTTGATGCCGCTCTGGCATTCGTAGTATAAAATTCTGAAGCAGAGCTGGAGAGAATTCAAGAAAATAGTTTAAATCATAAGAATTAGCAACATGGGAATGTGTTTGGCATATTACTCATCTAGTCGTTTTTCTCATTAGATCATATCTGTATCCAGTACATTAAACTGAACACATTCCAAAGAGGAAAATATCTTAATGTCAGCAAGTGCTGAGGCTGTATTGAAGTCCCTGGGATACATGAATTGTGGAATCACAAGCACTCTTTTATTTTTGTCCTAAACTTTAAAGTACACCTATTGCAGAAATGACTCGTGCAAGGTATTAAGGACAAGGCTTCTGTCATTCAAAGTGAGAAAGTGTGATACCCCTGACAGCATCCTGGAGACTGATCCTGGTATCTTCCAGGACATTAATCTACACATTTTACAGCTCCACCCAAGGGAATATAGATACTGCCTTTTTCCACCTTTAGCAAAAGGGAAGTAGCATTATATGAGATGACACACACAGTTGTATGTGTAGTTAGCATTCTGTGTCACAACTTCTTTGGAAGGTCCATCAAGCTGAGGCATGTAATGATACCTGGTAAGGTGCAATATAAACTGTTTTTCATCTGTTTATCTTCCTTTAAACACTTCTGTCTGCAAATTCTTCTGTGCACAGTGGTTTTAAGGCACAAAAACTCTTTGTTTAGTCCATGCCATTCTAGCTGAAAATTTCTGAATTTATTTCATCTTCTCTCTAAAAATCATTTGATCCTTCCCAGACTGTTCTGCTCTATTGCTTTTACTGCTTAGACCACACTGTTCTGTGTGAGGGGCAGAAAAGCTGTGCAGAGATCAAACAGAAATCTCATTAGCTTGTAACAAGATTTGTGAGCAGAATATCAACTTCAGTCTGAAAATATACTACTTTGTGCCTGGCAACCCTGTTCCATAACCTGTGTGTAATCTCTTAGTATGCTAATGCTGTTATAAGCCTGTTACTCAGGCAGGTTAATGCTGCAAGTGTATTGGTTAACTCACTTGCATGAACCAACTTGCTGCAGGAGCCTCTCCCAGCTCCTGGTAAATGGTCCATCACGTGAGTGCTGCTCGTCAGGCTGGGTCTTTCCTTAAAAACCACATCAAAAAATCATACTTCAGAATTCATTTGTGATTCTGTCTGAGGCACTGATCTTCAACAAATCTATTTTCCCTCGCATCTCTCAAGTTGAGTGATCATCTTCTAACAAATGTAGTTCTATAAAAGTTCTGAGACCTTCCATTTGACACTGTCCCATAGAATCATAGAATACCCCAGGCTGGAAGGGACACATGAGAGTCATCATGTCTGATTCCAGGCTCCACACAGGGCTACCTAGAAATTTAAACATATGTCTTAAGAGCGTTTTCCAAACGCTTCTTGACCTCCAGCAGGCTTGGTGCTGTGACCACTTTCCTGGGGAGTCTGTTCCAGTGCCTGACCCAGAACACCTTTCCCAGGCATATATAACAGTAAGTTTTCTTCCATAGCTAAGCACTAGCAGTGGTCGTGATGATGTTGCAAGGTTTGTAAGAAGACTTTTCTGCTCCTGCAGGGACTTGGGGAACAATGAGATCTCCTGGGCCATAGAGGATGCGAATGAAGCATTCGTGGGACTCAGCAGGCTGGATAAGCTGTACGTATTACAAAGCATCAGAGTGACAGTGCTTCAGAAGCAGATAAAAGAGGGAAAATGCAAAATATAGAGTAATTGTGAATGGCTTGAGTCAGAAAGCCTTTCTGATTGGCAACTGAGTTTCCTCTTCTATGCTAGGACAACTCACTGTGGATTTGGGTTCTGTGTTTGTGACCACTGAGTCTGTGTAGTGCTGGATCGTTTTGCAGGACAGTTTGAAGAAGTCAGGCATTTGAATGCAGCTGTTACTGAATAGCTCACTCGTCACAGTTTGGTGACTGTTACTCTTTGTGCCTTAGTTTGGGAAAAACTTATGTTTCTCTGAGGGAAGGGGGGAAAAAAGTATTGTTGAGCAAATACGAAACAGCATTCAATTATCAGTTTTTCAGTACTTTGGCACTCTTTTCAGTGCTGTGTGCTTTGTAGGAAAATAAAGCATTCTGTGGAGCTGCAAACACTGCTTATGACAAACAGCATAAGTGTGTGGTCTCAGGAGCTAATGTGTCTGTGGCAGATTAGGAACTTGTTGCTCCCTCCCAAGAACTGTTCCGTTCTGCTGGTTTAATTTTCTTCTGGCCCTTCTCAAAGATAGAAAAGAAAAATACTATCCTTCAGAAAATTAAATGACTGAATACCTTTTTTTTTTTTTGAGCTTAAACTCTTCTAGAATGAAAAACACCTTTGTTAAACATCTTAGGGAACTTCTCTGGGTCTTATTTATGAGCTCGCCTTGAGATTGACTGCTTTCTGGGCTTGGTACTTGTGTTGCAGAATCTTGCAAGGAAATCAGATTAAATCAATTACGAAGAAAGCATTCTCTGGTCTTGAAGGACTTGAACATCTGTAAGTACTTTGCTCTGTAGAACTCTTAGTTGTTTATTGCTTTCAATTTTATATTCTCTCTCAAATTTACAGTGATTTAACTGAAGGTAGCGTGTGAAATCACTCCTACCCATTGTTGTTCTTTGCAGAGATTTAAGCAACAACGCAGTAATGTCCATCCAAGAAAATGCATTTGCCCAGGCTCAACTGAAGGAGCTGTAAGTTTATGACAGTTGTTTACAGTTCTTACAATTCTGACTTTTGTAAAGAATCCATCAGGTGTTGTGGAATTGACTGATGTACATCCCACTCCCATAACAAGAGAGTTAAAGCAAGCAGTTCTTGTAACTTACCTGCTAAAAGTCACTGGCAGTACACTAAGTTTGATGTAGGGCTTGACAAAATCTGCATCTCCATTTCCTTAATTATAATCAGAATTGATGATCTGTATTTCAGAATAAATTGTTCACCAGGACTTTTGGGGCAGGGGGGAGGTTATCAAAACATCCATTTTGTCATCTCCTTTTTCAGGCTAGGGAAAGACCTTAACATTCACAGCTAGACAGAAGATTTTAGATGCTCAGTGGATGCTTAAGCTGCTATAGAGCCTCCTGTCACCTTCAGACACGTGAAGTATGATAACATGAAGTGACATTAGCACCCAAGAGTAATCCCAGCGTAACACAGTTGTCTGTATGAGATAAAGTCTCTGAATATCATGTAATCTGTTTTAAAACTGTTATCTGGTTAGTGTTGGCCATATGGACTGTTAGTCTGCAAGGTCTGCTAGTCTGAGGAAGGTGAGGAGAAGCACACTTACATGTGAGCATAAAGAATGCTGTAAATCTTATAAGTTCTGAAAGTATATGCTTTAAAATTGTTGTACTGGGTGAAATGCATGACCTTTGATCACACTTGCATTTTGCCTTGTTTCTGCAGGATTTTGAACACTAGCAGCTTGCTCTGTGATTGCCAGCTGAAGTGGCTGCCACAGTGGCTCACTGACAGTCACTTACAGCAGGCTGTGAACGTCAGCTGTGCTCACCCTGAGTGGTTGGCAGGGCAAAGCCTGTTCAGCGTGGACCCCAATGACTTCGTCTGTGGTTTGTATTTTTAATTACTTGTGACATCAAAACGTAGTAATGCAGATCTGTGCAGGTATCTTTCTGAAACCAGGCTGCAGCACTGCTGGAGGTGCTTGGTCTGTGTAATTCTGTGAGACTGCTTTGTTTTTTTCATTTAGATTACTGTTTAAAAACTGACTGTGTTTCCATTTCTCCTGTGTGTGAATGCCTTTTGCTTTAGAAGGGGTATTTGGCTCTTTCTTGTTTGCTCTTCTCCATACCAGCAAGGCTAGGATAGCTAATGCTCTGACATATTTTCTGATGCTCAGAATCTGTAACGTTTATCTGGTCTCTGTGCTGCCACAGTTTCAGACATAAGCCTATTTATTTCTGTAACCAAACTGTGAAATGGAAAACTGAGAGACTGCCCACAGTCATGTGTGAAGTCTGCAGCAGTGCTGGAAATAGCCTGCTATTCTGTTATCCAAAGGAGTAGTCTAACAAGTGTTGCTTTTGCATACATAATTCTTTAATTGTTTTGGTGGTAAAGGATACAATAATCACCATGTAGGCACAAACATCTGCTTCTCCATTCTGATGTTACCAATGCTGAGTGCTGTGTGCCTGTGAGGATGTCTCTGCTGTAACAAGAGGTGTCAGAATAACTGTTCAACTGAGATAGTGTAAACTTCTTGCAATGCTTTGTGTTTGTATAACTTAAAGGCTTTTCAGGAGATTAAACTGCCTGAAAATAAATCTGCTCCTTGTGAACTAACCCAGCTCTTCAGCTGAGCATGTGATCTAAATAGGGCGAGTTCCAGAAGGTTGTGGAAAGGAAAGGGCTGCTCAAGACCGTGATTCTGCACTGATTGTTCTCAGTGCTTCTTCTGCACTCCTACCTGTGGTTCTAATCCTCCTTCACAGCTTGATTTCTAAATAAAAACAGCTAAATACGTGCCTCCCAAGCAGGACATCTGTTCCTGCAGCTTTCATTCTGCT
Organism: Phasianus colchicus; assembly: GCF_987193195.1. NCBI lineage: Eukaryota > Metazoa > Chordata > Aves > Galliformes > Phasianidae > Phasianus > Phasianus colchicus. The sequence goes on along the minus strand of NC_143460.1, from coordinate 2,546,527 downwards.
TACTGTGTCTTTCGAGTGAGTTTTCTTGCAATATTAATTGCATGTGGAAGAGGAGAGTAGCTAATCTTACTGCTTTTATTTTCAGATAATTTCCCTAAACCACAGATACGAGTACATCCTGAGACCACGATTGCTCTGCGTGGCATGAATGTGACTCTGACCTGCACTGCTGTGAGCAGCAGTGATTCACCCATGTCCACAGCCTGGCGTAAGGACAGCGAAGTGCTGTATGATGCAGAGGTTGAGAATTTTGCCAGGTATCAGCAGCAGAATGGTGAGGTTGTTGAGTACACCACTGTCCTGCACCTTTTCAACGTGAATTTCACTGATGAAGGAAAATATCAGTGCATTGTCACCAATCACTTTGGCTCCAACTATTCTGACAAAGCCAAGCTGACCGTTAATGGTAAGTAATAATGGTAATGTAGAAGAAACATTCTAGGTTACAAGTGGAACAAGTCTGATTCTGACACTTCCCTTTTGATTTATAAAATCTATTTGGATTCCTTAGTTCCTGATTAGAGCAGGCCCAAAGTAGCTGTGCAATGATGTCTTGCTGGAGTTTAGATATCTCAAATACCTTTTAATAAAGCAGAAAGAAGTAATGTTGTTAGTGGAAGGCTTTCTGTTCACTTTTGGAAAGGGGCAGGTATGAAAGCGTGGGAGATTTTAGCTCAATTAGTTGTTGATCTGTCTGAGTGGAAGTAGAAGTCTCTTAACTAAAAGCTCCCTCTGCTGTCCCTTCATTAACTAGGCACCTTGCCCTAGCTAGAGAAGATTCAACAACAAAAAAAATAGCTTGTGGTACTGGAAACCAACTCTGAAAAATCATTTCATGAGTTTCTTTGTTATATTTATTAGCCAAAATGAAGGGTTTCTATTATTTTGGCTTCAGAGAAGGGTGTTGGGAAGACAGCATTCACATCAGCTAGCAAACCACTGCTATGTTGGAGAGCAGAAGTGCACATGCTCTTTCTTTTGGTTACATAGAACAGATAATGCAGATTTCAACTTTGAAAGTGGAAGTTTCACTTTCCCTATTGCTGGGGAAGAGAGAATGGCTTGGATTGGAAGGAACCTCAGTTTCGAGTTCCAAACCCCTGGCACAGACAGGATTGCCAAGAGATGGATCGAGTACTTGGTCAGGTTGCCCAGGGCTCCATCCAACCTGGCCTTGAATGCCTCCAGGGATGTGGCATCCACAGCCTCTGGGAAGCCTGTCGCAGCCCCTCACCACACTGTCAGTGAAAAACTCCCCCTCTTTTAGTTTAAAACCATTCTCCTTTGTCCTTCCACAACCAGTCTAAAAAGTTGATTTCCTTTCTGTTCATAATTTCCCTGTGAATACCAGAAGGCCACAATGAGGTCTCCCTGCAGCCTTCTCTCCTCCACACTGGCCCAGCTCCTTCAGCCTGACTGTTCCCCATGAAATGCGTTGTCCTACAGATCTTAAATAAACACCAGAGATACCATACTTAGGTACTGTATTTAAATTTGAAGGCTAGGCTTTTAGAAACGACCACTGAAAGTTAGTGCAGTTCTTTAGAAGGATCTCCTTTGAACAGGAAGAAGTAAATTTCAGATTTGTTTATTTTCAGGTATTCTGTACTGCAGCACTTTTGCTGCTTTTTTTTTTCGCTTTTTTTTTTTTTTCCCTGGTGCTGAAAACAGTGAAGCTTTAATGTCTCTCTTGATCCAGAGCTGCCTTCCTTCCTGAAGACCCCCATGGATCTTACAATCCGCACTGGGGCTATGGCCCGACTGGAGTGTGCTGCAGAGGGTCACCCCACCCCTCAGATCTCCTGGCAGAAAGATGGTGGCACAGACTTCCCTGCTGCACGAGAGAGGAGAATGCATGTCATGCCTGAGGACGACGTGTTCTTTATTGCAAATGTGAAAATAGAAGACATGGGCATCTATAGCTGTATGGCACAAAACGCTGCTGGTGGTTTGTCAGCAAATGCTACACTGACTGTGTTAGGTAAGAGACGTGCTCATCTCTGCTGGCATGGATCATTTAACTCAACTTGTATAGCTTATCTGTAAGTAGCAGGCTTAACTCCTACAGAAAGAAGTTAAAATATGAAGAAAATAGTTTCTTCTACCTCTGGCTCTAGATGGTATTCTATTATAAGGAAAAAGAGAAGACTGTTTTTTGTCTCTATAGTTGCACCACAAACAGCCCTGTCCACCAAACTTGAAATTTAAACGTTCTGCCTCTGGAAGAACATTTCTAACTGCTTGGCAGGGGTTGGGGCTGTTTGAATACTGAATCCTATGCTTCATTGCTAAAGTTTGCATTCAGGTTGTAAGAGTGGATTTTTATTTCTCATGGAATACACAGTGGGGTTGCACTGTGAAGTTATCTTACAGTTGTTCTGTTTGTTTTCTCCACTGCCACAGAAACTCCTTCCTTTATTAGGCCCTTGGAAGACAGAACAGTAACCAGAGGTGAAACTGCAGTCCTGCAGTGCATAGCTGGTGGCAGCCCTGCCCCTCGCCTCAACTGGACTAAAGATGATGGACCTTTGGCAGTCACAGAGAGGCATTTTTTTGCTGCAGCCAATCAGCTCCTCATCATCGTGGATGCTGGGCTCGAGGATGCTGGAAAGTACACATGCATTATGTCCAACACACTGGGCACTGAGCGTGGGCACATTTATCTCAATGTGCTGGCTTCCCCCAACTGTGACTCCTCCCAAAATGGCATTATCCATGAGGAAGATGGTTGGACAACAGTAGGTGTTGTGATTATTGTTGTGGTTTGCTGCGTTGTGGGAACTTCCCTGGTATGGGTTATTGTGATCTACCACATGAGAAGGAAGAGTGAAGATTATAGCATCACTAATACAGGTAGAGTACTACAGTCATGTTTTCAATCCAAAACACAAAAGGTGAAATTTCTGGTTTTGTTACAGCTGAATAGGATGAAAGGTTTAAAGGTTTCCTTTTAAAGTCTCTTAAGGGATTTGCTCAGATTCACCTTTCAGGTGAAGAGGCAAGCATAGAATGATTTACTTATTTATTAAATGTCAGCAGTATATTTCATTTCTTACACGCTGAATTTGTTCTACCTTGAGGGAAAGCACAAAAAGTTTGGAAATGAATGTTTGAATTAGGTTACAGATGTCTTTAGGACCTGAAATAGTGTGTGAATATCTGTTAGGGCCCTGTTAGTTTCGAACTAGCTATATGAATTTTTCATCAATGACTTAAAGCTGACAGTACCTTTATGGTACCTCCTCACCCTCCACCAAATTCTGAAATTGTGTGTTAATGTGAGTACTGAGCTCTTAACAACATCAGCGTGAATTCTGCCTTGCAGAGGAGATGAACCTACCTGCTGACATTCCCAGTTATTTATCCTCCCAAGGAACGCTGTCAGAGCCTCAGGAAGGATACAGCAACTCAGAGGCAGGAAGCCATCAGCAGCTCATGCCTCCAGCCAGTAGCTACGTGCACAAAAGCACAGATGGTAAGCAACGTCCTCACGTGTACTGTTTGCATTCAGCAGGATGCCAGTGCTGTAGTCCTCGTAGCTGGCAGCAGTGTTGCACAATGTAGGGCAGTGCTGCATGTTAACATCAAAGGTGACTTTCCTTAGAGAAGAATTGAGCATCCATTGAATGTTTTGAGTTTGAAGCATCTCCTGTTTTTCTTCTAGTATTTACATTCTGCGATCAAAGCTGCATGCAGGTAGGGTAATCTTTGGTCCAACAATGTCTGGGGTCACATCTGCTCTGAGTGCTTTTGTGTATAGATGTCATGACTGCCATCCTTCAAGTCCCAGAGTAGTGCAGTTGCCTCCAGAGGCTTCTTGATTCAGGGTTTGTGATTTGCCCAGCAAGGCTGCATTGTCATTAGAGCTCCTCAATTCAGTGTTGAGTGGAGTTTTGTGCTGCTCCTTTCCTTTGGCATCTCGAAAGTCAAGGATCAGACTAAGCCATGAAAGTCGATGGAAATTAAGCATTCTTGTCCTCTTTGAGAGCATTTTATTTCCTTCCCACTGCTCAGGTGGCACAGCACCATTGGTGATCTGCTCAGACTGTTACGACAACGCAAACATCTACTCCAGGACACGAGAGTACTGTCCCTACTCCTACATCACAGAAGAGGACCCCCTGGATCAAACTCTCCCTAATCTCATGGTGCAGATGCCAAAGGAAACATACCCAGCACACACCCAGCATGAAACCAGTGCTCTTGATAATGTTTTTGGAGACAGAGACATGTCTGTCTTCCTTACCAGTCACGACAGAATAAGTGAGAAGAAAATCTCTTCCCAACAGATTAATGGTGAGTTTGTCCTTTTCCCTCTAGATATTTTTTTATTTGCTGTTATTGCTGACCTTCCTTGTACTGTCATTGTTGATTCACTGCTAATTCTACAGACTCCATAGTGTGTGGAGTAGTTCATCTGTTTATGCACTGCTTGTTAGCAGAGCTAGCCTTCAGTTTGCATCCCGTATGCAAGAGTTGAAGAGGATGATGTTACAAAAGCTGTGTTTTGTAGTGTGCAGTGCATCTCTTAAAGCTTGTGACATGTGACCCCTTCCACATCTGTTAGCCCAGACTTAAAACTTCACATAGGAAATGTGTCCAAATCCTACTGTCCAAATCCACGTGTAGCTAAAGTGTTTCCTCTTCTTCAAGTGTAGCCGTCCACTTTTAACTCAGAAGCACGGAAATAGCCATAAAAACACCTTGCTTCTGGTCTGTGAGCCACTTATATTTTAAACTATAAGGAATGTCTTTCACATTCTGTGTGAGCTGGGTTGAGTTTCAGATGGCTCCAAAAGAATTATTTTTGTAAATTTATTGATTTTCATCTGGCCTTTTTTCCAGGTAGCCTTTTTAAAGATTCACACTGAAACTGTATGTTGTTTTTGTGTTACTGTAACAAATATTGCTGAAATGAGAGGGCATCCAGCAAAGGGTGCTCTCAAAAACAGAGAGAGTAGCCTCAGAAGGAGGCTGTTGCTAAACAACACAACTCGAAAAATCTAAACCTTGTGTTTACTTACCATGAACCCACTCCTGTTCATCTTCTGCTGTTTCTTTTTCAGAACCCTTTCAGCTTCCCTTATGGGCAGTAAACAAAGACCTGGCGCTCTCCCACTCGCACTTTCTGCATCAGCAATCAGCTCGTGAGGCCCCGCGACCTCTTCAAACTGAGGGTATCATTGACAATGAGAGGGAGCAAGCTGCTTCACCCAGACCCTTCCACAGGTTACGTGAGCATAACTTTGATTTTAATAGGACACGGAACATTCGTGACTACAGCGAAACCACGTAAGGCACGAAAATGAAGTCTTGGAAAGCAAATCCGTATCAGCTGACTTGTATTTACTACCTCAGGACTAACCTTTAGGCCAAAGATGCTTTAGAACGTGTGTCTGCAATTCCAGGCTGCCTGAGCTGAGACAGACCCCCTAGGAGGAGGTGGCACTGCCCTTTTTGCTTGGATTCATATGTGCTGGAACGTGGGACAGAACACACAGTGATTAGTGACTAGCATTACAACATGGATTTTCTGATGTTGGGAACAGCCTTTGTGTTGGTGCATGCTTTGAAAATCTCTCAAGAATGCATAGCTATTTCACACCACATTGTCTGCTTAAAAACAAATGTTCAAGGCCTCCTCATGGAATTCCCCAGTAATTGTAAGCATAAAACTTTTGGCCAGCTTTTTGTTCCTCAGTCTGTTGGCAGGCGTTTGTTACCAGTCTCACTGTGGGGCTGTTTTTCCCTATGAAAAAACAAACTCTAGTTGTAAATAAAGTTGCATTTATAAATATTTTGTACACACTAAGCATATAAATGCCTTGGCTGTAATGTAAATATATTTTTTATTATGCCAAAGTATGTATTATACTGTTGGTCTTGACAGCTGCATATCAAGTCGTAATTTGTTATGTGGGATTGAAAGCTCGTTTCTGAAGGGATAAAGGTGACTTTGTTTTGGAAAGAAGTGAATTACCATAGGTACTTAGTGAAACTGTGATACTGATGAATTTCATTGTTGCATACAACTCTGTGTGCATTAAGCTTGGCTGACCTGCCTGCAAGCTGATCCATTTTGTTAGCAGAATTCCAAGTCTGATCCGTTTATGTATTGAGTCCTTAAATTTCTGTATTAGGCAGCCTGTCTTTTCCAGTAGAGCATAAAGCCCAACAGGCCCTGCTAGCCTGCTCCAGCCTCCAATGTTATCCAGCTTCTCAGGAGTTTCTGTAATAACAAACAAGAACGGTCTAGCATTAGGTGGGATGGTTGGTGGCCCTGCGTGTGGCAGGGGGTTGGAGATTCATGATCCTTGAGGTCCCTTCCAACCCTGGCAATTCTGTGATACACAAACCAGTTTTCATCTGTTAAGATAGCTCTAAGATGGAACCTCAGAGTGGTTTGGTTCAGAAGTTTATGTAAAGTTCTGTCTTTAAAAAGCCTTTGTGTTGTGCTGTTGCAGGGAGGCACGGGTGTATCTTTCATAGCTGACAGTTAAACGAACTTCTGAAAGGAATGCCTTGATGAAAGGCACAGGGTAAGTTGGAAAAGCATGTGATGGATGTTCCATGAAATCCAGAATGGATTTTCTGTTTCCTCTGCGCTGCCAGGAAGCACGTGGGCCTTTTCTTTTATAAAAGAGCAGCAGGATTCTTGCTTTGTTGAACTCTCTAACGGTTCTGTAGGCCACAGAGTGGTCAAGATGTGTGAGTATTTGACAGGTGAGCTATTAAATGGTACAGGGGAGAACCACTATTGAAAATCCAGTCCTTGCTGGGAGAAATAGAGGAAGTGCAGAAGCTTCACTGGTTACAGTGGGGCATGCCTGACAGAATGAGGAGGAAGAACATTACAAAGACTTGTTCTGAAGAGTTGTTCTTCTGGGAAAACACATCAATGTGTACGAGGTGTTATGGTCCCATCAGTGATGGGTTTTCAGCAGGAGGTTGCACTCAGAGCTTGGAGTGCTTCAATGCCTGAAGAGCTCGGGGCTTTCTCAGTCACTGCTCTGCTTTCTCCAAGCCATGGGCTACGTACCAAAGTGAAAACAGCTGCATGGTGTATCTGTAAAGACAAAAACCTTCCTGGGGCAGCCCAAGCTAGGTATGTTGGGATTCCCACTGCTCCATTCCTGGGCAGTGTGTGACTGAGGTATCTGATGCAGTCATGCAAAATCACAGCTGAAACTTTGGAGACTGGGGAATAGTTAAGTAAAAGAGCCAGGAAACGCTGGGAAAAATATTTTCCCACGTCTCTTTGGGCCTGAATAGTAGATGTATGTAAATGGGCAGATGTTACTGAGGGCTCTTACCTTTGTTTTGAAAGCAACAGCAGTTGCCTTGGTAGCCAGCAGCTTCAGTAGGAAGAGGATCTAATTGTCTTTGACCTTTGTATAAAGTGGGGAAAGAGGTGTGTTAAACTCTCCTTGGCCTCTGACAGCTCAACTATTTTAAGGACTTGCACATAACATACGAGGAATTATATGTTTGTTTCTTTCTGGTTTTGCTTTCTCCAGGCTTTTCCCTTCCAGACAGCATTGAAGACCTTGTGGTTATTTTCTATCCAAACTTGTTTCTGTTGCAGGAGCTGTCAGTTTAAATTCAAATGAGAAAGGTCAGGTCATAAAACTACAGCAGCAGCAAAGAGTTTCCTGTTGGACTGCTGGCTGCAGCTATTCACACATGCTGATGTGGCAGAGCTCTGCTTAGCACGAGCAGGAAAGCAGCATCCCTGCTGCTGTTGCTTGATCTGCCATCATCCTTTGGTAAATGTTGAAGTTCTCCTTCCATTCCTCTCTCCTTTGGGTTAAGCTAACACAGGTTTCTCAGCTGTCTCGGTGCAGCTGTTGATGTTGGTGTGCATGAGGGGCACCCAGAGCTGAAGTGCTCTTAATGCACAGCTCTGCAGTACGACCAGATTCACACGAGGTTGGCAAGATGTGGTTAGCCAGGAGCAAAGCTTTAACATTGTGCACCAGAACAAGCTGAAGCCTGAGCTCTGAAATGCATTTAGGAGGTAAAGCTGCACTGATTTCTAGACTAATTGACCTATAAAAGCTGCCATCATGAATTAGGACATTGGCATCCTTGCACAAATGGAATCTCTGTGAAGGCCATAAGCTGGTTGTGAATAGCTGAAGCTTGCAGGTAGGTGAACACCTCGCAGTACTTAGCATTGTGGAAACACTTCCTTGGAAGGCCTGCACGTGAAGATCAGGGGTCTCTTCCTAAGCCTTTCCTCCATGACGTACAGACAGTGCAGTGGCCATTCTGATTTCAGTAAACACAGTTTCTTCAATCAATGCCAAAGTACTCATGGTAGGGAATGGGGGGCAGTGTGATCAAAGCTGCTCTGCTTCCCTATTGCTGTCTCCTATTATTTTTTTTTCCCTCACATAAGAATGTATATTTTGTATAGAATGTGTAATATATGTTTGTCTATTGTATTATACCTTCAATAAAATGCTGTGTACACTGAGTATCCATTGTAATTTTCATTAGTTTGCAGATTAAATAATGTATTGTTATTGAATATTTAATTTTTATAGGGAAGAAAATAAAGTCAACTTCATAAGTGAGTTTCAGGTGGGATTCTGATCTTTTTACTGTGAATGTTACATCAGTCCTTTGCTGTAACAGGGGAAGAACAGCTGGCATTAAGCCTGGCTCATGACTTAACTGGCACACATGGCAGCAAAGCGATGCTGGCACTGTGCAGCCCTTCCTCAGAAGGTTGCCCACCAGCTGCCATACCTCCTACAAGCTGCTGTGAGTACTTTTTCCATTCCTTCAAACACCTTTCCCTATTTCTATCACTATTACTCTGTGTTCTGTCCATCGCCTTGGCAGTTCCTGGCTTTCACCATTTCACCTTGGCAGCAGCTGCCCAGCAGCTCAGCCCTGGGTCCCTGCCCAGCTCTGTGCTGCATGCAGTGAGCCTGCCAGCACTGCTCCCCCAGGCAGAGCAGCATCACCTTTGTAGGACCTTCACTGCAGCAACCACAGAGCGGAGTTGGCTGTATGTAAATGTGTGTTCCTTTGCTTTTTCAGCAAGACTTAAAGGCCTGCCCTTTCCCTGCATGGAGGCTCTGGGCTTTGCGTGCCTGCTGACCTGGCTTCCTCTCTGCCCAGCTCTTACAGGGCACTGAGCACAGCTGCCTGCCTGCCCAGCTGCTGCGAGATGCATGCTGATGTTTCTGAATTCACACGGTGTCTGCAGCATCCCCCAGAGTTCAGCTCTTTGCACGCTCCTGTTTTCAACCCGCTGTCGTTGCATCGGTGCTGCGAGGCTGCAGGGAGCAATGGGACCCCACCTGTCCTGGGATCAGTTCAACACGGCGTGCAGGAAAAACCAGCTATCAGCTATCCTGGTGAGTTCAGCCCTCCCAGGTTCGCTGTGCACATCCCAGCCCTGGCACGGTGTCAGAGAACCAGAAGCTATTGAAGATAAGATCATGAATAGTTAATGCTCTCAGTTACCCAAGCATATTTAAAAATTAACACTGCAGTCTGGTTTGAGATGAGATGAAAAAAAATACAAAAAAAAAAACAACCAAACAAACAAAAAACTGGGTCATCAAAGAGAGGGGAAAAACAGAAAACAATTGCATCTACCCTTGGGCTTTGCTAACGACTGAGTTTTCGTGGAAGATCTCATCCCTTCCTTGCTCTCCCTCTGCACTTTGCAGTGCAGCAGCTCCCATCCTGGCCCTGCAGTGCTCCCAGCACAGCTCTGCCTTCCTCCAGTCAGGAGGTCAGCGTGGCTGTTAAGGAAAGCTTCTGCACCAGGGGGTGGGCGCAGCACAGGGCAGTTCCCTGCTTCCCATCCTGCAGCTGGAGCTGCTGCGCTGCATGGAGCAGCGACAGGAGGAGGTGGGGTGGGGTGCAGCGTGGCAGAGCTCTGGCAAACCCTAAGCAAGGCTTCTCATTATCCCTGTTAGCCCTGAGGCTGGGAGCAGATCCATCCAGGGTTCCTCTCTGCAGGGAAATGGAGCGTGATGAACACCACCACTTATCTCCTTTTCTCCCCACGAGAAGTGATCGATCTGCACCACAAAGGGTTTGAGCTGATTGATCCGTGTTTATTGGCAGGCAGGGCCTTGCACCAAAGCTCTGTGTGCCCTTTGGGAGGGTCTGCCTGCCTCTCTGCCTTCTCCAGCCTGCCTGCAGTGCTGCCCACCCGTGCCGGGGCACAGCGTGGTTCAGGGCTGCACCCTGTGCAGCGTGTCACACTCACAGCCACGTGTGAGTCTTTGTGAGTTCCCCCCCCTGCTGCAGTTTTCCTGCACTGCTGCTGTGTTTTTCCACAGGTCCTGCCTGTATTTCGTGTCGGTGGGGCACTGGCAGGAGTGTGTGCTGTGCAGGGCTCTGGGTTCTGCCGTGTCCCAGCTGGGGCAGAGCAGGGCTGTGGGGGTCAGTGCAGACCCCAGGCTGCGACTTGCAGCTCTCACCTCCAGCCCAGCCCTTGGTGGAGGCAGATCTCCCCTAAATGAGATCCTCGTGAGCATAACTCATGTATAACACAGGGGATCGCTGCTCTGCTCCTTGCTCTGAGGATCCGATTTCACATTACGTTGAATGTCTCATCTGAAGACTTATGTGTGTATTTCATCCCAGCATTTAGAAAAATCCCCCCATATCCACGCTCAGATTCACTGCTGCTCTGGCCCTGCCCGGCGCTGAGTGCCATCGAGTGCTGCTGTGATTTGTGGGTTGCCAAAGGGGATCTCAGGATGCAGAAATAAATGCGCCCCGCTCGATGAATGGCGAGGAGCCCGCAGAGCCCTGGCAGCACTCAGCCCAGCCTGGCATTGCAGGCTGGATCCCTCTAAGAAATTTTAATTAACTTAAAACAAATGCGCAGGAAAGGGCCAGCCATTAGCTGCTATTGCTTCCTGAGTCTCATCTCTGCTAATTAAGCAGCGTGTCAGTGCAAACGACCTACAGATAGCAAAGCACCGAATTTGCATTTAAATTAAAAACCATATTTTTAAAAAATAAAGGTTTCATTACGCCCTGATTGTTTGTCTTTCCAGCATCCACATCCTGACCCCCCCCAACCCCAAGGGATGGGTGCTGCAGAGGGGCACAGGGGCACCTGGCTGCCCTCTGCCACGCTGCACTGCCCGGCCTGACAGCTCTGATTTCTTTCTCCTGGTTAGAGAACATGAGGTTTTTGACAGCTGCCTTTGCCATTATTCTTCCCTTAATGCTGTTGTTGTTTTGCGTTACTGTCAAATCACATCTTATTAAAGTTTTTCCCATCCTGTCAGCAGCAGATGAAGGAGCGCGGATGCCTGCGTAATCTCCCGGCTCTGTCCGGGGAAATTGCTTTCCATTATTGATGGAGCAGTGATGGAGGATGTGACCCAGCCATGCTGGGGGCTGCAGGCCCTGCCAGACCCCCACAGCTCTGCAGCAGCTCTGGCTCATGGGGCACAAATGATGGGAAGCCAGGGCAGGGCGTGCAGGGTGAGGGCAGCGTCCCCTGGGTGCCGGTGTCCCATTTCCAGATCAGATTCTGATCAGCTGTTGGGCTCCGGTTACTCTCTGTTCTTTGGGAACTGTCACACCTTTGCAAAGCCACTGACGCTTCCCACGGCTTGCTAAAAATTCCGTAGCACCAAAGCAGTTCTTCTGGCTTTGTTCAGCTCCTGCCAGCAGAGCACAGGGCATGGCTGGGAGCCCGCAGCATTGGAGGCACCTACTTGGTTTTGTGGCACAGGAGTGTGGGCATTTCCTTTGAGCTCGTTCTGTAGCTGCCCAAAAATGCTGGATTGCTGGGCCTGGGTCTGTGCCAGCCCTGGGTGCTACTGCTGGTGCTGTGGGGGTTTGCATCCTAGGTGTGAGGGGACCACGGTGGCACAGCGTGGTGATGGATGGGGCTGGGATCTGCGCACTCAGCAGCAGCCCAGCAAAGCGGGTTGGTTGGAAGTCACTGCAGCAAGCACGATGTTTTTGCTGATAAATCTTGTTTGTAAATCAGCTGCATGCCAGACTGGTAAATAATGCATCTTGTAGATGAAAACACTGTTCAAATGAGGACTGGAAGGAGCAGCCCATGCTGCAGGCACAGCCGGTCCTGTGCAGCAGGGAGGGCAGGCGCAGCGGGACCTGGGAGCAGATTGCCTTCTGCACTGCTTTCCTAATTGCCTTCTTAAGCTTTTGGTTCCCACAACGTCTTCCATGGGCTTCTCCCCGAAGCATAAATCAGGGAGAGGCTTTGGTGGGAACGTGAAGGTATGAACTCAGAGCAGCAGGGGAAGCTGGAGGCTGCTCAGTCGGTGCCAGCTCAGCCCATTCCCAGCAGCACCCAGCCACACTGGAGCCCTTGCACAAAGCACACGTGCAGAAGGGGCTGCTTATGGGATGGCACAGCCCTGCCCTGCTCAGGAATGGGACCCTTTGTTGGCAGCAGCCCCCTGCAGCTGGCAGCCCTGGTCGTGGGCTGGGTGCTGTGTTTTGGGAAGCTTCATCGTCCCCAGGAAGCTGGCAGTGCAGGTTCTGCCCATCTGCAGAGCTGTCCCTTCTGTGCAGGGTGGGGGGGGAGTTTGTCAGTGATTTATTTTGTGCTGTTATTGGAAGCGATTGCTGGTCAGCAAAGCGCCGCGAGGCAGAAATGGAGCAGCCTGCAGATGGCTGGGAGAAAATGGGTTCGATTCTCTGAATGCTGCTAAATGGGTGGGGAATAGTTAAGGGCTAATTACAAATCTGAATGGTTTCCAGGAGGAAATAGCATGGGACAGTTAGGGTGGGCTGTTGTTACAAACCACGCTGTGCATGTTGGGCTCTGAGCACATCCTGGTGCCAGGCGGGCAATGCCCTGCTCCCATTCTCCCCACCTGCATCTGGGTCCTCCAGTTCAGCCTCCACATCCATGAGCTTCCAGCTGGGAAGGAGAAATATGGTGTCCCTGCTGATGCTCACCTTTGTTCTCAATTGCAGAGTGCTGGGACAGCAGCACCAGCACTGCAGCACTGCAGGGTGAGCTGAGGTCCCTGCAGGGCTGCACTCCCTGAGCTGCTGTTGGGTGTTTTTCTTCCAGGCACTTTGCAGAGCAGTGCCATGAGGGGAAGGGGCAGCGTGCAGCCCTGCCACATCCACCCAACAACTGTGAGCCCTCCTGGCTTTGGTTTGAGCTCCAAAACTGATATTCCACAAAGGTAATTTTCTGCTTCTCTGGCTCAATTCTATTCATCTTTCAGAGGGTAATTAGCATCACTTCAGTGTTCTTTTATGCCCAACTAATTGCACCTTGCTTCAGGAGTGAAAGTTAATGCCTCTCCATTTCGGTTAGCGCAGCAATATGTGATTAGGGGTGAGGCCAGGCAGAAAAGTGAACCACGAGCAGCGCTGTCTGCCTGCTGGTCTGAGGCATTCTGCCTGCACCAGGGGACAGATTTCCCATCTCACATCTGAGATGCTCCTTATCAGCGATGCCCCAAGCACAGCGGGCAGCACACAGCAGTCAGTGCATCAGACAGGGCACTGCCACAGGAGAAGGGAAGGGCTGAGCATCACTGAGTACCAGGGAACCTCCACGTGCCCAGCAGCCACTGCCTGGCACCTGGGGGCTGCTGGGTGGGTGGCAGCAGTTCTGGTAGCATCGAGGACTGCAAAGTAAATACTTCGTCCATAAATCTTGTCTGCTTTAAAGTAGGTTATATTTTCAAAGCGCTTTAGTTCTTAGGAATTTAATATCGTGATGTCAGTTTTAAGACAAGTAATTGGATGCGGAGAAGGTTGTTACTGGAACCTGAGATTAAAGGCAGGATTTGCAGCGCTGTGCTGCGGGCTGACGGCACTTTGTTCCCTGCAGATGCAGCTATGGGGCATTCACAGACAGCACTGCTGTGCAGAGCTGCCCCACTGCTGCTGTGCAGTGCTGTGTGCAGCCAAAGCAGAGGGCATTGCTGCAGCAGAAAAGCAATTGAAGCTCACTGGCAACCCGTGCCCCACTTTGTGGTGTGACCACACAGAGCCTGGAATCCTGCAGCCTTCTAAAGCCCTTTGCTGGCGTTTGTTTGGGAGTTTGATGCCTGCAGCCCCGACCTTGCTGTGACAGCAGCAGTCAGCAGGTGAGCAGGCTGCTGTGCCCAATGGAGACTGAGAGCCTATGGGCTTTGCTGTTCTAATTTGCTTATGACCCGGAGAATCAGTGAGGAGGATCTGCTGTCCCGTGGTGCACTGATGGCTCCTGCAAGCCATGGGCTCCCAGGGGAAGGAGTGGTATTTACCAACCTTTCCTCAGCACACTTTATGTAACAGCACATTCCTCCAAACGTCCTCAGCGTGACCGCCTGCTCCCCTCTTTTGTTCATCCTGCAGTGTTTTACTTTCTACGTTTCAAGGACCTGAGGAAGCAAAGCAAGGCACTGAAGCCCTCCCTGCAGAGCCCTGCTGGGCAGGGAAGGAGCAGCAGAGAGAACTCTGAGCCCTGCAGTGCTGCTGCAGGACGAGGGCTGCAGTTCTCCATCTGCAGACGGTGCACATCTGAGTCCTTTGCACTGCTCCCACCAGCAGCACTCCACAGCTTTGTGCACCCAGCAAATCCTGGATGGTTTCCTCCCTTCCTCCCTCCCTCCCTCCCTCCCTCCCTCCCTCCGTCCTTCCCTTCCCTTCCTTCCCTTCCCTTCCCTTTCCTTCCTTCCCTTCCCTTCCTTCCTTCCTTCCTTCCTTCCTTCCTTCCTTCCTTCCTTCCTTCCTTCCTTCCTTCCTTCCTTCCTTCCTTCCTTCCTTCCTTCCTTCCTTCCTTCCTTCCTTCCTTCCCTCCTTCCCTCCTTCCCTCCTTCCCTCCTTCCCTCCTTCCCTCCTTCCCTCCTTCCCTCCTTCCCTCCTTCCCTCCTTCCCTCCTTCCTCCCTTCCTCCCTTCCTCCCTTCCTTCCTTCCCTCCTCCCTGCCTCCCTCCCTCCCTCCCTCCCTCCCTCCCTTCTCCCTTCCTCCCTTCCTCCCTTCCTCCCTTCCTCCCTTCCTCCCTTCCTCCCTTCCTTCCTTCCTCCCTTCCTCCCTTCCTCCCTTCCTTCCTTCCCTCCTTCCCTCCTTCCCTCCTTCCCTCCTTCCTTCCTTCTTTCCATGTGCAGGCCCTGTAAGCTCCCACACCTGGCTGCTGCTCTCTAAGGGCTTTTGTCTCCATTGCTTTCTTTTTTTTCAGGGACCATGAGAGCCCGAGAGCGGCCGAGGTATTAATTGGTGCTCTGAGTTTTCCATTCCTATTATTAAAAGAAACCTTCCCATGAAATAATTCATGAATGGAATAGATGGTAGAGAAACAGAGCAGCCCCTGCCTCTGTCTGCAGGCTCCTGCGAGCTGACGGGGAGCTGCAAACGAGCACGAGGCAGTTTTGTCCTTCTATTTGCCACTAGTGCTACTACGATCCGTGAGCCGTAACAGACAGATCTTCCCAAAGCTGCAATGATAAATCATAAATATTTATGGTGCTTAATCACGAGGCGGCAGCAGCACAGAAGCACCCGACCCAGTTACAGCACCCTGGTGCTCACAGGGTGCAGGGGCTCAGCCTGAGCCACGAGCACCCATCTGTGCGCTCCCCACTTCGGCGGGGCTGGGCCACGTGGAGCAGCAGCCACGCAGAGCTGACAAGTCAGAAAATGAGCTTTGAAATCAACACCGAGCTGAGGCTGAGCGTCTGCTGACATGGAAACTGAGTGGCAGCGATCTGGCAGTGAGGATGTTTCGCCTAAGAGCCGTTTCCTACCGGAGTGCTCAGCAGTTCCTTCCCTGTTAGCATCTCACACACGTGTGCTCGCTCACGAGGGGCTCTTGCAATGTCAGCCCCCTCCTCTGCAGGTCCCATTGCTGCTGCAGTGCTCCGGACCCCCACCTGCTGTCCTCACACACCCACCTGCACCAAGCACTGCGGGTTGTGCTGGTGCCAACACGCCGAGCCTGACTGGAGGCACCAGGCGGTGTTGGATGTGAACCTGCCGTTAATTGCGTCTTCTTGCTAAGAATAATTGAGTAGCCTAAGTTCTGAACTCCGTAATTGCATCCTAATGAATTGATGTGTCAACTCTGGCATCTTCTGTAAGCGCTGAATGGCCGCGCCGCTCGCTTCTCAGGCACACAGGGGCAGAAGTGCCAACACACACAGAGTGCTGGGATGGGGCTGCCCAGCCAGAAACTGGGCTGAGTGAGGAGCAGAAATGGGAATGCCTATTGACTTCAGGAAATGGTTTGAATTGAGGGAGGGAAGATTCAGGTTGGATGTCAGGGGGAAGTTGTTTGCTGTGAGAGTGGTGAGGTGCTGGAACAGCTGCCCAGAGAGGCTGTGGATGCCCCGTCCATCCCTGGAGGTGTTCAAGGCCAGGTTGGATGGGGCCCTGGGCAGCCTGGGCTGGTATGAAATGGGGAGGTTGGTGGCCCTGCATGTGAGGGGGGGTTGGAGATTCATCATCCTTGAGGATCCAACCCAAACCGTTCTGTGATTCAGCAAGAGATGGAAGCAAACAGCCATTTGTTCTGAATTGCGGTGACCGAAGAAGGTCAGAGCCCTTCCTGTGCTCCTGGGAGGAAAGCAGAGCTTTGGCAGAAGGTTGGGAGCTGATGCTGTGGTGCCGTCACGGCTCATTGCAGAGCTCTGCTCAGAGCCACCGCTCCTCGTGTTTGCTACCACATACCACCTACAGCTCCCTACAAAGCTGTGCATGTTAGTTAACCTCATTAAATCCTAAAGGATTAGTCAGCTGTTCCTCAGCCACGGAATTGTTAGGAAACATCTAAAGCTCAAAGTTATGTGGCTTGGAAAGTGATTTTCTAATGCGCAGACTTCAAAGGAGTTTTGAAATCCTGCAGTGTAAGGAGACACAGCAACGTTAATCCACTGGAGTGCTGCTTAATGGCCTGTTTAATTTCTGTCCTGATCGCCCTCTGATCAGCACCGAGCATCAGCTCTGTGCCCTGCAAAGCCACGGAGCTGCTGCTGCGTCCCATTTGTTCCCAAGGAGCCCTTTTGCTTTTCCAGTGATGGCAAAACCTGGGAGCACCGATGAGGTCCCAGCCCACAGTGCTGGGGAGGAGGGCTGAGCACATCAGCCTCGTGTTCTGAGCAATAACCCCAAAACTGAAGTACAACAGAAGGGGGCCTCAAGAATCGGAGATGTTATCATCGAGTTCAAAACAACAGGGAGGATTCAGAGCTCACAGTGACACCCCTGGGCCCCATCCCCCCCAGCCCCTCCCAGCTATGGGCTGTTGTGTCACACTGCGGTGTTTCACCTTTTCTGCTAACACATAAATTAACACCAGGTCGTTTACTGCACGTGGCTGTAATTAACACCGGGCTATGGAGAAAAAAGAAACGCTCTCTAAAACTTTGATCGAAATTATTTCGTGTTATCACTGCTTTCTGTGATGCAGTGATGCCGCGCTTATCTTGCTGCCTTTGATAACGGTTTTGTGACAGATCTGCTGAGACTCCAATGAAAAGGGAAGAACGGGGACAGCCTTCCTACATCGCTCTGTAAAAACTCTTGTATGGCATTGCTGCTGCTTAATTCCTGATCTTGGGAAGATAGGAGATGTATTAATCGTACAGCACTGCACAGAGCAGTGCAGGTAGATTGGAGTGATGCTGCTGGGAGCATCGTGGCCCTCCTGCAGATGGAAGCACTCCTCGATCCACAGCCCACCCCCTCCTCCCCATGTCTGCTCTGCAGTGGGAGCAGTGTGACTGGAGGGCCCTGGGGAGCACAGCACAGCACAGCACAGCACAGCACAGCACAGCACAGCACAGCACTGCTACACCCAGCTGTGCTGCTGCAATGGCAGTGGTTTGTTCTGTGACAGACAGCAGCAGGATGCAGCACAGCCTTCAGACGCCTGCAGGGCTACCAGGGCCCGGTGCTGGCAGGCAGTGATGTGCAGGAGTGGGCGTCTACCCTCAGCAACCTGCATTTCCTTATGCATTCTGAAGGGAAGTTTGCAGCTTTCTGTGAGCTGCTGCCCCAGCTGTTCCAGTTGGGGTGAAGACAGCGACTGGTGGGATTACGTGTGTCAGGGGCTGGGATGGGTTTTGGGGCCATGTCAGCTCTCCCAAATCCCTGTGAGCGGGGGCTGTAAAACTCGACAAGGCGGCTTCAGCTCTTTCAGATCCCATTACAGATGTAAAACCACTGATGGAGCTGAACTGCTTACAGCTGCTCACCCAGCTCCTGGCAGAGCGCTGACACCAGGGGAAGGTTCAGGCAGGGGATTTAGTGAGTGGTGCTCAGAGATGTGCAAAAATGGAGGGCAGCGGCAGAACTGATGAAGCCAAGAGCTTGTGAGGTTCGGTTTGTTTCAGGTAAGCTCTCAGGAGGTGATATTTGCAACAGGTGATTCCATTCCTGGAGATGACTGCAGAATCATGGAATCAAAGCCCTCCCTGTAAGTGGGTGCATCAGCACGGAGCCCAGCTGGGTTCCCAATGCCCGAACTGCCTGGCTCAAAGGGCACTTCTGGATCTTGCAGCAGTCTGAACAACGCAACGTGAGGACGTGCTGCAAGGAGCAGAGCTTTGCCTTCACCTGGCCCAGCAGGCTGGGAGCCATCAGAGCTGAAGGCTGCAGAGTGCTGCTATGTTCTGCTCTAGAAAGGAGCAGCACTGCTCATCCTGTCTGGGACAGCGGGGCTGTCAGCACAGCTGATATGAGGCATTTCTGTGCATCCTCTATGAGTGGGTGAAAGCCTGGAGCTTTCCTAGCTCATCAGTATGGCAAAGGGGGGACATCTCCCCCAGGGATGCCGCTCAGCTCTGGCTATCAGCTGGGACGTGTGCTGATCCCAGGCTGTGCTGTGACCCCCAGCAGCACTCACAGTGCCCACCTGGCCCTACAGCCCTCATTTCCCCACATCACCTCCCCACATCCACAGGCTTATCCCTCCCTGATGGTTCCGCACGGCGCTAAGCTCAAGATCCAGACTTAAATGCTCCATTACTACTTTTAGGCTCTAAATCCAACACGTAGACTTCAAACCCACGCTCAGCTGTGATTCTGTGTGACTGCACGACTCCCTCGGTTCAACTCTCTGGGTCTTTATCTCCGCTTTGCATTCATAGGCAGCAGCAGTGCTTGATCGCATCGCAGACATTCAGCGCGCATCCCAGAGCGAGCAGCAGAGGGGGATTTGCATAGGCTGCCTCCTGATTCACACTGACAAGTCCTCTTAGTTCATCTTTTTAGCTCTTCTATGCACAAAGCTCCAGCAGCAACCAGCTGCACTTACAGCACACGTAGAGCAATCCCTGTGGTCGCCTTCTTTATTTCAGAGTGGATGAACAGCGCTTGGGGGCACATGGCTGAGCTCTGCACACCCCAGTGGTACAATTACTGCTGGGGGCTGCAGCCCCACGTCCAGCAGTGCTGTGTTTTCAGCTGGGAAATCGAGGCATACAGAGGATGTGATTGGGATGAATTTGCTGCAACATCTCGCCAAAAGGTGGTGAATTCCCCGACCTCCTGTTGTTTGTAAACTTTATGTGATTATTTACGAGAGTCGGTGCCCATTGAACGTAATGAGCACCAATTTAATATCTGCAGTGCCTCAGGGTGTTTTTTATTTGTGTAAGGGGGGGAGAGAGAGAAAGACATCACAATGCACAAATGCTGTTGTTGTTGGCACTGTGGTGATGCACGGACCAAACACTGGGGATGGTTCTCCAGCTCCAGGTGAGGGGTGCAGCCAGCAGGGCTCAGCCAGGATGGCACAGCTCTGTGTTCAGACCTGGCTTTGCTTTCTGGGCTTTTTTTTTTTGGAGCTTGGCAACTCAAGCAGTGGCATTGCAAGCGTTGGGCACAGGAATGACTTTGTAGGAGTCCAAATGCAGCACCACGATTCCCTTCCTGTCCTCTCCACCAAAAGTACGTCTTCACGCTCTAATTAAACAGCAGTCTGACATGTTTTTGCTGTTCTGATCGCTTTTGAACTCTGACAGTGCAATAAACAAACACTGCATCCCTGCACAGCTGCGGTCTCAGAGCAGTTCCTTCCCTCGGCTGTGATGTGGCAGAGCTCAGCCCTGTCTGTATGGCATCACATCGCCCCAAAGCACAAATGGATTGAAGTGAGAATGTGAAATCCTTGTTGTATTAACACTGAATTAACTGCTTTTATGTGTAAGAAATCCAGGCTGGACGTGGCTGTGGGCAGCCTGGTTTGGTGGTTGGTGACCCTGCACATAGCAGGGGGTTGAAACGAGATGATCATTGTGATGATGATGATCATTGTGGTCCTTTTCAACCCAGGCCATTCTAGGATTCTATGAAATACATTACGACACACACATGGAGCTGCATCAGTTTGGGTCTCGCTGTTGGGTTGATGCCTGATGCCCAGCAGTGCTCTGTGCTCTGGGAGCAGAGAAGGAGACAATGTGGAACACCCAGCACAGCTCTGGCTCCAATCACCTGCAGCCCGGAGGTAACGAGCAGCAGATGGATAATTAAAGTACGGCCCAAAGGAACAGCGATGTGAGTTATTGTCGGTGGGCAGGCAGCTGTTAGCTGTGTGCCATAGAGGAGCAGGCCTGCAAAGGGAGGGAGCTGTGCAGGAACGGGGCAGCACGGAGGTGTTTGTTAGGAGCAGTTCTGCTGCAGTACAGGAGGTTCTCAGCGGTTTCTGTGCTACGCAGAAACGAATCTTTGTTGCTGTTTACCATTGCGGAGCGCTCCGTGTTGAAACGCGATTCCTCCAAACTGCGCTGTTGTGCAAACAGAGGTGAGCGCCGGGGCGCAGCGCTGCAAACAGACAGACAGACAGACAGACAGACACCCGTTGTGCTGCAGCTGCAAACACCGCCGGGCTCCGCAGCAGCTCTCAGCGGGGCCACTCCGTCGGGATGGGGCACCGCGCACGGAACGCAGCGGGAATTGAGACTGAAGAGGAGCGGGCAAAAAAAACGCCCATCAAACCGCATCGCCGGGATTCATTTCCGCCTTTCACAGCGGTGATGACCGCTGCCAGAGGCGGTTCACTCGTCCGGCCGTGCCGGGCGGCGCGGAGCTGAGATGCGGAGCTGAGATGCGGAGCTGAGATGCGGAGCTGAGATGCGGAGCTGAGAGCAAAGCTCGCGCGGTGCGAGCGCTCCGCATCGCCGCTCCGCAACGGCAGCCGCAGCTCCGCCCCGCGGCACGCAGCCACAAAGCGCTCGCGCGCGCTCCGACCACACCGCGCGCCAACCCAGGAGGTGCGCGCCGCCGTGACGTCACACGCCCCGCCCCGTCTGAATGGGGGCGGGGCCGGCGCGACGGAGCCGGGAGCGCGCGCGCGCGCGCGCGCGGAGGGGGGTGGGGGCGGGGCGAGGCGCGCGCGTAGGGGGCGGGGCGGGGCGGGCGGCGCCGCCGCGGCGGGCGGCAGTCGGGCGGCAGCGGCCGGTGCGGGAGGCGGCGCGGGCGCGCCCATGGTGCGGCATGTCCAAAACGCTGCGGAAGAAGCGGCACTGGCTGAGCAAGGTGCAGGAGTGCGTGGTGTCCTGGGGCGGCCCGGCGGGCCCCGACCCCGAGCTGCTGCACGGCGGCGCCGAGCGCGGCGAGTTCCCGTACCTGGCGGGCCGGCTGCCGACGGGCGCCGAGGGCGCGCCGGGCCCCGCGCTGCTGTCGGGCAAAGCGCCGGCGCCGGGCGACGTGCTGCTGGAAGTGAACGGCACCCCGGTGAGCGGCCTGACGCACCGCGACACGCTGGCCGTCATCCGGCACTTCAGGGAGCCCGTGCGACTCAAGACCGTGCGGCCAGGTGAGCCCGCAGGCCGCGCCCGTCCGCTGCGGGCCCGGCGTCGCGGCCTTCGGGCGGCGGGACCCGGAGTTGGAGCGGGGCGGGCGGGGCTGCGGGGCGGGCGGGGGCGGCGGCTCCGGCGCCGGGCCCGGCGGGGCAGCGCGGTGCGGGCGCTCCGTGCGCCCTTCGCGGCGTCCCGCGGCGGGAGCGCGGTCCGTTCGATGCGTCTCGGCGAAGGTTTGGGTCGGTTCTGAGCGCGGGCATCGCTGCGATAAATCCGTCGGTCCGGCTGCGTTGGCTCCCCGCTCCCCAGGCTGTAATGCTCGCTGTGCCCCTATGAGCACCAGCAGTGCCGCAGGGGTTGGCAGCTCCACGCTTCTTATCTATCCGCTTTGTTCTGTGCTTATTTGCGATCACCGGGCTGCCGTTTGCTGGTAGGTAATGCGTACCTGAAGGCGGTTTCCTCCTTTGACCGCTAATTAAGAGTTATCTGCTGTGCCCCGATGGGTATCGCCTGCGATGGGTATCGCCTGCGTAAAGCAGAACAGAAGTGACCCATGGAGGATCCGGGAGAGCTCTGGAAGTCTGATTGAAATGGGGAAAATAGAAAAAACAGAAAAGGTAAATAAATTAAGGAACAAATTCATTAATACAAGGCGGTAATCTTTATTTAAAAGAGGAAGTCAATGGGAGATGGAACTATAACGAGTATCAAATGGAATTGCGTTTGCTCTGGAGGGCAGCAGGGATGTTCCTGCGCTGGGATTCCATAGCAGAGATGTCCCACACTTCACATTAAAGCTGCCAGAACAGACATTAGGATGAGTGCATGCGGTGTAAAGCGGGAAGGTGCTGCAGGACAGGTGAGGGTCCCACGATGCCCCACACAGCGTGGTGGGACGGGGCTGGTGCTGAGCACTGGGCTGAGCCTTGTGTGTACAACTGGCATTTTTCTGCTGATTTTATGTAATTTTTGGAATAAATCATATCCGTGCTCGAGGTGGTGCAGCTTTGCCATGCTAGAACATATTGTGAGCTTATTTACCACATCAGATGGTTTTGGCAGCAAGCTTCTGTGTCAGACTTGCTGTCCTTAAACGCAGCAGGCTGTTGCTGTTTCTGTTGACACCGTGGTGAAGCACGGAGCTGGGGGTGCATGGAGGAGCACAGAGGCAGCAGGCAGAGCTCCGCAGGGCTCCTCTGCTCCCATCCCAGTGCTCCCAGCAGTGCTGGAGCTGCAGAGGTGGTGATGCATGACTCTTTCCACGTGTCTGAGCTCCGAGCCCATCCATTCTGCATCTTTCTAAGATCCCGTGCAGGGATCAAGCTGCCTGTTCTGAGTGGGGCTGAGTGCAGGTGTGCAGCGGGTGGGAGCCGAGCTGCCTGCTGCTCTGAGCATCCTTCATTAAAAGGCAGCAACAGCTTTCGTTGGCAGCAGTGAAATCTGTCTGTGATCCTTCTAGCAATCTCACGGAAAGTGGAAAATGGAAATTTCAAGATACTGTTTAGTCTTGTTTGGTAAGACACTCGAGAGATATGAATACTAAATTGAACGCCATCTGTTAAGTGCAGATCGTGAACGATGGACCACTTTGTTGCTGGAGAAATGGTTCCTTCCCTCTCTGGCTGTGTTCTCTGCCCCACGGAGCGAGGCCGTGGGTTGGTGCTGTGCCCAAAGCACCGTGATGGCTGTCAGCAGCCGTAGGTGTGTGCAATTTGTAACCTCCCATTCCTCTCTATACGAACATGTTATTCTTGGCATAGAGCATCTTGCCATTCCTTTTCGCACACTCCTTTGTTTAAATCTCGCTTCCATGAGTGCTGTGATTTCACCAGCTCTAATTATTCTATTCTTTCTTAGTGCGTTAGCTTCAAATGATAACGAGGCCTCATGTGGCCAGTTAAGCAACTGCTGTGCTGCTGAACGGTCTGAATTTGTTCCCTTCAGGGTGCTGCTCTGTGCTGTGCTCTGCTCGCTGGGGCCTCTCAGGCAGCACAGGACTGGAATCACCTGAGCTGGGCACCGTGGTGACATCAGCCCCAGAGCCACCCCACGGGTACAGGGTTTGTAGGACGGGGTAACTTGGTGCTCCAGGTGTCCTGAAAGCAAAGCTGCTCTGCTCAGACAGACAGCTGTGATTGAGACACCTGCATGTGTGTGTTGGTTGTGACACAGAGGGTTTTTTTTGTTGCTCTTACAGTCCAAGTTTGCCTGGTAGCCTGGAACTAACTTGCTTAAAATCCTTGAAGTGTCAGTTGGCTCTGCGATGGCAGGAGCTGCTGTGCTCAGTGTGAATGAACATGAATCTTCATTAGAAGCCGTGGCTTCAGCTCCCTGGTTCTGTCTGAGCTCTTGGCTGGCTGTAACCATTGCTTGCAGAAAATGGCTGGGTTTCGTTGTCTCGGAAGATTCAACTTCCTTAATGTTTTTTTTTTCAAAGTTTTTTGGGCTTTTTTTTTTTTTTTGGTAGCTTCTGCTTGAAGTTATTTTTCAGCTGGTGATTCTGAAAGTCTAAAAAATATAATGAGCAGCATGCACTCCGAGTGGAAAAAACTCCTCAGGTTTCAGTTGTTGCTCTGATTTAAGGCCTTTGAATGCATTCTTCTGGCTCTTCAGGATGCCTCCTCTTAAGAGCTATCTCTTCACGTCCACACCTGTTAGTTAAATTGTGTATTGTTCCCTGAGCCAGAAGAGTTTTCTTCCTTAAAGCAGCATTATTCCTGGGAGCTCTGGATGAAGAAAAGCATGAGCTCTTCTGCTGTATCTGAGAGTCAGTTCCTCGCTTCATCCTGGAGGGGAGAGCAACAACGGTGAGAAGGTTTGCAGAATTGCACTGAGTTGCTTTGAAGCCAGAATCCCCCCGAGTTCCCTTCTGTCTCTGCTGGGTGGTGGACCTGCATCGTTGCTCTGTGCCCAGCGGCGTGGCTTTGGCTGTTCCATGCAGGTGCAGCTTTTGGGATGACATAACATCAGAACGGTCTTCTGTGCAAACGTATGTCATCGTGTTTTTTGTGGGAGACAAAAAACGGAGTGTAATTTTTCAGGGATTGCTGGTTGCTTTTAGTTGAATGCAGTGTCCTCGAATGAGAAGTCACTGCTGTGTTTGCTGTCAGTCCTGTGCCGCTCTTCCCTGCTGAATAGAGCAGTTTGCATAACTTGATTCAGCTCATGAAAGCAGCGTGTAATGTGTAAGTAAGGAGTTAATCCCTTTCGGTTCAGGGTTGCCGTATCTCTTCAATTATCTGCATGAAAACTGTAAAACTGGAATTCCAGCTCTGCCAGACCGCGGTGCTTCCGTGTGGATTTTGACTGTGTTCTAATTCAGTGCTGTTTCATTACTGACTTTGGTAATAAATACAATCAGACTAACAGCTGGGGTCTGATGAATATGGATTGTGGGTTCTGTATAAATACCAGAAGTGGGAATTTGGGAGAGCTGTCTAGAAATACATTATTTTCATCTGCATGGTAATGAAGCATTCTTTCAAGAGGCGTTGAAGGCGATCAGCGAGGTTAGTGTGGTTGTATGGGAATTACTGATCACTCAACTTTCTTTAAACCTGCTGCATTTGGAAACATTTGCTGCTTTCTTATCAATCTAAAGTAGTGTTGTCCTAATAGGAGAAGAGAAACCCAGGGCTCGCTGCAGTGACAGCAGCAGTAATGTCTGCCCAGTGCTGTGCACTTGGATCTGGCCATGATGGAAAACCTTTACTCCGTGGGACAGAGGAGGGTGGAATTACAGCACAGAGGAGCAGGAATGTGCCCGTGCTGTACTGAAGAGCAGCAATGGGAGCTTGTTGCTCCTCCCCTCAGCCCAGGTAGGAGGTGACTGGGGAGGTAACCAGCAGCAGCAGGAAGTGAGAGGTCACCAAAGGGGAGCTCTGAGCCCGGTGATGTTTGCAGAGTGTGACTGCACATGCTGCAGGAGCATTGCATGGGGGAAGGCACAGCCGTTCCTCCTTTCTCCTGCTTGATTCCTGTATGTCCCCCAACTTGTTTCCTCCTTGCATTGAAGACCTGGGCGCTCTCCTCTCGTGCTGTGTTGTTCGCAGTGCTTTTGCTTTGCCAGCCAAGTGGGAGCTGCAGCGACTCGAGGGATCTCCACACACAGACACATCTGCTGGAAGAGTTCCTGGAGTGCCAGTGCTGGGCTGGAGGAGGCCCTGCCTGCAAAACATTCTTCTGAAAAGCAATTGGTCTGTTCTAAAAGAGACTTACGCTGTTGCACCTGGAAGATGGGAGGCTGAGTGATGTTTACTCCATCCTGCATTCTTGGCTCACAGGTTTACAGCTCTCCATAGCTGTCTGCAGGCTGTGATGGGTTTACATAAAAACACTTTTAGAACTTTCCCATCTAAAGATGCATCATAGACTAAACACTGAAGTCACTTAAAAGGAGGAGCCCGCTCCCCTCCTCGCAGCCCAGCCTCCAACCCACACCCTGTAGGTCTGGTCATTAGGCATCTCACTTTGTAGTGTAAATGTGAGGGAAGAGCCATGTCCTGGAAATACAAAGGAATGGTTGGTATGTTCCAGTGCTGTTTATGTTCTGGTAAGCAGATGGGGTTTGAGGTGCTCAGCATCTGCCCCTCTCAGGGCGATGAACAACACTGAAGGCCATTTTGCATTTTAAAATGCGAAGTCAGGAGCTGTGTGCAGTCATCTGCCAAAAGTTGCTCTGAAAAAACAGTCATGGATACTCTGAAGTGCAGCCTGCGTGTGGTGTAGGAATAAAGAGCAATGGGTTTATCACAGAGTTCCTGCTGAAGTGCCCCCAATGCCTTTTCAGAGAATCTTTGATAATGCACGTGGGGGGAATTTCATTTCCTTTGGACTGGGGTTGTTTTGCAGTTAAATTCTGAGAGCAATTTGGTGCTCATTATGCTTTGAGATTCAAATTGTGTCCCTTCTATTAGGACAGCTTTGGTATGCAGGAGAGGAGGTAGCTTGTGATTAGAGTCCTGGCACACTGCTTTGCATCACGTTCACCATTTGGGAATTTGGTCAGCTTTTGCATGTTCTGTGGGCTGTGAGGAGGGAGGTGGTGGTGGGAGCTGCCTGGGGCTGCGTTCTGCACACAGCTGTGGTCGTGGCAGGGTGAGAGATGTTGACCTGAGGTCCTCACTGGGCTGAACCAGGGGTGGGCCAGGGGGGTGTGCTGGGGGGCCAGGCTGCTGCTGATGTGCCATTGGGACGCACTGTGGGCCTCCAGCAGCAGCTGTGAACCAAGTACTGCTCACATGGGTCCATGGCAGGAGCCAGCAGGGACACTCAGGTTGGCCTGCAGTGCTGGGAATGCCATCCAGGAGGTCCTGGCGGATTGCAGCATCCTCTGAACACAGGAAAAGAAGCACGCAGGAGGTGAGCAGTGTTGAGAGCAGGGCTTCAGTGAGCGCCGAGCAGGAAAATCCCTCTTAAAATAGGCCGTAACAAAAAGAAGTGCCTGCTTCAGTGTGGATTTTCCTTTTTCCTGTAGGACTGAGGGGAATATCACAACGCAAACATGACTGAAGTGGGAATGAGGGCTGTTCTGTCCCATTGGCACATGCCTGCTGTTTGTGCAGCTGTGGCCTGCCAGCTCCGTGCTGTGGCCGAGCCCAGGGTGTGTGAATCTCTGTCACTTGGTTCTTCTTTTCCTGACGCTGTTAAAGAACAAAACATAAAACTGCTGAGCAATCATTTGAACCCAGTGTAACTCAGCCTGCTGATGAGGTATTTTCCTACTTGTGTGTAAAAAGCTAAGGACAGAGTGGATTTTTAAATAATCGTGACACGGTTTTGGCTGAAATGAAAGTAAGGGCACCCAGACAGCAAAGCAGTTAAGCCTTCTCCTGCCTTTAAGATTTCATTGTCCATAGGTGCAACTTTGCTTTGGTTACAGCCCTCACTGGTGGTGACCTTCGTCCAAGCGAAGGTTTGCTAAAGGCAGAGCTTGCTGGTACTGCTCATTAAATCCAAGAGGATTAACGTACAGTTTATTTCCTCTAAACCCACAGAACTATCAGGAAATAACTAAGCCCTAAAGTTTTAGGTTTGCAGAGATGATTTCCTCCTAATGCATGTACTTGGGAGGAATTTCAAAATCCCGTTATGTAAGAGGGAGGCAGAGTCCCCATTAATCCCAGGGAATGATGTTTAATGGCTTGTTTCATCCGTTATTGGTCTAAAGAATTCCTCAGAAATCAGCTGACCCAAAGTGCCAGGGAAGTATTTTTACCTCTGTTGCTGAAACTATTACTGCTCAGTAATTTCACTAATCTCCTTTGCAGCGAGATTAGATTGCAAATGCTTTGATGCAGGGAGGGCTGTGTTTGTGAAAACAGCTCAGTAGCCGCGGGCACCGCCGAGTGGAAATGCCAGAAAGTGAAAAGGAGGGCTGCTCTGCTGCTGAGCAATGGTTTGAACCATCCATCGCCTGGATCGTGCTTCAGATTGACTGTGGTTTGCCATAGTTCCAGCCCTGCCCAGCTGTGTGCTTCTCACCCACCAGGACGTGGGGCGGGAGGTTCTGTGTCATGGAACAACCGCACAACTTGTGCTGGAGTGGCAGCTCTGCTGCCCTACTTACGTGGTGTAAAAATACCTAATCCTGAGGATTTTATTTCCCTCTCCGTAGGGCAACGGAGAGTAATTACTTTTCTCTAGTGAAGGTAGAGATGCTGGAAAAGTTTAATTAATGCCCGTTAGGAGATGCCAGTGATACTTAAATGAATTCATCAGGGCCGGGCACTTAACTCATCAGAACAGCCAGCAGTTGTGTTTTTGCACTGAGTTGCTAATGGCTGTGCAGAAGTACCTGCAGATTCCTGCTTGACATTGAGTGGAAGAGGAATTAAGGAATAACCCCCCCCCCAAAAATGTCACCTTTCTAATGTAAATGGATGTAACAGCGTGAGAGCTTGGGAGGCCTGGAATCTACCTGTGATCACAGATGTGAGCCTTGAGGTTTGTGCTGAGGGGCCTTCAGCCTCTCCCATCCCCGTGCTGATGGAGCAGATGCTGTGAGGATGAGAGCTGCGCCAGTTGTCTCCACCAGAGCTGTGAATCCCTCGGAAAAAAGAGCAGCAGACATGTCAGTGTTGTTCATATGGTTCCTCATCCCAAATGCTGGCATTGGAGCCTTCCAGAGCCTGGAGAATACTACTGCTGGGCCCTGACTGCAGGAATTGAACCAGCCCTGCTTGGCCACAGATTCTAGGAGGAAAAAAAGACAATACAGCTGTGTGTGTGGGGAGGAGGAAGGTGCTGCTGTTCTGCTGCTGCTCCTGCAGGTGCACAGCTACTCTGCTCAGGAATGAATGTGAGCATCACAGCATTGCATGTGATGTTGCTCCGTTCAGTCATCAAACTCTGCTACGTGATGTGGAGTGTCGTGGTGTAGGAGTAGTACAAGGGTTTGTACCTGAGGAACTTCCATCCGTGCTTTTTCCCTAATGCAGGAGAGGAGAACGGACTGACATCAGTTCCTGCTTTGTTGAATCACCCTCGGGGACATGCAGTTGTTGTTCTGCAGTTGTAATTTGTTGCCTCTTGGCAAAAACATCTTTTTTTTTTTTTCCCTTAATTGAACTACGTTGTTAAGAGGTCCATTGCTCTCTCTGGTTCAGGTGGTTGCAGAGATGTTGGATGTTAAGGGAACTGCGAAGGAAAGCTGTGCCTGCTCAAGCATGATGATTTCTGCTGCTCTGTATTTCACAGCACTGCAGTGTGGTTGGGTTGAAGAGACCCCGGAGCCCCCGGCCCCATCCCCTGCCATGGGCTGGTTGTACCTCTGCTTCTTCATCTGCCTTCAAATAGTGATGGAAGTAAATGTGGAGGTACTGAGGGTGGCTCTGAATAAAGGAGCGCTTCAGTAAAGGTCTGTTGTGGGTATCCAAATATCTGCTCTGTGAAACGCTGCACCCTGGCAGTAGTAAAGCATTTCAAAGAGATGGCTCCAGAATGAAAATGGTCAGGGGAAGATGACAGGAAAGGGAACAGTGCAATAAATAGAGGGAAAAAATGGCTGTGCTGTCAGTTCTGGTTTCCCTGTTGGGGTGTGTGTACGTAGCTGCCTTCTGATTGATTGTGAACTGAGAACAGGAATTACATTTGGCTTTGCCTTTAAAGCTGTCTTGTTATTTGAAGTGCTTTCTTATGAGAAGAGCTCCATTCCTGTGTCAGCCCGGGGTTGGGGAGCAATGTGAGCAGACACAGAGCAGGCCTGCCCTGCAAGAGCTGCACCCCGGAGCTGTGATGGTGGGACCATGTGAGTGTACCACAGGGATCTCATGGCCTGCGTGGACATCACTGCTCTGCTCAAGACATCTACCTTGTGGAGGACGTGTGGAGGCAGTAATGAACATGAAGTCACCTGGAGAAAGTTGATGACAGGCTGATAACTCATCCTTCACACGGCCGCTGCGGTGTCTGCCGAGAGAGCTGTTTTCTGTTCTCTTCTTTGGATTTTAATTGGTGTGTAATTTTTGCTGCTGTGTCAGTGTTGTGACATTGAGGGGATGACATTGTGTGGCTGGGATGAGCGAGATGGCTGCAGCCTGGCACCGTCAGACCGCTCAGGCTGCACCCAGCTTGGGCTCCTTTTTATGATAGAAGGCACAAAATAGAAATGAGAACAGCAGTTTTCTTGCTGTGAAGTTGCAGCCTTTGTTTATCCTCTCTGCTTCAGCTGGTTCTGCTTTATAATGTGTTTTCAAGTAGTAGAAAAAGTTTGTTCTGAAGGTAAAAACTAACCTGCAGAGGTCTGGGATAGGAGGAGGTAGCCAGAGTATCTGTGGGACACGTGGGTTCATCAGTAATCCAAAGGATCCCGTATTAATTACCATCAGTTAATAGACTCATTTACCAGTTCCAGTTTCCATGTGCTCTGCTGAGACCTCTTCCTCACTAACTGAGATAAGGAGAGGAGAAATGCTGAGAAGCAGATGTTGCATGACCAAGTACCCAGCTGTGCACTAACAAAATGAATCTCCTGGTAATTAGTTAACAATTCCTTGGCAGTCAGAGGCATATGTAAAACAGTAAGCACAGCATGGGGAAATAATAATAATAAAAAACATTAAAAGCACTTTCTGAGCTTTAAAACATTGGCAGCATCCTTTCAGCCATCTGTGTTGCTGAAGAGCTGACTGCTCGGTAAGTCATGCCAAGGTCAGAGCTGACTTGCAGCCCTTAACCCTTTGGCAGTGAGATGTGACATCCTGCTTGCTGAGCATGGTTGTGTATCAGCACGACGATCAATAAGGGAAAGCAATGGTGCTGACACAGCTCTGTGTTCAGTAGATGCTTCTCATGGAAGGAAAGCAGGAGCTGAAAGGTGGGCTCAGATGGGCGTAGTGCAACTGAATTGTTGTTAATTTTTTCTGATGCTATTGGTGTAGCCCTGGAGAGAACAGAATATCTGACCGTGCCCTAATGGTTGTATTTGTAGGGAAAAAGTTGGGCTTTGTTCTAAAAGCAGTGCTGTGTGTGGTTCTGTAACTTTGTGTATGTTTCATCCGTAGGCTGGGGGTTGTTCAGCTGATTTACCAGTCACTTTTAATACAAACCCCACAGTTTACCCTGGTTTTCTCTGAGCCTCCCATGGCTCAAACACTTTTATGGAACGCATCAGAGTGGTACCAGCGTTTCCAGTCCATTGAAAGAGTTCACCATCTGCATCCTCCTGGGGATGCTGCATCACCACAGCAGTCCCTGCTCTGTGCTGCAAATTCTGTGCTTGCACGACTATGAACGTAGATTATGAGCAATTGGTTAGGACAGAAAACGTAATCAATCAATTAAAGCCTAATGAGGCTTTTACTTCAGAGTAGCTTCATCTGCTAAAATATGACGTTGTCTGCTGCGAAGGGGTGGTCTGTAATTCTGTAATTGCTTCTCAGGGCATCCTGTGCACCTTGCCAGTCAGAGCTGGGCTGTGCACAGCTCCCAGTGGGATTCCAGGCTCTGTGCTGAGCTCGGGGCTCCCAGCCTGGGCCCTGAGGGCATCCCAAGCTGACAGAACCGGAGGCTGCAGCAACCTGCCTGTGTCTGGTGCTGACAGGGCTGGCAGCGGCCTGCCCTCACTGCCCAGCCTTCCAGCGTGGCATTGCAAATACACAACAGCTTCACTTTGGGAATGCCAAGTATTTCCCCCACTGCTGTATTTTGTAATGTGCTGTGGCTGTGGAGGGCTTTCTGATAAGCAAGAACTGATGAGAAGCTTTGAAACACCCCAAGGTCTGTGTTTGACCCCACAGCACCAGGCCTGGCCGCCCTGCACCCTCCAGCAGTGGGGCTGGGCCTGGCTGGGGGTGAGCAGCCCTGCCTCCTGGCATCTGTTGGTCTGGAGGTAACTTTTCCTGATTTTTTTTTTTTTAGGTTACTGTAGGGCAGCTGTGATTTGGATACGCTGACTGTAAAACCGCGAGCTGAACATTGGGTGCATTTGCAGAGGTGAAAGTTTCAAGTCCTGCAGGATGCTGTAAGGGTTTAAGGTAGCCATGGTTGATGCTGAGTGCTGTTCTGTAGGTTGTGTTTTGAGAGGGAGTCATTTTCTTGTGTTATTCCTACGAAATTAACGTGACTTGGGCAACCTGAAAGTTGCATTGCTGTTTATACCATAATGCTGACATGTCAGCGTGAATGCTTTTCTCTACCCAGCTTGGTTTGCTAATAAATGTGTTGAACAACACGTGAGAAACATGAGCTCCCTTCCAGCCTTTTTTATGCAGAAGGGGATACCAGGACATGCAGTTTGAGCCCTGCACTCTGCCATCACCCCATGCCCAGTGAGCGGGGCAGGCTGAGCAGCACTTCTCTCCATCCCAAAACTGAGAGCAGTGTGAAATTGCACAAGGCAGCATCAGCATTAGTCATGGCTGTGCACATCTGGAGGCAGAAGGATTGTGCTGACTATTGAGCAGAGGGAGCTTTTGTGTGTGGGGGGGGGGGGGTGGCAATGCTGCTGTTTTCCAATTAAACTTGGATGTACCTGTAATCAATACGGCTGTGGGCATGGTGCATTTGTTAATGTGATGCAGAGGAGTGCTGACCTAAAACGCAATGTTGGTGTTTTTAAATCCCTGGGAGTCCTTGGGAGCGCATTGAGGCACTGCTGTGAGTGCTGGAGCCTGAATTTATTGCTGCACTGCCTCTCTGGCACAGCAGGAGCTGTCCTCGGGGAATGTCACCACTGTGTCGGAGGTGCTGGGCTTTCCAGAGCTTCTGGAAACAACCAAAGCCTCAGTGCTGAGTGCTGGATCTGGGGCTCTTTGGTAGGAATGTCTTGAAAATGGGGGTGAAGTTTAAAACGAGAAGAAGCTCAGAGTCTGGCAGATGGAAAGTAAGGTAACTTCTATCCCTGAGTTGTTAAAAATTTTTGTGTCCGTGGCTCTGCTCCGTGATGGCTGTTGATGGGTGAGGAGCACATGGGAACAGCAGGGAGAGGAAGCACAGACGATAATAAATGCCTCATTTTGGCTGCAGTTCACGGTAATTCTTCATTTTTCATGGTCGGTCTAATCCCAGCATGCGAAGCTGAACTGCTCACGGATAGTTTTTTGTGGTCATAGAGCTAATCTCTAGCCCAAGTTGATATGGACAGAGCTGTCTGCTCAACAAAGCTCTCTGATTACATTTCAACGTGAGCCAGCGCATGGGAATGAGCTGTGCTGTTAGGAAAACAGTGATACTCAAAGCGAGGGGATGTGGGGACAGCTGTGGGGTCCCGGAGCAGAGCTTGGCTGCTGGGCTCAGGCAGAACAGAGGTTTGTGGAGCTGCTGCTGCCAGCTGTGTTGTTCCAGGAGGTTCCTTGCTGACGGGACTTCCCATGTCTCAGGAGAGCACAAGCACAGTGTCACTGTCAAACTGCTGCTCTGCCAAACTCCAGCCCGAAATAGGTTAGTGGGCCTAGAAATTATGCACAGTGTAATTGTGTGTCTTGCTTCCTATGAAAAGTAGGCTAAAAATAAGCCCATGTAGTATTTGAATAAGTTCTAATCAGCGCATTCCAAAAAAAAAAAAAAAAGGTCTTGGCATGTGAACACGTACCCTTCTGCTGGGAAAGTAATGCCAAGTCCCGAACAGATTAAATGGCTTGTGTAACACAGAGCAGCTGCAAGGACGTTTTTCTTTGGGGATGTGACTGAAATGTGTCATTCTATAGAACTTCACGCTGCTTAAGCAATAAGATATGGTGTGTTATCCATATGTCAGTATGTGAAATGTGATTCTACATTAGGACAGGCACCAGGGCAGAGCATTTTTACCCAGGACAAGTCCTCTGTTTGGGACCCTTTGTTGGAGAGGGTTGTGGAAGCAATGCTTGCCAAGTGTAGTGACACATTAGCTGCAGATTACAATAGGGAAGCATTAATATTAGAGCAGTTTTCTTCATTTGTGTATGTTAAATGTTCCTCCTGGAGCAAATTGGTTTGCTTCAAATCTCAATAAATCATTTTCTCTACTGTGTATGTACTAAGACCCCGCATTGGAAACGTAAGGGAATGAATGGAAGATTGTCTATAAATTTGGAAGAACAAGCCGTAGTTACCCTGCAGAAATTTGCCTCATTGTTTGGATTGCTTGCCTTTGTTTTGCAGTGTTCCAGCTCTGTATCTGCTCAATTACGAGCAGATTAAACGTTTTATGTATTATTATAACCTTAGCAGCTATGGGGGATTCTGATTTCATAGCTGCGATGTCTGTGTGCAGCTGTGCAGAGCGAGAACAGCAGCGACAGCACTGCTCCTACCAGACAGCCCCGTAGGTGTGCTCGTTTGCAAGCTGATTAAAACTCAGCAAGAAACGGAGCACATAATTAGGAAGCCTTAATAAAGTCATCCGTGCTATTCTTAGAACAACCCTGAGTTTTTAAGTTTTTGGATGATTTTTGACCCTTCAGCTTTCTGTAGCATGCGCTTTGGATGCATGTGAGCAGCGTGCAGTGCGACCACGCAGCAGCAGCAGATCATGTTATGTCCTGTCCTGCTAATGGGGCTTGGCTTAATCTCCTGCCACGATGTCAGAAACTTGCTGGCCCTCCTGCTTTGCATTCCTGCTTCACTTTCAGAGGCAAGGTTTGATCTAACAAATCTAAGTTTTGTTTGGTGAGGTCTTTCAAGCTCTCCAGGCTGCGTTCACTGAGCTTTCTAGATACCCATGTGAGTCCTTTTCTCTGCCTGAGCCTGGCAGTAGCAGAGGAGTTTGTCTGAGTACTTTGTCATCAGTGTGAGCACGACTGACTTGAGCTGGTAGCCATGTGCCATTCTGGCAGATGGAATATTGTGGGGGCTGCTAGAAGGGCAGTGCTGAGGGCCTGGGGAACAGGCAGCACTTGGCAATAGGCACAGGGAACGGTGGTTGTCCTGCTGAGCTGCAGCTCCAGCTTCATCTGATGCATGAAGAGCAGGACCTCAAGGGTGGCTTCCTGCTGACAGCTCTTCCTCTGACTCTTATTCCCATAGCCACCATACAGTGTCAGAATAGAAAATGCTCTCTGTGAGCCAGGAGCACAGGAAAGTGGTACATCTCAGCTTGGAGGTACTGCCCCATAGGACCTGAAAGCAAAATCATAGAATCATAGGATGGATTGGGTTGGAAAAGGCCTCAAGGATCATTGAGTTCCAACCCCCCGCCACGTGCAGGGCCACCAACCTCCCCATTTCATATCAGCCCAGGCTGCCCAGGGCCCCATCCAACCTGGCCTTGGACACCTCCAGGGATGGACGGGGCATCCACAGCCTCTCTGGGCAGCTGTTCCAGCACCTCACCGCTCTCATAGCAAAGAACTTCCCCCTGACATCCAATCCAAACCTTCCCTCCTTGAGCTTAAAACCATTCCCCCTTGCCTTGTCCCTGTGTAAATTTCTGTCAGCTGTGGTGCTTTAAGGAAGTTGTGAAGTGCTCCATCTTCCCCGTGAGCTTCGTGTGATACAATGGAGCTCTCAGTGAAGTGTGGGGAGGCATCTTGAGAAAAACAGAGAAGCAAAATGTTTCTTCAGAATATAGCAAACCTTTATAAATATGCATAAGATTGTTGGTCTTTTCTGTGCTTTTTCCTGAAGAAAATACAGAATCAAAGAGAGGAAAGTCACCATATGTTATGCAAAAGGTCAAACTGTTCTCTTGCGGAAAGTTCTTTTGCATTTCTCTTCCCCACTGTTCAGTTGAAGGAAATGGTTATGTTTGCGTTTTATTTGAAACCCATTCATTACTTTAAATCGTTTGAGTTCTACTCATATCTCCTTCAGTGTCTGATCTTATATCAGAAACAGCTGTACAGCTCTTTGTGCTCTGCCATTCTCCTGTTTAATAATAGCCACGCTAAAATACTTGGCATTATCAGAGAAACCCCTACCCAGTTGTAATTCTCCTGACTCTATTTCCATGGTTAATGGATTTTTGCGTGCGTGCGATGTATTACTGTAATTATATCTGATAATATTACATTTGAAGCTTGCCATCTGAAAGTTTCAAGTTCTCAAAAGGGAAATCCTGTGAGTGAAGGACCCGTAAGGCTGCAGGCAGGCGACGTCTCGGGCTGAGCGACCACTGCATCACACAGATGTAAGTGAATCTGAGGTCGGTGTCCCCCCAGCTCTCCCTTGGCCCCTCTGGGTCTTTGGGCAGCACTCGGTAGATGGAAGCAGATTTTTGTGGAAAAACCTTTTGGATCCACAGTGCTGGGTCCTCATTCCTTGCTTCCAAGATTGTCAACTGTGACACATCTGTTTGCAAACTGAGGGAATTGTTAGTTGGGTAACAAGTGTTATTTTCATACGCCAACCAAATGGCACTGAAAGAATCCTGTAAATGCCATCTATTTTCTGCCAGTGTTTTCTTGCTTCCTTCTGTACTGAACAAAACACTCTTTCTGGTAGTGGATGAGGAGCCTCGCCGTGGATAACCACAGCTTCTGGTGCAGTGTTGTTGCTTCCACACCACCAATAATAAAAGAACCAAAGGACAGAGCACAGCTCCTGCTGCTCACACTTCATCTCTTGTCCTTTCCAGCCCTCAGTGTGTTTCAGAATTAAGCTGTGTTAGGATTAAAAGCTCACATTTACTGGTGTTTTCTGTGCGTGATGCAGCTGAGCTGGGCTGTGCAAAGGGGAGCTTTGGTCTTGGCTGCATTCAGGCACTACCAGGGTAATAGAAACATGAGCTTTGTGGCAGCCTTACTTCAATCCGGAGAAACGGTTTTTCATTTATTTCTGTACTGTAAACCAAACATTTGATTTTTTTTTTTTTGAATGCTTTGGTGAATGATTTGTTAAGACTGTAAGGCTTATCTCCACCACAACTTCTGTAAATACAAATGTATTACCAAGATTTCGTTGGACAGAGTGTAATAAGCTGCAATTAAATAAGCCTTTCAGTGTAAACCTTTTAATATTTTCTCAGCTTTCAAGTGGTAAATGAGTCTGCTTTAATGGGCTGCTGTGACTTTGAACTGTCTTGAGATTTTCTTCTATACAAAAGACTCCATGTAAATTCTTCTGTGGGTTGTTCTGCATCTGTCATGCGAAGGCAGCTCGGTCAGTGTGACATACCCTGTACATGATGGTGGATTTGCAGAATATCTTTAACGACACATCCATTGCTCCATGAAAGATCCTTAATTCAATTTTCTTGAAAGCAGATTGACGCTAGAAGCATTCTCTCAGCAGGTCACCAGCAGATGCTCTTCACCCCTATTTCTTTACAGCACGAAGAAACAAGATTTGCTGTTGTAGCTGGGAGCTCACAGAAGGGTTTTGCTGCCTTCCTCTGCACAGTGCTGGTGCATCCCAGCCTGGCCAGTCTGTCCTGTCCTGTTGCTCTCCAGCCTTGGGGCGTTTGGTGGGGATGTGTAGAACCAGTCTCATAAATGCATCTATTTGCATAGCTCTTCAGGATTCAGTTATAAAGCGATCTGTGCTCTCCATGTCTTCAGTCAAACCATTTATTCTCTGCAGACGTTTAGTAAAGCGAAATTCACATCCCAGGAGGCCTTAGCAAAATTTTGCACGAGCATTTGAAAGCTTTTCTAAGGCTTCCTACTGAAGAATTTAATATATATATATATATATATTTAAAATATTTTCTCTTTAGAGCATGATTCTGAGTTGCTGTACCTGCTTTGATGCCTGTCTGTGTTCCCAAACAGCCCGGCTTGCTTTCATCTGTGCTCCTCCACTTCTCCATCCCAGGGCGGTGTCCTCTCTCATCACACAGCTCTCTGGGCCCTGCAGTTTTGGCAGCGTGGCTCAGAGCTCTCATTCTGCATCTCCAACAGAGCCTTGTGCTGAGGGAGGAGGTGAAGAGTCTGCTAATACAGCCAGAACAGATGAGCAGCATGTTTTGCTCTCTTTTCACGACCTTTAAAAATCTAAGGAGTTGGTTTTTTTGTGGTTTCTGGGTGGTGGTGGTTTATTTTTTTTTCATTTGTCTTAGTGAAATATATCATTTGCATTTCAAATCCAAACGTATGCTTTTTATGTATTTGGCTCTTCTCCCACCTTTGTTCCAGAAAATCAGGTTTTGTTCTTTACCTTGTCCCTTCTGCTCGGTGTGCAGGGGGAACTTGATGTCTTGTGATGGTTTTCATCATCGACAAATCACAGAATCACAGAATCGTAGGGGTTGGAAGGGACCTCCAGAGATCATCGAGTCCAACCCCCCTGCCAAAGCAGGATCCCTACACCAGGACAAATTGACAAATGTCCCAACCCAACCTGTGGTTGCTGCCCATATGTGAGTGGTGGGGCTACAGGACCTTAGCTGAACCACAGCCAGCCCATGAGCTGGCTGGGTCCTTGCAGGATGCTCCCAGCTGTCTATGGAGATGTGGGTGCAGTCAGTATCCCAGCAGCATGCTGCAGGCCCATTGCTGCTCAGTCCAACTGAAAGGCAAACAGCACCCTGTGTCTGTCACATTCCTAACGTGCTGCTCTGCTCTCGGTGCTGTGAGCATCCTGTGGTGACCTGACTGTAATTGCTGGGTAGCATATAGGAATTGTTAAGTGTTGTGAGCTGAAGCCAGTGATTTTCTTTCTCGTTGTCCATTAGAAAATAATGCAGCAGCTGATTGCTCTTTTAAGAAGCTGTTACCTGATTCTCCTTTGTGCTTTTATGAGGAAGGCTGTGCTCAGTGAGTGCGGTGTCGAGGTCTGCAGCTCGTGCTGAATTACACCTGTGAATCGTTGCTGAGGAGTTACAGGGTGAATGCTGTGCATGCCTAGCTTTGGTTTCCTGGAGCAGCACACCTGGTTTGTGCAGCTGGAAGCTGCTTTAAATGGCTTTTGCTTAGTCACAGAATCACAGAACGGCCAGGGTTGGAAGGAACCTCAAGAATGATGAAGCTCCAACCCCCTGCCAATGCAGGGCCACCAACCTCCCCATTTCATACCAGCCCAGGCTGCCCAGGGCCCCATCCAACCTTGAACACCTCCAGGGATGGACGGGGCATCCACAGCCTCTCTGGGCAGCTGTTCCAGCACCTCACAAGAGCATCGCCCTGACATCCAACCTCAATCTTCCCTCCCTCAACTTCAAACCATTTCCCATTCCAAAAACCATTTCCCATTCCAAAAACCATTTCCCATTCCAAAAACCATTTCCCATTCCAAAAACCATTTCCCATTCCAAAAACCATTTCCCATTCCAAAAACCATTTCCCATTCCAAAAACCATTTCCCATTCCAAAAACCATTTCCCATTCCAAAAACCATTTCCCATTCCAAAAACCATTTCCCATTCCAAAAACCATTTCCCATTCCAAAAACCATTTCCCATTCCAAAAACCATTTCCCATTCCAAAAACCATTTCCCATTCCAAAAACCATTTCCCATTCCAAAAACCATTTCCCATTCCAAAAACCATTTCCCATTCCAAAAACCATTTCCCATTCCAAAAACCATTTCCCATTCCAAAAACCATTTCCCATTCCAAAAACCATTTCCCATTCCAAAAACCATTTCCCATTCCAAAAACCATTTCCCATTCCAAAAACCATTTCCCATTCCAAAAACCATTTCCCATTCCAAAAACCATTTCCCATTCCAAAAACCATTTCCCATTCCAAAAACCATTTCCCATTCCAAAAACCATTTCCCATTCCAAAAACCATTTCCCATTCCAAAAACCATTTCATTTTAGTCAAGTCGAAGACCAGTTAGTGTTACTTCTGTACTAGTATCCAAGATGTAATTAAATGGTAGATATTCTCCCTTGCCCAATGTGGTTCCTGCTGCAGTGTGAGCACAGCCCTGGTGTTCTGCACAGCCCCATGTGCTTGGCTGTGTCACAGTGTGGGGAATCCCCTTTCTGTCCCTTCTGCTTCGTTCCCACTGCAAACCAGAATTGCACAGCAGGATCTAATTCATGCTTTTTTTCATTCTTCAATGCTTAAAAAAAAAAAAAAGCCCCTCTGAGCCTCTGGCGTGCAAGGATTATCTGGGGAGGGGCTGAGGGGATTTAGGGTGAAGAGCAGTGAGCTGTGTGAGTTTACTCAAGTTCGGGATCTCTGTGGGTCCGCATCGTGGGACATTGGGTTTCATGCAGGTTTCTCATGCCATGCCTTATGGCCCTCTCCTCTCCCATGGGCCTGCAGGCAGTGGCTGAGCTGGGTCTGTCTGCTAGGCCTGGTGTCTGTCTGTCTGCTGAGCCTGGTGTCCATCCATTGGCTGGGCAGTGCAGCTGCTCCTTCTGACACCTGCAGCAGTTCCCCCTTCTCATCCATTCCCTTGCATTACGTTTCCATGCTGGGTGCTGCAGCGAAGCTGCGTGCCTTAGCAATGGGTTTTGTCATTTGCTAGGGAAGTTAACGTGCTTTTAATGAACTGCTGCTTGGAAAAGTTGCTTTTCTTGTTAACAGCGAGGTTTAAAAAAAAAAGGAGGAAAGAAAAATGCCTCCCAACGCCGTCGCTGCTGTTTAGCATATAGAGGTTATTGTCTCAGCAGCTGTTGGCATGGAAACGTCGCTGAGCTCCAGCACAGAGCAGTGCCCGCCGTGCTGTGCATCACAGCCGGCTGTGTTCACACCTGTGGGCACGGCTGTCACACAGCCCCTGCACCCACAGCATCACCCACAGCATCACCCACAGCCACCTGTGGAGTTACAGTGCTGTCGCTTACGGTTGGGCGGTGATTCGTGTATCAAAATTTGAGTGCTGCAGTTCTGCCAGCGCTGGTAATTCAGCTGTGGGCTTGTTGGGGTTAATTCTAGTCACGCTGTAGCAGGAAGCAGCTGTTTGTGGCTGTGTGCTCAGCATTCCCTACTCAGGTACAGCTTTACACAGAGTCACAGAATGGCCAGGGTTGGAAGGGACCTCAAGGATCACGAAGCTCTGATCCCCTGCCTCATGCAGGGCCACCAACCTCCCCATTTCAGACCAGCCCAGGCTGCCCAGGGCCCCATCCAACCTGGCCTTGAACACCTCCAGGGATGGACGGGGCATCCACAGCCTCTCTGGGCAGCTGTTCCAGCACCTCAGCCTTGTTTGTCCCCAGGTCTGTCCTCAAATCAGCTCTGTGCTTTGCAGTGCTGCCGAAGCCTCTCTGTTAGCGTGCTTTTCCTCCTGGATCCGCACTGAAACAGTTCCTTTGTGGTTAATTTAAATGAAAGCAAGAGGATTGTGCCTGTGCATCTTAGAGAACCTGAGCATATAAAGGACATTATTCCTCTCGACTGGTCCCTGTGTTGTGCGTGCCATCCGTAAGAGACAGCTCAGCACACGGCGCACAGCAGCATTGCATTTAGCTTTCTCATTGCTCCTGGGGTCTCTGGGCAGGCTGTGTGCAGTGTGCTGCTCGGCTCCTGCAGGAGGAGGTAGCTGCCTCTTGCATAGAAACGGGCCCTAGAGGCCGCCTGGAGCATCCTCGCTCTTCCTTCAGTTTCCTGCTTTTTAATGCACACCACTCGCTGTGACCTTCCCTCGTTTTCTGTCTGCCAAGTGTTTTGTTTGACTTTCTCCCATTTTCCCCAGGCAGTGCTTTCAGCTCTGTGGTCGTGGTCAGAGAATGCAGTCCGATTTGCGAGGGTAATGTTAAGATTAACCCCATAGCGTTGGCCCTTCCTTAGGAGCAGCTTTAGTTTTACTTTTTTTTGTTTTTTTTTTTTTCCTTTGGAATGAACTGATATTTATTGAAAAGGGTTTATAAGCTTTTAAATTTCAGAGGGGGAGATGAGTGAATAAAGGCTCTGCAGGTCCGCGTCCCTTTGGGATTTTTCCCACTTGCCAAGCCTTCCCTCCATGCAGCTCTCGGAGCATAGCTGAGAACCAGAATCATCTGCCGTGGGGAAATCCGCCTCTATCGATCTGTGCGGAGATGGGCTCGTGTTGCTCAAGTGCAGCACTGTGGGTTGGGCTTTGACAGGGAGATGGATGGGCCGTTTTAGTAGTAAAACATTTTTTAATGTTGAGAAACCATCTTGCCTGCGAACAATGAAGGGATTTACAGTAAGAAACGGAAAATATTCTTCTTGGTGGAGATTACACCATTTGTTTTCATTTTCCGTGACATGTTTTGCTCATTATGCTGCAGGAATCGAATCCAAAGCTTCATAAAGAAAAGCGCGTGATGGCAAAGCAGGGAATTCAGCTCAGGGTTTGCTGTCAGAACAGCAGGGAGTGCTTCACCCATGGGAGCACCGCGAAGTTCTGCGCTTGGGAAGCGATGAGGGGCTGAGAACTGTGCTGCTCACCCCACCCAATGTGGGGTAATCAATGCTTTACCCCCAGCACACAGTGAGGATTGTATTTGGGGTCATCTTCGTGCTGTAAAATCCTTCTTATGTCTCTGAACGTTGTTTCTTCAGCACTAAATGAGGGTGAGAAATGAACCCCGGAGTTCAGGATGGAGTTGGGTGCTCCCTGTGCTGCACCTGCTGTGGGGTGGGCTTGCTTTGTGCTTGGGCCATCTTTTGGTTTCTGGTTTTGGTCATCTCATGGGCAGCACAGACCTCCATAAGCTTAGCTGTGTGTGTGTTATTTCATACATGGTATTTTTTGTGCCATTTGTTCATTTTCTGAACACATCACCTGTCTCG
This sequence comes from Phasianus colchicus, assembly GCF_987193195.1. NCBI lineage: Eukaryota > Metazoa > Chordata > Aves > Galliformes > Phasianidae > Phasianus > Phasianus colchicus. Next base: position 2,503,799 of record NC_143460.1, on the reverse strand, counting down.
CTGTAACAGGGACGTGGTTAGTGGGCATGATGGGGATGTGCTGATGGTTGGACTTGATGATCTCAGAGGTTTTTTTCCAACCTTAATGATTCCTCCAGGCTCCACCTGAAGTTGTTCAGCTGTTAAAGGTTCAGGTTTTTGTTTTTGCTTTTCAAATGTAGCAAACCAACCCAAGGACGCCAGAAGCAGTAGATGATGCACAGAATCACTGATCTGTTATGTTGGAGAAGGGAAAAGCATAAACCCACTAAAAGCAGTGCACGATGTAGCTTGTGGCAGTGGTTGGGTCAGTAGCAGTGGATAGGCTTTGTGTCCTCACCCCCTGACTGGCATCTCATATAGGAACATCATTTTAGGGTGCAGATGAGCTTTGTGTTAAGGCTGATGTGGCTCTGGTGCCCCATTCCAGCAGCAAGGTCTCAGCTCCCTTCTGAGGCCCCACTTAAAATCACTCATACAACAGTTTCCTTACGTTTTGTAACCTGTTGCTGACTTCCTTTCAAACAAGGCATTGAACACTCCAGTTCTTGCTCCCATTGTGCTGGGGTGAACATGCTGCTGGCCATCTCCTGCATTGGTTTTAAGAGGCAACATCTAAAAGTCTTTTTCCCCGAAGCCCTGAGTGTTCTGCTGTAGTACATAACTTAAATTTATCAGGGTCACTGAACCCTATTTAATGTGCTTTCTGGGAAGATGACAGGGTACAAAAGATTGTTTTGTACCCTTCTGTCAGAAGGATGAGGCAGTAATACAAGAGCTCGCTTATTTGTGTGCTGAAGGGGCCATGGTTGTCTAGTGATGTGGCAGATTTGCTAATGATACCTGACAGAAGTATTGCAAAGGAATAATTGTAAAAAAAAAAAACCTTCTTCTATCATGCAGTGTTTTTAAAAAGAAAATGTTTTCTTTTTGTTACATCAAGAATGCAGGCTCGTGTGTGACAAAATATTGAATTCAGGTAGTCTAACCAGTGGCAGTAAATTGAATGGAAGGTATTACTGCTGTGTATGTTTTGAAGCAGCTTTCTATCTGTGTAGGGTTTGAATTTTGATAACAGATTTCATATTTTATTACTTTGTACTTCAAAATACTTCACTGTCTTGCTTAGGAGGTTCTGAGGTTGGAGGGTTGCTGCTCAGTTAGGCTTAAAATCACCTTGCCATATTTACACCGGCTGAGAATTAGGCTTTAGCGGTGTGTTTTTCATTGAGATCATTCAGTTTAAAACAACCCAAGTCTTGCTGCTCTCTTTTTTGCAGAACTTACAGCAGTGAAATACCATTGTTGGCATTTTATTTGTTGGCTCAGTGTTTACAAGAGATACTTTTGTTTGTTTGCTTTTAAGGAAAAGTCATCAACAAAGATTTGCGTCACTACTTGAGCCTTCAGTTCCAGAAGGGCTCCATAGACCATAAACTCCAGCAAGTGATCAGAGACAATCTCTACTTGAGAACCATCCCTTGTAAGTATGTAATGGTTAGCCTCGTTTGATCTGTTTGTGCTCACCATCACCTCATTTGAGAGCTTTACACGTCTCCTCTCTTAATGTGGTGTACAGTTCTACCTTTTGGCAGGAGCTTTGTTCAGAGCTTTATAAGAACAGTTTCATATCTTGAGTTGCAATGAAAATAACTCCTGGTATGGACTGACAACACAGCAAAAACTTTGGAGTTCAAAGCTCAGAGTACTTCAGGAGTGTCTGTGTTCAGTTCAGTGGAGGTTATTGTTGTTAGAATAGCCACGTTAATTCCCACTTGGGAAATAAATCTTCCTCACAACAATCAAGCAAACCTCATGTGAACACGTCATGACTTTGGGATGTCACACACGTGTAGTTGGGAGGTTACATAAAGTCATGGAATGGCTTGGATCAGAAGGGACCTCAAGGATCATGAAGCTCCAACCCCCTGCCATAACCACCAACCTCCCCATTTCATACCAGCCCAGGCTGCCCAGGGCCCCTCCAACCTGGCCTTGGACACCTCCAGGGATGGATGGGGCATCCACAGCCTGTAGGGTTGCAGTGATGGAGGATGATGAACCTGCTGGGTAATGCTGTTAAGAAAGCACGAGGAGATGGTGGCAAGAGGCAGAGGGGGGTCTGTGACCAAAGAAGGAGAGGAAGGAGCAGGGCAAGGACAAACTGAGTGTCACAGCAAGACTTAATTAGCTGGAGGAGCTGGATGGACACAGGCCTTTTTAGTTGTGCCAGCCCTTCTGGTCTGTGCATCTGCTAGCATTGCAGTCCAACCAGCACAGGTGCGAGCCTGCCTTTATCTGTGTGTTACCTACATGGCTGCTGTGTGAGTGAGGCTTCCCAGGGAGCAGCTTGTAAGGTACAGGGTGCTACGACAGCTGCCAAACATTCTGTCTTTGCTTTTCACCCTTCTTTGTCATCTCATTTCTTAATTACCACAAAACCATCCTTCACCTTGTCTTAGAGGTCCTGCCATTGAAAAAGACTCGTTGCTGTCTGAATTTGAGTATTCGTTGCACTAAAAGCTTCGAAGTTTGTCAGCTAACATTTTTGTAACTACAGAAATGCCATTCTCTTGTTACAGTCGTTAACATTTTGAACAGGTCTGTGAGTTTGTGAATTCCTTGAAAAGCTGATAATGGTGAAATGCCATCTATTTATTAGCTGTTCTCGTTAATGCTGCTCCCTCAAAAAATAAAAATAAAAAAAATTGATGTATGCCTTTCCTGCTTTTAACCTAATAGGACTTTACTGAATTAGTAAATTTATTTCCAGTGAAGCCTTAATTAAGCTGTTGTGGCAGTGGGTGGCACCTACACAAAAACTTGGAGAATTTCTGTATGCAATACAGCAATTTACTGATCTTGTTGAAACAGTTAACCAATAGCCAATGCTTGGAGTACAGATGAATTGCCCCCTGAACTGTAAGGTTAAAATATGATTCCTCTGCCTGTTTATGGATTTTGTGGCCCAGAGATCAAGTATATTTAGTCATGTTGACCTCATTACTGAATTGATATGGATGCTCAAGAAATGATGGGAAGATGAAACACCCATACATCTGTATTAAAATACCATAGCTCTTAAACAGTCTCCCAGAATCCCAGACTGCTGTTGCCTAGCCCATGTAATCATCAGCTTCTACAGTGTAAGTTTTTGGTTCACTGAGCTTAAGGAAAAATTTCTAATTACTGCCTCATTCTGCTTTTTTCCTTCTCCTTCCACCATAATTTATCATTCCTACACGATCTCCTGGCCTAGTTTTTACACATTATTGTTCACTTGCTTGCATAGGAGAATGAGGTCATCATTGTATGAAGCCTCAAAAATATCTTGTTTTCACTTATTTTGACAGCAGGCTGCATTTGGTAAGAAGGCAGGATTTCAGTACCTAACAGTTGTGTTTTCTCTGTTTTTCCAGGCACTACAAGGGCTCCCAGAGATGGGGAAGTCCCTGGAGTAGACTATAATTTCATTCCTGTTGAGCAATTCAAAGCACTGGAAGAAAGTGGAGCCTTGCTAGAAAGTGGAACGTATGATGGTATGTGGGTGAAGGTTATTGGAATAGGAATTAATATCCAGTGTTCACATCCAGTATCTTGGTTTAAGTGTAGCTCTCTGTATTCAGGAGGTGCCACTTTTCCTACTCACCCTGATGGTTTCTTATTGCCTCTCCACTACTGCAATGCCTATTTTAGAGCTGGAGTGCCTATGAGAGGACTACTGGTCTTTTTCTTTTCTTTCTTTTCCCAATTGTATGGAACAGAGGTGTTCTTCTCAGAGGCATGCATTAAAGCAATGGGAAGCATGGGAAATCCTGATAAAATAGGGAAAAAGTGTTTTGCAATTAAAAACAAAAACATTTCATCGAAGGCAGTGAACCATCAGGAAGCAGTTAGCTAGAGACCTGGAACTGCTATGGTGATAGCCTTTTGTTGTGATTTAAGGGGTTAGATAGCAAGCAGAGAGAACTTCACAGGGATGTGAGGGACCTTTATGTGGGAGTGGAGGGACTGGACCCCAAACCCAGCTTTGTTTAAAGTAAGTGGGTGAAGGGAGGAGTTGGCTCAACCCTCAGATGTCTTGCACTGTTACAGAGCATCCCCTGCCTGCAGTTGTGCTTCGAGTAATGTTTGTTCTTTATTGCCCCGTGCTGTAGAATGATTTACTTTTTGCCACTTTCAACAGAACAAATGCAGACATCTTACACTGCTTTTTGTATGTAAATGTCTGCAATACAGTCGTGCTAGCACTTGGGCAAGTATCAGTGCTTTCATTATCCTCATTTCTGTCTCATTGGCAGGTAATTTTTATGGTACTCCAAAGCCTCCAGCAGAGCCCAGCCCCTTTCAGCCTGATCCGGTGGATCAAGTTCTCTTTGACAATGACTTTGATACTGAATCACAGAGGAAAAGAACCACATCGGTCAGCAAAATGCAAAGGATGGACAGTTCTCTCCCTGAAGATGAGGAAGAGGAGGAAAAGGAAGCAGTTAATGGCAGCGGAGGGATAGGTTGGTTACAAGGGGAGAAATTCCCTGAAGTATTTTATGAATGAATAAGAAGTATACAAATAGTATTCATGCTTGCTTGAACTGCTTCCTTAGTTTTAGTGAAGTTTGAAAGCAGTTTTCTATTCAGACGGGTGTTTTTGCTCTCCTTTGAAATTACATTTTAAAAAGAAACAGCTGTTCTCCCAGCCAGATGTGCAATTGCATCATAAAATGCACTGCTCAGTAGAGAACATGTAGTGCTGGGCAGCAGCCAGTTACTTGATTGGGAAGGAAAAATTGATCCATATAACAGAATCCCTTTGCAGAGTGTAATTCATGCCCTGTAAATTTAATCGTTTCATTTTGGTCAGATTACCAAATGCAGGAGGTTTTAGTGAAACAATCAGTCTGAGGGGCAGCACCAGCTCATACTGTAAAATGTTCAGATTATTTTGCTGAAGGGAACTGCAGAATAACCCGAGGGAGTGTTTGTGGAGAGGAGTAAAGCACAGTGCATTGAGACCAGACCAGTGTCCAGTAGGATGTTTCAGAGATTGGCAGCACGCCCTTTTCGTTTTGCTGTCATGGTTATTCATCTCGAGGGGGAAGAACTGATGTTGGAGAGAAGCCGTCACATTGAATTTGCAGATGATCCTGTGTGTGAGTGTTTAAGAAAGACTTATATTGACCGGACCTGACCTAATCTTGTTAGCTTTAGGGTTGGCAATGCCACAGCACAGAGCACCCGGTGGCCTGGCTGGTGGTGATGTGAAAGTCGTGGGCATCATTGTGTGGCTGAGGATACCAGGCATAACCAAGCTGAGGCTTTAATGAAGTGTTAGCAGGGATTTTGGGGAGCTTTTAATTCTTGTAGCTTGCAGGAGAGACTTGTGTTTATCTTATTGTCAGTTTGGGTCTTTTCTATGTCTTAGCGCTGGTGCTTTGAGGAATATTAGTAGGAATTCCATTTTTTTTATTTATTTATTGGTGGCATTACAAACACTGTTCTCTGTGTGAGGAGGGAAACAAATTAGTCAGCTTGCATTTCTGCCCGTGCTGATTTTGTAGCTTAGGCTCAGACAAATAATAGGAGGTTAATTCTCTTTGGCAGGGGCAGAACAGAGTTCAGTGTTTTCATGTCAGCTTTTCAAAGTCCATAGCTGAAAAAAAAAAAAAAAAAAAGTGGAAAAATGCTCATCACATCCAGGGACATGTTTGACATTCTCTCATAGCCAGATTAAGAGGGTGGTGCTTAGTGAGAAACAGCATAAGCATCTGACAAATAGTAATGCTTTCCCTGAACAACTGCAGAAAACAAAGAAAAACACTCAGATTCTTCTGACTGGATGAAACCTGTTCCCAGTTACAACCAGACAAGCAGCTCCATGGACTTCAGAAATTACATGTCAAGGGATGAAACCCTGGAACCTCTGCCCAAGAACTGGGAGATGGCCTACACTGACACTGGCATGATCTACTTCATCGAGTGAGTAGCCCAGCACTGCCAGCAGGAAAGAAATGTGCTGAAGAGCCACAGTCTGGGAAGCTGCCTAATGCTCTTACACCTCTCCTGTTCTTTTTCCTTATATTTCTGTATGGGATTTTATATATTTCCTCTCTTTTGTTCCTTACTGATAATGATTTACGCTACATACTTGATTGTCATTGTGCAGGAAGGTGTTATGGCTCCGTGTGCATAGGCAGTTTGCAGTGTGTTACGTATCTCACAAAATGCAAAGCTGGATGGATGTTGGAAGGGAAGGTATAGCATCATATAAACTTTTACACTGACAAATCTCTCTGAAATCTGAGAACTTGTTGTTCTTTCTTCTCAGCATGCGTTCCTTGGCTGGGAATACCTACTTGAAAAGATGAGCTGCACAGATTAAAGCTCAGGATAGAAAAGCAGTTCATATGTGCACATGTGAAATAGCCTCATTTATGAATTCTGAGGTGAAAAGAAATAAAAACCTAACTGAATGTTAGATATACGACTAACAGCATTTGCTGCTTTCAGGTAGAAACAGATGATGCTTTCACATGAGCTTTCTGGGGCACGGGAGAGCATGCCTCTCATGTTTCACATCTGCCCTCAGGAGTCTCTAGTGCTGGTATCTCTAAGTATCATTGTTGCCTTTTCTATTTAGCATTTGACCGTGTGACTGAGGTATAAACAGGGATTAGGTTATCTAAAGGCTATGGTTTGACCAAGGTAGTAAACATTTAACATAAAGCAAAATTTCTTCAGCCTGAGGAAGTCCTCTTCTTTTAATGGGCTGTGTTTTGCTCTGCAGTCACAACACCAAGACAACCACATGGCTTGATCCACGGCTCTGTAAGAAAGCCAAAGCTCCTGAAGATTGTGAAGATGGAGGTGAGATATTTAGAGCTCATTTGTTACTGTGGCTGAGTTTATCAGGGCTGCATAAAATCCATTACTGCTGTGACAGAAACTTCTTGCTGATCCATGTGCTTTGGAGCAAACAGTGTAGTGCTGAGTGCCCGTAGTTCAGTGGTAGTGAGAGCCACACAAGACTGGGGAGAAGCATAATGTATTTTTCCTGGAGTCGTGGAATCTGACTGAATCATAAATGTATCTGCATTCCTGAGAAGAGAATATATGTTGTTCCAGTAAGTATCATTGCTAAGGAGAAAGCTGGATATAAAGCTGGATATATCAGCAGTGATCACACTGGAATTTTTTATGTGGGTGGAATATGGCAGGGATAAAAGGTCCATAAATACTAGAATATAGGCAGAATGAAGATGCAACATAATACCTATTGCTAATAATGTGTATTGCATGTTTTATGGTATAATATTTGAATGTGTAAGTAGAGGTAACAGCTCTTCATGCTGCTGTTTCAAGACTTGTAAGTCAGGCTCATGACTGACCCACAGATGATACCTGTATCCATTTCCTACGTAGTCTGTGATTTAGTCAGCCTAAAAAGGAGCACCAAGTAGCTCTGTCTTCAGCAAATGCATTTTACAAAAGCTGAGGCAGATTCAGAACAGCCTGTCATCTCCTTAAATTGCACAGGCTAACAATCATGTATTCATAATGAAGCCAGCTGGAGCAATGGACTCATACTGCTGCTTGTTAAACATACGTGCAGCACACCACAGGATAAAAAGAGCACTTGAAACAGAGAGATGCAGGATATCCAAATGAACAACGTTTAAATGAATGGCCCCCCTGGGTCTTTTGTCAAATCCTGTGGAGTGATGCTGATACTAATAAGTGGTAACATGCTGTCATATGCTAGGAAAATTGCTGTTACCTTCAAACTTAGGGCAGCCTCAAACAAGATTACACAGAAATTTTATCCTTCAGAATGGCTAGCTACCTGGTTGTGTCAGTTATTCAAATATTTAAATTTCTTTGGTCAAGGTAACTAGAATAATAACTAGAGTAATTGGACCTCTGTTTTAACTGCCTGCCACCTCTAGTCAGTAATGATCTGCTGCTGCTTACCATCTCACCAGACCTTGTATTTTTTATTCCCTTTCATATGTTCTTCCTTCCCAAATAGGTTAATTTGGATCTGTCTTGAAGTTTATTACAGACTTAAAGCGATGTGGTTTTGCTAAATAGAATTCTGATCCAGTGGAACAAAGGTTGAGAGGTGCAGGGTTTCAGATTCCTTGGAATAAGCGAATGTTTTTTCATCAGAGGGACAAGTCTCAAACAAACACAGGGAAAAAAATGACTTCTATTTAATTCATGCACTTCATCTGTCCTTTTTATTTTGTAAGAGTGTTGATACGCACAGATAGTGTTCCAAAGCAGTGGAGAATTTTGTTCTTTCTGATTGCAGAACTTCCTTATGGATGGGAAAAAATAGAAGATCCACAATATGGAACGTATTACGTTGAGTAAGTGCTAATTATTAATTTGAAATAGTCACAAACGGAGCAGAAAGTAGTGAAGCAGTTGCTTAGCAGTGTATATAGGTTGTACTGAGTAAAAACAAGTTCTGGAGGCCAGCGTGCACATTTCTGAAGCACTGAAGGTCCATAATATGACTGTGCTGACATATTGGAGTAAATTTCTTCTAGGGAAGGAAAGCAAGTACAATGAAAGTAATTAATAAGTGGGAACGAGCTGATGTCAGTTTCATTAGCTAAAGCAAAAATAGGGTGACTTGATTTAAGAGGGAGAACTGTAAAAGAGCAAGAATAACATTTCTCATTGCTGTCTCCAAAAGGATATCACAGGTAGCTGCTAAACTGCTGCAAAAGCTCTTATTGGTCTTCTTCAGGTCAGGGAAAATTAAACCTTTCTTTAACCATTGTTAAAAAGATGAGCAGAGTTGCAAATAATAAGACTGAAGCAACACAGCTAGTGTCAGGAGAAAAAGCAAGTTTTCTCTATTCTTGTCTAATAGAACCTCTTGGAAGTTTGCAGAGTGGCATGAAGGTGTACTCTATCCAATGGTTACAAGAAGTGAAACTACATTGTTTTTTAAAATAAATCAAGTTGCTGAAAGGAAAAAAAGGCATTCTGTGTTGATTCTCTGATAGTTTGGCATTCATTTTTCCAGAATTTTAATCTGAACAAACAATAGTATTTGTAGGTAGTCTTTTGTGATTGTGTTTTCTGTGAAATAAGCAGGATGGTTTCCTCTGATATCTTAATCTACCTTTTGTCTACAGTCATATTAACCAGAAAACTCAGTTTGAAAACCCAGTATTGGAAGCCAAAAGAAAAAAACAGCTAGGACAGACTGATGGTGGCCCTTCAAAATCAGGTATCACTCAATATTGTGTTCTTTATCGCTCATATCTTTATCTACAAGTAAGCACTGCATGTAATCAGGTTGGGAATTGATGAAGAAATTGGCCTTTCTGCTGGCCCTTGTGGTTTTGCTCTTCAGACTCTGTAAGATTTTTGGAATGATTTTTTGATGTTAAGATTAAATTGAGACCCTGGCACTGCTTTCAAATCATTTTGGTAAATCTGAAGCTGGTTGTCATAAGCAACTTTGGAATAAGTAGAGGGTTAGAAGAGCCAGCTGGAAGGTGCAGGTAAAGCCACTCCTTGAATTTTATTTGCTGTTGATGTCAAAGGTAAAGGAGTAAAACCAGAAATTAGAGGTTTAGAGATTTAGTTTGTCTCCTGTTTTAATCTGTAATACAGTTTGGAAAACCTGTAAGTTTGGTACCCAGGCTTTAAGATATTCTCCTTCTTTCTCTGATTGTCTATTTTATATGTGCTTGTAGTCACCATCGTTTGGAGATTTAATGGCTGCCATAAAGCAGCATTGCTGATGGTTGATTATATTGCATCTTATCATGCACAGGGCCAGAGAAGTCTCTCTTCACTAGGGATCCATCCCAGCTTATAGGAGCACTTATACGGACGTCACTGAAAAAAAGCACGATGGGTTTTGGTTTTACAATTATTGGAGGGGACAGGCCTGATGAGTTTCTCCAGGTGAAGAATGTGTTAAAAGATGGACCTGCTGCACAGGATGGGAGAATTGCACCAGGTAAATGATTATTTCTCTAAGCTTGCATTTCTTTTGGTGCTTTTTAGAGAGTGCAGCTGCTGATGTGTGAGATTGAGAGGACGATTTACCCCTGGGAATATTGTATTGCGTACGCAGAGTTTCTTGATCAACACGATGTGTGTTATGAAACAAGGTTTCAGGATTTGACATGTACTTTCTCTTCATTTTGAAAATACATGCTTAACTACATGTGGCAACAGGGTAAGGCTATGAAATACGCGTGGGTGCAATCCTAGCTTAAGTTCAGCCAATCCTAAAATAAGCATAGGAACCTCCCCAAAAAAAATCCGATTTATTTTTGGATTGAATTTAGGATGCTCTACAGTATGAATTAAAGCAGAAGGCATCTGTTTGCAGCAGTGTGTGTGCCGTGCTTCATCTCCTGTGGCTGTATAGTAGCATTTTAAAAAATCTGCTGGAGATTAAACTTTATATATTTAGCATACTGTCTTCTGAGATGACATAGAATAAATGCAAAGAGAAAGTCCTTTGCACTTCTTGGAAACAGATAGTCAAGAGGTACAGCCAGCATTATTAATTTTTGAACACTGCACGGTGATTTTGTCCAGTGATTTTTTTATTCTGGGCCTCAGAATACTGGAAAGGTGCGTGTAGTTTTGTTTCTGGTTTTAATGCTGTTTAAATTCCTTTTTGAACAGGTGATGTCATTGTAGACATAAATGGAAACTGTGTCCTTGGCCATACCCATGCAGATGTTGTCCAGATGTTTCAGCTAGTTCCTGTCAACCAGTATGTAAACATGACTTTGTGTCGTGGCTATCCTCTTCCTGATGACAATGAGGACCCAGTTGTAGATATAGTGACTGCTACACCTATTATCAATGGACCACCTGTGACCAAAGGAGACATTTGTCTGACCAGCCAAGAGTTAATAGCTGGGACAGTTGTGTTGGACCAGAATGGAAAACCAGGCCCAATGTTGGTCAATGGTCGTCTCAATGGTCCTTCCGTGGATACAAACGAGCAGAGGATCTCTGTTGCATCTTCTGGAGGCTCTCAGCCAGAGCTGGTCACCATCCCACTGGTCAAAGGTCCTAAAGGCTTTGGGTTTGCCATTGCAGACAGTCCTACAGGACAGAAGGTAAAAATGATTTTAGACAGCCAGTGGTGCCAAGGACTTCAGAAAGGGGATGTAATCAAGGAGATCTGCCATCAGAACGTGCAGAGCTTGACACATCTGCAGGTCGTGGAGGTACTGAAGCAGTTTCCAATAGGAGCAGAGGTGCCCCTGCTCATCTTAAGAGGAGGTAAATATGTAAATTTACAGCTGTCATGTATAGCTGCCTGCTTTTTAAGAGGCCTCTTTTAGTGTGGTAAGTTAGCTAGCAGTTTCATTATGTCTCTCAGCCATGATGTTCTAAGTTTTAATTTATCGCCCTGAGTATTTGGATGAGAGCATGCTGCTAGGGGTTTTTTTACACAAAAGTTATTATGGAAGAGATGGTGTCTAAACATACTGAGTGTCTGGGGAGTGGTAAAGCAAAAATGTAGTCTCCAGTATAATACAAAGGGTGTGATTGATGGAGTTTCCTGGACATCTCCAAATGTATCCCAGTAACTGTAGCTGTGCTGCACAGGTGATTATGAGTGGGAAGAAGCATCAGCTGTAAGATGGAACCTTTCACTGAAATGGAAAAAATGATCATTTTTACATCTGCATATTCATACCTCTTTGTTAACCACACACCAGATGGAACTGAATGAATTAGAAAGCAACACGACTGCTTTAGTGTCCCTTTAAGGTTTTATTGTAGCCTTTTGAGTGGCACTTGGGTCATTCATGTTTGGAAAGTCTATTTCTGTACAAATGCTGCTGTTTCTTAATCAATTAAGGAAACAGATTTCTTTGGTGGCAAGTGAAATTCCACCAGGCTAATTCACAGCCTCCTCCAGTGAACTCATGTGTGATCTGGTTCACCAGCATCTAGCAAAAGGAGAAACTCATTGCTGTACAGCAGCTCTGATTTGAGATTTCTCCTAAGTGATGGCTTTGGTCAACTAAACGATCCCTTGCAATTTAAAGAAAGAATGAATAAGCAGTTATCACTTCCAGCTCAGGAGGAACTGATTATATTGCCTTAATGCTATTTAAGCTTGGATGACCTAGAATTGAAATTGCTTTCTACATTGTATTTTTTTCAGGTCCACCCTCACCTACTAAAACTGGCAAAGTGGTGAGTATGTATTGAAATTGGCTTCAGATGGAAAAATACTGAGGGGGTTTTGGTGGCAAAAAGACTTTTTAATATGGTCTACTTAAAACTGAAGTTCTTCTAAAGAACCCTTTGAGTGTTTTGAGTTTGGATAGAATGGATTTCTTATTTCTTACTCCTGAAATATCAAGAATACAGTATATATATATATATATATATATATATATATTTTTTTTTTTTTTTTTTGCATGATCTGTAGAAATAGGATTTCTAAAAGAAATATCAGATATTTCAGTGTTCCTTGATCCTCACATAAAATGACAAAATGGTCATTGCTCCCTTCTTAATGCACTGGAGTTTTACGTTTCCAGTTTGATGCTCATTGTTTTTGGAAGTTCCCTCCATTGGGGTGTCTTTAATATGTTTTGTCTCAGCAAAGATTCATAAGGATTGGTGAAATACCCTCAGATTGTGAAATATTCTTGTCATGAGCACTTCTCTTATGAAAAAGGCTCATTGATAACCACCAATGAACATCTCCAAGAGCAGAGCTGCATGTTGAAAAATTCATTGCACGCAACAAATTATTTCATTTCTGGAAAAGCCCATTAGCAGGATGTAAATGCAGTTCCTTTTTCTGACATTGTCCTGCTCTTCAAGTATGAAAAGTATCAGAGCAGTGGGATGATGAATGTGAGCACTCACACTTGAAGCACTCGCTGAGGTGTGCAGATTTGGTTTCTTACAAGCATGCAGCTGCCTGCAGTAAAGAAATTGCTGCACAGATTGGTGCAGCTGGAGGACGTGGGCTGTGCCTGCATGGCTCCTATGTCAGCACGCTCTGCAGCCATGCTAAAAATACCCAGGGCTCCACACACAGGCAGAGCAGCTTTTCCACGGAGCACTCAATGTTCAGTGGCATTAAGCAACGTGGCAAACGAGTTCAGTTAAAAAGGGCAAGTTCTTGTGTTCATGGACGTGCAAGTGTGAAAGCTCTAAGCTGCTTGGGGGAGTTTTCTTCCACCCTCCTAAAAGGGCACAGCTCAGAATATTGCACTGTTACTCAACGTGCACACACACGTGCAGACCACCACGTTCCAGTTTTCCAGGTTGGGTTTACAGCCCAGAATAATTACTTAACTTATTGTCCGCTGGAAATTAAGATGGGAGACCACAAGGATACTTGGTGGCCTTTCCTCTTGGAATGGCAGTGTTGCAGAAGAAGAGAAAAATACAAAGACTGCTGACTTATTCCCACTTCATTTCACCTCTCTGCGACGTTTGCATGCATGAACTCCTTCAGGCTTTTGGCTTAACATGGGGTTTGTGGGGTGGGATTCTGTTCCAGAAGGACAAGCAGGAGAGTTCAGGGAGTTTGGAAGCGCTCAGCGATGCCATCCCACAGCCTATGCCTTTCCCTCCCACTGCTGTAAGATCAGGCTCTCCTAAACTGGACCCTTCAGAAGTCTACTTGAAGTCCAAGACTATGTATGAGGACAAACGTGAGTATATCAACCCCAGCTTGGAAATACTCAAATATAACAGAACCTTTTCTTTGGCATGCATGTAGTGAAAGCACTGTGACTTTACCTAGTGAGTTTGTTAACCCTGTATGGATACAAACATTTCAAAAGTGCATAATTCACACTAAGCAGAAAACTGTAGAGCCCATTCAGAATAGATCTATATGTATATGCTGTGTGGTTCAACCATAGTTTCAATAATGTAATTAGTCATAAAAGTGATATTATGTTCTAATATTATATTTGCTGTTCAGGAATTTCTGAACAAATTGGTTACTTTATGGGCCTGGCAAAGCAGATGTGACTTCATGTTCCAAAATAGATCATCTGGGGGATATGGTTTCTTTTAGCAATCTTTATTTAAGGGAATTCCACAAAATAATGAGTAAATCTTCGAGCTGTTTTCTCCAAAAACCTTTTGTGTTCTGAGCTTTGTTACAGATAGACTTATTTCAGTGGGCCCATTCACATACAAAACAACTATGCAGACAATTGTTTTTAAATGGTTTTCATAAATAAGCTGAGCAAAGAGTAACATCAGACCAAAGGACCAAAGCAAAGTGCAGGAGCTGGACTTGGTGATCCCTTCCAGCTCGGGATGTTCAGTGACTCAAACCATTTCAGCATTTATAGATGGTCCCGAGTTGTGCTGCAGAGTGGATTTCATCCTGGCTCACTGTACGAATGCAGCTGTGATTTCTCCTTTGGCACTCATCAACCTGTCCTTTCCTTTTTCATCTTTTTCTATGTTGTTTGTTTGGCTTTTTTTTAAATCCATTTTGGAAAAAGAACTTCATTAACTGTTAGAATTGTTTGCTGTATTTCTGGTTACTGTCTTCTGTCTATAAAAAGAATCAGAATGCACAATGGAGGAACAACCTTCCAACAACCAAAGGTAGCTCATCACATGTTTTGAAATGTTTTGTCTCAGCTCCTAACACGAGAGATTTGGATGTTTTCCTACGAAAACAAGAGTCGGGCTTCGGATTCCGCGTGCTTGGAGGAGATGGACCAGATCAGCCTGTAGGTGAAACTTCTTTCAGCTGCTTGCATGTTGTGTCACCGTGCTGCTGTTGGGATGGCTACTGCTCTGTCCTCCTCATTTCTGTCTCCTTCTAAGGAATTCAGTGATGGAAAAAGTGATTGATAACTGATTTTTAAAGCTCGAGAATCGATTCAGATTTCCAGATTGATTCTGGGTTTAAGAAGTGGTTCAGCTTTAGCTCCTAAGGGAGGAGAATCATTTCGTCTTCAGTCAGTGAAATGCTCTTGAGTAATCCAGTTAAAGCTGGGAGATGTAATCCAGTTCTGCTTAAAGCTGGACAGTGTGTTCCCTGATCACAGAATCACAGAATGACCAGGGATCTCAAGGATGATGAATCTCCAACCCCCTGCCACATGCAGGGCCACCAACCTCCCCATTTCATACCAGCCCAGGCTGCCCAGGGCCCCATCCAACCTGGCCTTGAGCACCTCCAGGGATGGACGGGGCATCCACAGCCTCTCTGGACAGCCTGTTCAGCACCTCACCACTCTCATTGTAAAGAACTTAACCATGGAGGTGCTGAGCATGGCCTGAGGGCTGCAGCTCAATCCCTGGGACCAGGTGGCTGTACAGGGCTCCAACTGGGGAGCTACAGTGGGTGCAGGCTCTTGGGTGACTTAAACTGGAGGCTACAGGGAAACAGTTCTGCCTGACTAGTTTGAGCCCAAATGAAGGGAAGAATATGGTTGGTTACCTTTCTTCTCTTTGCTCTTCATAGAATCGTCTGAGTTGGAAGGGACCTTTAAAGGTAATCTAGTCCAACAAACAGGGGCACCTAAAGCTCGATGAGGTTGCTCAGAGCCCTATCCAAACTGACCTTGAATGCTTCAAGGTTTAATCTGCAAGGCTCTCGTTCTTTTTTTACCCAGAGCCTTTCTTTGGCAGCAGGAGTTTACTGTCAAGCCTGTAATTGTGGTGCGTTCTGGTAACAGTTGTTGCATCTCAGGAAGCCTTTATAGGGCTGAGCATCAGCATCCCATGCTGTTGGCACCACGTGCACTGGCAGTGCTCAGTTTTTGCTGCACGTGTTGGATCTTCCTGGGGAGCAGATGAGCAGAAGGGAGCTGCTGCTTACCCTGCAGAAACTGCCAGGCTGTTCTTCTGACTGCAGCCTAATGAGACAAGGCAGCTCTGGGAGGTGTTGGATCCCCTTCCCCTTCCATCCTCCCTGCACGTTTTCAGAATCAAATGCTGTTTTGTCGGTCTGTGGTTTCTAGTGGATTCATCTTGAGGATACAAGCACAGCTTTTCCAGTTTGCTCTTGTGTTTTTGCCTTGGGTTTTTTCCCCTCTCATCTTCAAAAACTCAAAACATGCTGCTTTAGGATTTGCATTAAAGCCTTGAAGCAGAAGCTGTTAGACTGGCTTCCTCCTGCACATGGATGTAGGTGTTATTTTGCTTCCTGAGTGGCATCAAAATGCAGCTGCAGTGTTTGCACAGGGAGAAGTGTAGTGGTGAGAGCCTGGTTTGCTGCCACCTGGTCAGCAGTGAGGGTGCAGGTAAGGCTTTAAGTTGTCATTGTAGCAGTGCTTCCTGGCTTCAGCCTACAGAAGAGCAGTTGCACAGTTTGGCTCGGATGAGGGGTAATCATTAAGGAATGGCAGAGTTGGAGGCAGACTGCCCTGGGTTGTCTGTTCTGTTGTAGCACTTTGGGAGACTCTCTTCCATTTCCTAAAAGGAAAATGCTCTTCTCTGGGAAGTAGTGGTGAGACTGATAGCATGTCAGGGGCTGCTCCTTCAGCTGTCAAGTTAAGAGAAAAAACTTTTGGAGTAGGTAACCAGAGGCTGCTTTCTGATGATAGCTGAAGGAATATGTTTGTTGTTTTGTTTTTTTTTCCATTTACAGCTGTGATCCAGTGCTAGTCTGCTTTTTTTCTAACATGCCTTTAACAAAAAAGAAGAGCAGCATCTCTTTATAGCAAAACCAAACAGAAGTTACAGTTCTGTTGCACTTTATAGCATTTATGATGTTTGGTTTCCATAACAACCATAGCAGTTGGTGTCAAGCTCATGTCACAAATACTGTGTGCAGGTGATCTGCTCTCCACTGCTTGACCTCAGACAACTACTGACAGTGATTATTCTTAACCTTTCATTTAACCTGAATGTCATTCTAGTGTCTGAAACACTGCCTTTTTCTTATCTGTTATATTTAGTAGCACTTTATGAGGTGGCGATAGACAGATTTGGTAAGAGGAGTGCAGCTGTTTGAAGTCAGCATTTACTCGCCAAAAGCTGTGTAGTGAAATGAGGATTAAAAATCCCCCCAAACTTTTTGTACTTATTGATGTGTTGAGCCCCAGCTGGTGTCCATTCAGTCAGTCTGTGAGGAGTCCACTCGCTGGCTGTGCTTCTGCTAGAAATGGACAATCAAATGATCTGTTCAAGTATCTTCTCAAAAGCTTTTATGTGCCTCGATTCACCTGGGTTCCAACCACTGTGTGTTCTGATGACTTTGTGTTCTGCCATTCTAACCCACTGACTGTGCCCTATTGATAGATTTACATTGGAGCCATAATCCCTTTGGGAGCGGCAGAAAAAGACGGCAGGCTTCGAGCTGCTGATGAGCTGATGTGCATCGATGGAGTCCCTGTTAAGGGGAAGTCACACAAACAAGTTCTGGATTTAATGACCAGTGCTGCACGGAACGGTCAGGTGCTGCTGACGGTCCGGAGGAAGATTTTCTTTGGTGGTATGTATCTGTCCAGAGAGTGTTGTGCAGGAATAGGTCTGACTCGTGGAACACGTTTGTTGTTGCAGTCAGGTCAGCTGAAGCTGTTCTGAAACATATCAGTTATTATGGTAGAATTGAGCAGCCTGAGGTTCGGGAGTGTCAGCTGTAATTCTAAGTGGAGAAAAGCAGAGCTTATGAGTTGATGCTTTGGAGCTTGCTGGCTTGCACTGCTCACACAGGTAAGACTGAACATTAAGATAGCAGTGGTGTTTTCTTCATCCCTTTTCCAAATGCTCGTTAGAACAGACGTTAGTGCTGTATAAATTGAGTAACAGCACAACTCAGTTCTGTACTACATGCTGTATTCTGTTGTCCGTTGATATCTATGTGCAGCAAAGATGAGTGCATTCAGAGCAGAGATGATTCAGTCAGCATCTTGTGATTCTGCAGTTTGGGATCAGTGTCCAGATCTGCAGTGTACAGAAGGTGTTTATCCTCGACTCACTGCTGCTTGATCATGTGAATGACAGAGCTGGAAAGGAGCTCAGGAATCCTGAGGTGCTGCCCTGTTGTGATCAGCACTCAGTACTGCTTCTGCAGTGCTCTGTTCACCCATTAATTCTGAGTGTGTACTAGTAAAAGGAAGAAGTATTTTAAAATCAAGTCTTAGAGTTGTTCCTCATTTAAGTAGCAATAATTCTCTTTTGTAGCTGGATCTGTGCTGTAGATCTTGTACAGCAGAAAACCACGATGTATTCTTCTACAAGAAAAGGCATCACATCACTCTGACAAAGTTTTGTTGTGCACGCTGCCAAGTCTGTTCTGCTTTGGGAAATCAGGCTGCAGTGCCTTGCGTATTTGTGCACACCTGTGTAGGGCTCTGGGCCTCTGTCTGCTTCATCCAGTATCTGATTTCTGGTTTATATAGATCACATTGTTTATTAGCTTGCTTCTTACATTCCCAGGCAGGCAGTGTTTCCTCTTGCTGGCACTGATAGTGAGATACACAGCTTTGTTGTATTTACCTGATAGAAAAGTGGCATTGTTTTTGCCTTACTTGTTGTTTGTCTGTTACTTTTAAGGAGAAAAGCAAGCAGAGGAGGAGGATTCGCAGGCTGTCGTGACACAGAACAGCTCTCCCCGCCTGAATCGGGCAGAGTTTGCAACCCAGCAGTCCCCAGAGGTCTATGATGTCTGTCTGCAGCGGAAGGAGAATGAAGGATTTGGCTTTGTCATTCTCACCTCCAAAAACAAACCTCCTCCTGGTGGTGAGTGCTGTACGCCGGTGGTTTGGTCACTGCCTGGCCTGACTGGTGCTGGAGTTTCTGCCGTGCAGAAGTTTTCTATGCACAGCTTTATGTGAACCCACTGTGTTGTTCTGAAGCTGAGATATTCTAAAACAAGCAATCAGCAATTGAGTCTGCAACCCTGCAGTGCTTTTCTCTTCACAGTTGGCTCTTAGGTTTATGTAATACTTTAAAAGTAGTCTATTAAGGGAAGTGTAATTAAAATTTAAACTCATGGTAAATGCTAGAAGGCATCAATGTCTGTTGCTTCACAGTAACTTCTGCATGGGCTCATTAAAACTGTCCTTGATGGTTTTTTAATCTTGGGTGGCTGCTGACTGCATGTTTCAGCTTTGCTGAAAGCTGAAAAGTCAGCTGATAATCCTGATACGTGCACGATGTTCCTCACCTCCCTGACCCCTCAAAAAAGCATGCTGGGGAGAGCAGTGCTGGGATAACAGCTCCACAGAACGGCTGTACAGCAGCCTCTTGGTTTGCACTCACTCTGATGGGTGAGACCTCCTTTGCTGTCTGCAGGTTTTTCATGCAGTGCCAGCATTCAGAGCAGGAACGATTTCTGGGCTGATTGTGGGAGGTCTGGGTCCACTCAGTGCTCGTCTCACAGGATTATTAACCGTGTTCTGAAAAAGCTGATGGGCCTGTTCTGACTCTGCAGTGATTCCCCACAAGATCGGGCGTGTGATAGATGGGAGCCCAGCAGATCAGTGCGGGAAGCTGAAGGTGGGAGACCGCATCTCAGCAGTGAACGGGCAGTCCATCGTGGAGCTCTCCCACGACAGCATCGTGCAGCTGATCAAGGATGCAGGCCATGTGGTGACTCTGACTGTTGTTGCTGAGGAAGGTGAGGGTGCACGGCCTGCTGAGGTGAAGTGGCTGCTACGTGTGCCACGTCTGTTGTCTGTAGCTTTCGAGGTCGGTTCGCTTACAAGGGGCTGTTTTAGGGTGTTTGGGAAAGAGATCCGTTTCTTCCAGAAGAACTGAATGCAGGTGGGGCAGAAGGAGACAGCTGCTGAGATGGTTATGTTGAAAAATGAGATAGAACGAATAACAATGTGATTTGTGGTAAGGCAAATTCTCATGTGAGAGGGAGACTGCTGGTAACACATCCTGTCCAGACCCTGTGTTCTTCCACTGAAGAGAAGTTATCCCTCCTGGGGGGGCTCGCAGGCTGGAGGACTGCGCTGGGAGGGAAAATGTGCTGGAGAGATCCTCTCCACTTAGGCACTCTGAGTCTGTTCTCCCTGCCGTGTTGAAATACACAAATCAACTAGTGCTGCATCCCTAGGATACAATAGAAAACACTCTTTAGTCTTGAAAAATGGCCCCATTCCTGCTGGCCTCCCAGGCTGCTAGCAAATTCTTCTCACACACAAATGTTGTATCATCTCAGCAGCAAAATGAATCTTCGTGGCTGCAAAGTCCCATCCCATAGCCTATCTTTTTAATGAAAGCTCCCATGCAACACTGCATTCAATATGGTATTGTTCCTGCACAGACAGTTCACTATCAATACGTAAAATCCAATCATTGGAAGAGAAAAACTGTGTACCAATCCTGCTTACTGCTGCATTTTTCTGGTTTGCTGCTTGTGGGTTTAATTAAACTTGCTATCATTATTTTGCCAGAAAGTTGGCTTTCCTGGTCCTTTAAATACTAAATACCTAAAGCCAGAATGTAAATAAAGCCAACAGAACATTCTCTAATTTCACATTCATTGCAAATATTTAACATGCTATCTCAGCCTCTAATACAGAATTTCAAAGACTTCATTTCCCTTCTTGTTAATTCTGGAAGCAGAGAGACTTCTACAAATTGTTGTTCTTCTATTAAGATTTTCTTTTCTATCAAATCTGATTCACTGCAGTTTGAAGGAACATACCTCAAAGCAGCTGTGCAGGGCAGTGTTTGTAATGCAAGTGAAGTTTGAGTTGGCTGCATTAGATCTACTTCTCTTGGACTCTCAGTCAACTTTGCCTTCAGAATGGACTTTCTGAATATAACCTTTTTGTCCCTTATTTATACATGACCTCACCTGGATGCTGTATAAGAATGTAGCTTTTCCTTTTTGCTCAATTATAGATTTGGAGATAAAATTAGGCTGAGAAGATGGGTCAGAAAACATGTGAACTTAGAGGAGCCTCTAAGTTCAGAGAAATTCTTCAGCAGTGGGAATAAATCACTGTTCTAAAATTCTCACTCATTTAGTTGGAGAGTTGCAGGTAGCTCACAACATAACCTCCTCACAGCAGAATTCTTTGTAAATTAGTTGAAGCTTCAGTCATTTCCCACTATTGGGGTGCCTGAGCTTTGCAGGGATTGTTCACAAAGCAAAGGACAAAGACAACACGCAGCTCCAAAGAGAAAAACACCCATTTTGCCAGAGGCTGTTCAGCATCACAAAACAGAAACCCCTCATAGAGCTTAATGTTCCCCAGTGCATCATCTTTAGTGCTGTCCTCTGAGACTGGCAATGAAAATACTACCATGTACCACTTCTCTCTCCCTCCTGGCTTTCACAGACGTGTGGTTTTTGCTTTTTACATGGATAAACGAATTGCACTTCATGCTCCAGAAGACATTCTTTAACATTTTTCACAAAAGCAGGAGCCTGTCAGCTTCTGTCATGTATTAGCAAGAAACACAAGAGGGAGCGCAGAAAAAGGACTGGAGAATTTGTACAAACAGATGGCATTTCTCTTGCCTGTGCTTCTAAATTAAAATTCTGAGTATAAACCAGGAGTAAAAGTTGACATTTTGTCTCTAGAGAAAAACCTCTTTAAGGCACGTCACAGTAACAGCACCAAGCAGTCCTGCAAACGACTTCTGGGTCCAGCATAACTGAGAAATTCAGCCTAATAATACATTATGCCTTCCTTTCCTGAAAATGCTTGGGTGCTTCATATATTTTGCTGGGGTTTGGGTTGGTTTGTTTTTAGCTCAGAAATGCAGTAACGAGGTGCACCTAACAGAGCTTTGGAGCATCTGCAGTTTGGCTGTTCGGGATTTTTTTTTTAAACTTGATGAGGAAAATGAGTTGATCAGTTTATAATTTAGTACATAAGTTCATCTTGGGCCACAACTTGCCATTTGAGGTTCTAGCTAAAAGGCAGCTTTTTACATAGACTATGGTTCATTACTCTTTGAAGTGACACAGACATTTTGTATTCTGAAACATGTTTTTTTCATTTACTGCAAAGTGTACAATCACTGCTCGTTGTGGAAGAGAAAATAATCTTAAATTATTTTAAAGGATTTTTTATTAATGTGTCCTTTCACTTCAGTTTTTACTTAGCTTTTGGAGAAGGTAGAACACTCACATCCTTGTTGATGCACAGCAGTGATCCAGACCATTCCATGACCTGTCCTCTGCAACTGGAAGGAGTTGTCAGTTTGCCTGTATAATTAAGGATTTCACCTGTTAATCATAACCACCCCTCTGGATCCCCATTCTCCTCCTACCTTTAAAAAGGGAAACGTTCTCAAATGTTCCTTATTCTTCATTGCTTACAAATTACTGTTATATTGAATATCTGGACCAGCTTTATAGACGTGATTGGCTGTAATACCTTCTGGTCTTTATCAACTTGCAGACAATCTAAAAGCATTCTGTTTGTCTGGGTCAGTAAAAATTACTTTTTTTTTTTCTGGAAAACGCAGTGTAAGAAAGAATGAAATTCTTACATGATTTATTCTGTGGAACCAATGGCAGTTCATTGGATTACAGCCCTTAAGATAGCAAAATCTTCTTCACTTTGTGTTGTGAGCTCAGCTCAGTGTGAGATGCTCTGCAAGTGGAATTGCTCCGAGCAGCACATTGCCTGTTCTGCAAATTGCCTTTCTGCTCATCCTCTGAAAGCTGCAATTGTCTTTCCCAAAATTTCAGAGGCAAAGTGACCATGTTGTTCCAGGCTGTTGAGAGCAGCAGACTCAGTGCTCCTGGTCGCTGTGGTCTCTCGATGTGTGTGTCTGACTTTACACTGAGGAGTTTTCTCTGACTGTTGGTTTTGTTTGCATTTCTTAGAACACCGTGGTCCTCCATCAGGAACAAACTCTGCCAAGCAGAGCCCAGCTCCTCAGCACCGACCTCTGGGATCAGCACAGAGCAGTGCTTCCAGCACAGACAGGTACAGAGCTTTGGGCTTGGGAAAAGGAACTGAGAACAACCAGACAAGCTTGGAATTGCTAAATGCAAGGGTAACACTTGCTTCCTTTTGCCTCTCTGTAGGGGAGCTACAGAAGGCGAAGCTGGGAAAGAAGTTTCAAATAGTTACAGGCTTTCATGGCCTGAGCACAAGCACTTGGCACAACCTGATGCTTCAGGTGTTGGCAGCCGTCATTCACAGGCGCAGGTATGCAGAGCCATGCAAAATACATGCTGGGTCATCAGGACACCACAGTGAAATTGTCACAGGGTATTCAAAATCAGAATAACAAAGCATTTCCTTGTCTGACACGAGTAGCTTATGAAAAATGCACTTAAGCACTTCGTGGGATGTTTTTGCTAATTATTCATGTTCATCTGCTTATCATAATTGAAAAAACAAAATCCTTGGAAGAAGGCTGCTTCTGACCCCCTGGAAAAGTGTCTTGAATAAATGTTATGGCTAGCTAAAACTAAGAAGGAAAAATATTATTTATGTGCAGACTTAGAAGGAAACAATTACACCTAATTGTACTTGAGTTGTGATTAATTCAGTTTCAACTGTGTTGCACACATCTCAAGGTGAAGGAGTGCATGAAATGTTTTTCTAAAGCAGTGAAGATATAAACCTGCCTGCAGGTCCTCAGCTCTCCATTCTGCTCTCACTTTTTGCACAGAATTCTGGCTGTTTTCCAGTAGAATTGGAAAGAGGCCCTCGTGGCTTTGGGTTCAGTCTTCGAGGAGGAAAGGAATACAACATGGGTTTATTCATCCTTCGGCTTGCTGACGATGGACCAGCTGTCAAAGATGGGAGAGTACATGTAAGTTTGTCTTCTCTCATCAATTTGTTAGCACAGAAGCTGTCCTGTTGACATACTGCAGTAGCCTATAGTGGTAACAGACAAGTTTCATTCCATGAGTTCAGGATGCCAGCAGGCAGAGCAGCATCTGGGCGGCTGTCCTTTCAACTCTTACTGTGCAGTGTTAGCAAATGCTGTGCTGCTAGGCTTTTGAAGGGGAAAATAAATGGAAAAACTTTGGCCATCCAGAATGCATCATCTGTCTATCCACGTGCTTGAATTATAGTAACATAAATGTTCCAGGGTTATGTAGGATACTCGAGAAGCCCAGACAAGAAATTGCACAGTGAAGCAGAAAACTGAAAGAGTCACCAAGTCAGTGAATTTATAAAGAACTGTTGTGTGTATATTGTGTTATTGTTGTTCTGTCTGGTATTTGAAGGTAAAGGACTACTTTTTTTCAAAGATTAATAAGCTAATTCTTATGTCTTTATAAGTAATTCACTCCAAAATACTGTAGTAAGAATACTTAATAGTGATAAACATCCTCAAACACGCACAGTTCTCTGAATTCCAGCCTCGTTCACCTATACAGACTCCTGTTGCTTTGGTTGGAGAGTCCAGCAGCAGCAATCAGGTTCTGTTTTCAGACATGCTCTGTCTGTACTCTGCTCCACATAGATGATCTGTGCCACGGCGTAGATGGGTGCGACGGGGGGAATGTCACAGCAAGGCAGTGCTGGAAAAAACCATTTCCCACATTCACATCATCACCTTCCTTCATTTCAATGTGACGTGAGATGAATTGTGCTGCTATCTGCAGCACTGTTCCCTGTTGTTGCAGCATGCAGGGTACCAGCCCAGCCGTGTGAGTGCTTTTGTTGCCCAGGAGTGATTGTGGCTGCTGAGGGTTGGTGCAGTTGTGCCCCTCTGCAGGTTGGGCGCTGGGAGGAGTGATTCAGAGCCAGAAACTGTTCCGTTTCTCTGTCACTCACTTTGTCCCTCCCCAGCTGTGAAATGCTGTCATTCTGCTGGCTGCACTCGGAAACAAAGAAGAGGAATTTCTCACCCAGTTAATGGCAGCTGAGCATGATGCAAGGCACGTAGCATGGTGCGCAGCGTCCTGTCCTGTCAGATGAGAAACCAGCTGGTGACCTTCTTTGGCAGAGGCAATTTATTTAACAAAGCCCAGGCAGTCTCTTTAAACTGCTAAATGTAGGCACTAGTGACATCCATTGGCTGAGCTGCGAATTGCAAAACAGGTTTCATGACACTGAAAAGGTGCTATTTGAGTCCCCTTCTGTTGGTTTGCAAACTCAGCATGCATTGCAGTTAGCTGCCCAGCACCCAGGGCAGCTGATCGTTGGCCTCAGAGACCTTATTGCTGATAACTACGTAATAGTGAGCTCTCCTACTTGGAAAAATAAATCCGTTCCTTTATATGACATTTGCTCTGCACTCTTTGTGAAGCATAGAGAAATGAGTGTTGCCTACACAATGGGCAGATGCACATTGCCAGGTTTATCGGTAAGCTACATGGTTTATCAGTAAGCTCCTCTTTAGGGTGATCTGGAATGAAAATCTGCAGGGGAACGTGGAAGTACCTGTCTTCCCATGTGTGGAATTTGTGTTTATAGTAAGCTGAGAGCTTCTGTCGAGCTTGCTCAATAGAAGATGTGCACAAAGAACTCTGAACCACCACGATGCTGTATTGTATCGAATTGACTGGCGCTCCTGGGATGCTGTTGTTTGTTGCTGAGTGGATTTAACATGAGAGGAAACACAGACACACCTGGCTCTGTTTTTGTTTGTTTCTAAATGAAAACTTATTTTATGGCGGCTGCAATTCATAAAAACTAACCTGGCTGCTCTTTTCTTATCAGGTTGGTGACCAAATAGTTGAAATTAATGGAGAACCCACCCAGGGAATCACTCACACACGAGCCATTGAGCTGATTCAGGCTGGAGGGAACAAAGTTCTGCTGCTGCTGAGACCAGGGACCGGCTTGATACCAGATCACAGTACGTCAGCTCCAGTGCAGTGTCATCTTGTGGCAGTGGGGTGCAGTCTGCTTAATAAAGATACCTTGTGCTTGTTCACTGAAATCACTACCAGTTCATTCTAAACTGATGATTTTGAGTCTGATTTAGGATATAAATTAAAATTACAAGTCAAAATGATTAGGCTCTAGCAGTATTTTAAAGCAAAGCACACTTTGTGTTCTGCTTTGAGTACACGTTTTAATTCTTTAACTCTTGATGCTGGCACCATGATTCTGCTGGTAAATTTCCTAAATTGTAAGCTCACTTGTTCTGATGAAGAGCTTTTCAGTAATGATAACTAACCATTGACTTCAGCCTTTCAAAGTTTTAAAACCCACAGCTTGAACTACCAAACAGTTTGCTGTGTGCAGTCACTTATAGGCAGCAACTGGCGTCTGCTCTAGGCATAAAATCTGCTCAGAAGTTTCTCCATTTCTTTCCACCAGAGAGCTCGAAGATGATTCTTAACATCTTAATGTTCCAAATTGAACGTCACGGTGAAATCAGAGTGCATTTGTGCATGGCACAGAAACAGCCCATCTGTGAACTACGAGATCTGCTCTGTGCCATCTTGCTCGATTTCTGTCTGGCTTAGTTTGTGTTTCACACTGAATTACTTTGTCGTTAACGGTGAAAGTTAAGTAGAGTCCTCTGTGTTCGGATGAGCTTCTGTTGGTTCTCTTTAAAATCAGCATTTAAAGTTGGTTTCGAAGAAGAGAGGAGCCATTGTGAGGTCACCTCCAGCTCTCTCCTTACGAACAGCTATTTATGCTTGGTATCATTTCAGCAATGATAAATAGTGTTTATTGTGCACCAAGAGGACAGCACAACAGCTATCTGGAACCACTCCTGGCTCTCTTGTTCATAGAAATTTCCTAAATCTGACACAGAATCATAGAAATGGCAGAAGGGATCTCCAGAGGCCATCTGGTCCAGCCCTCTGCCAACAGCAGGGCCTGAGATAAGGTCAAGCAGCGTAGATAAGATCAGCAGCTGTAGGGAAGGGAATGGTTTTGCTGCCTCTCGCCCTGCTGTTAATCATACATTTCTGATTGAAATCTTGCTTGCTGTACTCTGTGATTTTGGTATGTAGTTCTGGGCTTTTTCTCTTCCTCCTTCAGGTTTGGCTCCTTCCAGTTTGTGTCCCTACGTGAAACCTGAGCAGCATTAAGGGCTTTCAGTGCTTTTCTTGGGTTTTCCTTAAAGACTTGGTAAATCTGCATGTCTTGTGTTTCATCTCTTTCTATTATTAAAGTGCAAAGCTATGAATAACCTTAACTTCTCGTTGTTTTCAGTTTTCTTTTAGAAAAAAGTTTCAGTTCATTTGATTTTCCTTTAACAATGTAGGTCAGGAACTAATTTTGCAGTTTGGCTGCACTGGCTCTAAAATGTGCTGATCCAAGACCACGTCAGTCCCGCAGAGATCACGTCAGCATTCTGAGCAGAAGCTTTTTCCAAAATCATTTCCTTATGATTGCTGTAGGCTGTAGAACAATGAAATATGAAGCACTGACTAAATAAGACTTTAAAATTATGGCACTACGTGATCTTTGTAAAATGGAAGATTTCACGTAACAGCCTGGTGTACCTCAATAGTGTGAATGCTTATAGAATGTTTAGTGATCGTTTTTTTCCTCTAATAACTTAGTGAAATCTCTCCCTGTTCACTTGCAGGTGATTGGGATAGTTACAGTCCATCTTCGTCAAATGTAATATATGAAGAACAGTCACCATTATCCTCATCTTCACATTCTGCTTCCCCATCTGAAATGTGTTATTTACCAGTACCAGGAGAAGCTTTAAGGAAAGTTCAGCTGTCTGAGAAACTGGAACAAGCAAAGAACACTGTGCCTGAAAAGATAAGCACTTTAACTGAAAACCAGTTTGAGATGAAGCCTCCGTCTTCTCCCCGGAGAACAAAGAACAGATGGGATCTTCCCTCCAGTACTGGCTTTGAAGTCACAAAAGGTATTTTGGAATTAGGGACCAGAAGAGACAGATCTGCGAGCCCAGAAAAATTCGGGGCAGCCGAAGGAAACCATCTCACAGGATTGCACAGCCCTAGAAAGAGTGATGCTGATCAAACCCACAGCAATCTCCCACGTAAACCCACAGAAACAGGAATGAACAGAAAACAGTATTCCAGTGGAGATCAAGGCATGTCTGCCAGCCCGCAGAAGCATCTCAGTAAGGGATGCGTGGAAGTGGTAGGCAGGCTGCAGGAGCATCACGACAGAACTGGTGGTGATAAGATGACTGCCGAGCAGCTGAGAGGTGGAAATGGTAAAACAGGAGTATTGAGGAAAGACGCCAAGCAGAAGGTTTCTGGAAAGAAGGAATTGTGGTTTTCAGAGAGAAAATACGCGACGCTAGATGAGGGCAGATTTCCGTTCAGTGACTCCAGGAGAAACAGAGCTGAAGATGAAAAAACAAGGAAGTCAAACTCGGGAGAACCAGGTTCCAGCAGATTCAAAACTTCAAGTCTTTCTGATATTCCACTGCTCTCCATGGAGAAACTGAGAAGGCTGGAAGCACAGGAGACAGATGTTCTGAACAGCCAACGTGGAGACGGACACATGGAGCTGCCTGATGAAACCAAAGATGATGGAATTCCCAAATCTGAAAGCAGTTCTCCAGTCAAGAAAACACCAATAACTCCAGGACCTTGGAGGGTTCCAAGTGCGTGCAAAGTCACCAAAACTGTGTGTGAGGCTGAGAAACGGGTCTGACCGATGCTTTTTTTTTTAGAATGAATTAACCAAGTTTCTAATAACGATCATTCAAAAGCATTGTTTCTTATCACAAAGTTATCATATTTTTCCAAAACTGGTTAGAGGCTGGAAAGCATTTGATTCGTTCTGAAATGATCCGAGCTGCATGAAGGACCTTTTGGATTGCTGCCATGAACTCCTCCATCCGCTGCTGTCCCCTCGTCCTTTGGAAGGCGGTGTTCTGCTGCTCTCAACATTGCACTGCTGTGGCTTCCTCAGCTCGTATTGTGAGTTTCTGAACAAAATTATTTAATGCCTATATTGCCAATGTGATCATGACTCACTTCTTGTTCTTGTGCCAAGTTATCTACTGTATCCAGTCAGTCTGATTCTTTTATGTATTCCAGTCACGGAAAAGTCCAGGTTTTGTTGGAAATGGGTGTTTTCTCCAGAGCATGTTGCATGTTTACATAAGGAAATGCTCATCTTCCTCCTGGTTCAGTGAGGAAGGAGATGGGTGAGTCGGTTCTATCGATTCCAGAGCAGCAAATGAGCCACTGATGCTGTTCCAATTGAGCTTTTTCGTAAATTTTTTATACCTAATATAAAACCATGTAGATAAAAATTATATTTGACATAATCGATGTTTTGTAATTTTGCTTTTTATGAACACAACAAAATTGCTTTCTTCTCTCAATTTGTGAGGATGCTTACAGTAACTGCTGGCAAACATCAGTCCAGGAACAGAAAGTTCTGGTTCCTTTTGAATAGCATCATTCCTTTGGTTCACTTGTGGCACGATGTCCTCCTGGATTGTCAGCATAACCGTGGAGTTTGCATTTGTGTTCAGCCTCATTCGGGTTCTGCATACTGAAAAGTCCCATCTTTTATTATTTATTGCTGCTTGATAATTGGATTTGCTCTCCCTCTGTAGAGCTAAGAATTGATC
Source organism: Phasianus colchicus (assembly GCF_987193195.1). Taxonomy (NCBI): domain Eukaryota; kingdom Metazoa; phylum Chordata; class Aves; order Galliformes; family Phasianidae; genus Phasianus; species Phasianus colchicus. The sequence continues at coordinate 2,474,447 of NC_143460.1, read as the reverse complement.
CATAGGACAGAACCAACTACCACATTAACTTCTTAAATGAAGTTCCTGCCTGTGTGTATGAGAAGTGTCCCGTATGTTATTTTAAATGTGTGACCTAAGAGTGCAGAATATTAGGATATATGGGGTACACGAGTCCTAATTTCTATTCCTTGGGTTATAGTACAGATTTTGAAGTCCTGCTGGGGAATGTTACAAGCAGAACCCACTGCCACCTCAGATCTATAGCTGTAAGTCAGCAGAATGCATAAAGCCATGTGGTTTGTATCTGTGATTGTGGTGGTAATTTCCTGACATGGCAGGTCTTTAATTAGTGCAGAAGAGAAGGTGGTAAAAGCTCATCAGCCCGGTGTACAGAAGGAAAAAGAGGTGCAGAAGGTCAAGCATTACTTACATTAAAATACAAACGAGTGATTTGCTGTTTGAAATTGAAGATCTTGTTTTGGCTTTGATACATGTAATGGTTTTTTAAACCTAATGAAGCACGGTGAATCAGTTCTGATGGAAGAGTTCTTTCCAAGTACAGATGCCCAAACAGCTTTTGGAAGAAACACTCTGAAAATGAAACAGGCTTTAAAGCAGATCTGAACTGTGCTCTGCTGCTTCACGTTGGGTGATCCATCGATTTGCTGTGCAGCATAACATTACCAAACGCTCCACGCTATGGAGTATGACTGTGAAAATATTTAATACTTTGCAGTTAGCCTATGTAGATATTAACCGTGTACTCTTAACAAGAGAATCTGGTTTGTGTTGAGTTGTATGGACTTGCCCTAACCACCGAGTGCAGTAACAAACCCAGAAGTGTAGTACAGAGATGAATTAGCACCGCTGAAATGAACTCCCTGACAACTACCCCCATATTTTTTCTATCAATGTGACCTGATTTAGTGTCTGACCTGTGTGTGATTTCTCCTCCCATAGAACTCATATCTCTACTTACTGTATCGGATGACTTAGCAACGTGGCCTTGGGATGCTAAGCAATGTACGGATGTACTGGGTGTAAATGTTTATATATTGTACAGCACCTTTATACATACTTCTGAGGTTCTGACTAGAGAGAGACCTGTAAATCGCTCATTATTTTTTATATAGATATTAAAAAGAAACTCTAGTTCATGGCCTGCTGGTTCTGCACTGTATGAAATAGATTCTTTGTTAATGTCCAGTGGTATAATGCTTCAACCCACAAACATAATACTCTTCTGGAAAACAAATGCAGTTTTTTATTGCAAGTTTCCTTGGCTTCCTGCTCAGATAACAAATGTTCAACAAAGGTGATAAAGTCATGAAGTCATGTAGAAACAGCTGTTGATGAAGAAATACTTGTACTGTAGGTTTATTTGTACATTTTGATAATACAAAGTTGTCATTTTCTTTTCCATCTTTCAACTTTTCCTTACAGAAAATAGCTATAAACAGTTTACTACCAAAATTTCTTATGCCATCTCGCTCCTTACGTAACAGAATGAAGGTAGCAGAAGGTCAGATTTTGCTTTTCTTCATTACTGATACAACAGTCAGCAAAACTTAAGGAAAGTGCAAGTTTAGCAGATGTCTTTACAACTTTTCTTTCTTTCCTATGCTGTTTCTAAACACAAATCTGTTTTTAAGTGAGGAAGTCTCTCTCTGTCATCTTCCACTGCCGTGATTACCACAACAGGAACTCTTCCTTAAGTATTCCAGTGTAAGGCACTATTGCAGTGCAGAGCTGCAGCAGCTTCTCAAAACACCAAATTCAGCTGTCATGGGAAGAACTTACAGCAGGATGCCCTGTACATGGCACACTATTACCTGCCCATTGATTAAACACTGAGGGTCAGAGGGAACAACCATAGCGAAGTAGTTTTTAGCTGACAGATGTTTTACCTCTATTTGTGCTGTCAGTGTTTGTTCTGTGCAGCTGCTGTCACTGCATCCTGCAGCAGCAGCCAGAAGTACAACGAAATGCTGAGAAAAGTGCTCTTCAGCACGTTCACATTAATGCCTCATCACCATCATCTGAGCAGAGCTCTGAAGGTGGATACACAAAGCCCAGTGTAGCTCCAGTGCTGTTTGAAAATGATGCGAACAACACCTGGAGGACTAATTTGTTATGTTATTGCACAAGACTGATTTTTAGAGAACAAGGCACCTGCAGCAACCACCTGTGTCACTCCAGTACAAGCTCTAGCATGGCTTTTGTAGTGATTGATGCTCCACAGTCTGTGCATGCAGTTCCTGCTATCTTCAGTGCGAACTACTACCAGTATTTGGCTCAATTTATTCTGCTTCACATGTGCATGCCATGGGATGACTTCATAAATTGGACCAATTTATTCTGTATGTCACAGAACAGTAAAGCAGAGGGACAGCTTTCAGTGCATACCTTGAGGCTCTGTTAAGAAACTGCAGTGACAGAGCTCTGTAGTGTGAGAGCAGCCCTGCTTTGTGTCCAAGCCCTACGTCTCTGCTCTGTCCTCCTGCTGGAGAGGGCTGTGCTGATGGTCGGTCAGTTCATGGTTTAATTTTCCATAACTGAAAAGAGATTCTGAGAATAAGTATTGATCTAAAAGTAGAACTGAAGTGCTTTTCATCTACAGGTAAGGCTCATCCATCACTCATCCTGTACTGAGTCCTAATTGTAAAGTGTGAATTCCCTCTGGGGGGAATTAAGAGTGGCACAAAAGCAACATCCCACCCTCTCTTCCCTCCACGATGTCTCTTTTCCACAGGGGAGTTATACTTACTCTAATATTGAATCCCAGCAGATCACTTATAACACCCGAGACAGCAGAGAGTATTACAACACGTGTTATGTTGTAGATTAATGGGTTCATGGTCAGCCCATACAGCCTGAATGGTGTGTCCAATTCCTGTCGTGGAATAAAAAGGGAAAAGAACAAAAAACAAATCCCACAGTAGATTTAGTCCATAGCAGAAGTAATTGTCTGCCCTTTAACTTAATGCTGGCTCTCTGGCACACCCTAACTGTGCACTGCTTCTGTATCACTAGTTAAGTGTACATACAGAAATTCTATGCATTCCAAGCCTCTGCTCAAAGATGTTTTCTAACAGCCATCCAGAATCTGAAAAGTCCCCTTTTTATACTGGCTGGGTGGCAAAAACTTAATGCAACAGACTGTAAAATTATAATAGTGTTTAATAGTTATATGATATGTGGCTTTTCTTATATATGGCTTTGAGACTATGCTCCTTCTTTTCCAAATGCCTGATCTCCCACTGCCAACAAAAAGCTTCCACATTGGAGCTGCTGAAGAAAAAGGAGATTCAATTTAATGAGGCACTCTGTGCTCATCATACCAGCCTGTCCTTTCACTCATGTAAATCACACTAAGCCCCTATTAATTGTTTGTAGCATAATTAGCTGCACCAGTCTTGTGTTAGTAGATCTAATTCCACTGCTATCAAAGCACAGAAAAAAAATCCCTTTGTAAAAACTGATTTATCTAATCAAAAGACACTATAAATGGGAAGAGCAAAACCCACAGTCACTGTATCCACTGCCTGCATGAAGTTGAGCAATTTGATGTCTTTAGGGAGACGCACTTTACCTTTAGCAGCTTTGTAGATAGTTTCAAAACATTGTTAACTAGAGACAGCTGTTCTTTCTTGTTGGGTTTCTTCTCCATCTTTAGATATAAGTTTATCTGTGACAGACATTGCAGACTGGATGTTAACATTCCAGCATTATTTCTCAACCAATTTCTATCTGAGGGCAGTTACAGTAATTGTTGCAATTTGTTGTCACTCCTAAAGAAGTGATACATCTACAGGTGACTTCAGCAGTCATATATCATTCTTTTTTTGTTTTACATGGCTGATGTGTTAACCCAAAGCCAGAAATAATTCAGAATTTGAATATAAATGTTTCCCTCCTTGTCCCTCCTTGCTGAGCTGCATTACTTTATTACAGTGCAGCACAAATGTTGTTTCTAGATTTTAAAATTTGATTTTGGTATTTACGAACCTGGTTTGAAATGCAATAGTTAAATCCAAACAACAACAACAATAAAAAAGGTTTAAAGCCAAAAGAACAAGCAAATGGAGTTACCTGCTCAGTAAGCAAGATGGAAATATTACTGTATTTCTTGTTGGTTTCAGAGCCCAAGGATGCGAGGCGCAGTAAAAAGAGAAGAAGTGCTGCCTCCCAGATTAAGAACTCCCAGTTGTAAGCTGCATTCAGAAATGTTTTGTGACCCTTCAGGACCTGTTTTGGGAAGAATGAAAATCAGTCAGTCCCAACAAATATACAAAAACCTTGCCTGTACAGCTCTTCAGAACAGCTATCCATGTTCTATAGCAACACTTTTGTCCTTGAAGTGTAATTCATTCATGCAGCAGGTTAAAGTACAAAGCCTTGTTTATAACACCTAGAATTTGTTCATTTTCTTTCTGATGAGAAAAGAAAGTGTTAACCTGCAGGTTTTTTCTCTTTCCTCCCTTTATCCAATTGGCTGGTAGGTAAATGTCTTTCCCTTCACATGTGCTTGTTCTGCTGGCAGTGTTAAACCACTCATTCTGCCTTTCCTAGGAGTAGATGTACACCTCAGGTCTATTTGAGCAGGGATGGGATTGCCATTCCTTCCTCCAGTGACTGTGGCTTGCAGAAGCAATCCCAGCAGTGAGTCAGTATCTGCTCTCACATACTGACAGCAGATACTGCCCTCACCACTGCACCATCAGAACTTCCCTAAATACAGTAATGGATCTCTTGTTAAAGCAACCAATGCATAGCTCCAATACTATTCGCTGTGACAGAAGGTTTAGAGAAGGACTAAAAGGTGTTATAAACAGTTATTGAGTTGTTCTTTCAATAACAGGTTAAAGAGGCTGCTGCACTCAGCTCTCTTAAATAAAGCACTCTGGGAACATTCGAGTCTTACCTGGGCACAGCATATGAAAGCAATTGAAAGAGCCAGTAAGAAGATGGATGACACAACAACATCCACAGAGCGCTGCGGGCCTCGCCTCTGCAGGAACAAAGACAGCACTGGGTCTAAGGGTTGGATCAGGTCTGTAGAGGTGCATACCCAGAAGCTTTGCTTATGCTGACTGTAATAACCAACTGCATCCACCCTGGGTCAGAACTCACCTTTAGATAGGAACGAAGAGATAACCAGATCTTAATGTTTTCCACCTTCTTGAGTCTGAAGTGAGGAATTTCGTATTTCCTGGCTTTCCGAGCCGATGTGATGTGACTGAAAAGCTTGGCAAACAAAAACCTCTGCAGATTATAAACAAAAAACATACACACACAAATGTAAATGAGTCTAAAAAAGAAACAGCACTGCTTGGAACCGCTCAGTGGTAATGGGTAACAGCTCAGCTTATGGCATCCTGGGAAGGCCCAACTGCAGGCCCACACTGCGCAGCCCTACAGGTGCTACTCCTGTGCAGAGCCAGAGCTGCTGCTGCTGTGCAGAAGGAGCCACAAAGCTCTTGCTATACCAGTAAATGACACAGTGCTTTTTAGCATGCAGCCCCTAGAACCAGTTTGACAGAGCTGACTGCAATGCAGCCAGCTATCTAATTCTCTTCCTCAGAACAAGACAGCTAAGTAGGCTTCTTCCTAAATAGGAAGCATATTGACAGGTTTACGGCTGATTAATACAGGTCTAACCAGACTCATCTACTTAAGCTGGTACAATTCCTGCTCCAGGGCTTGTGAGGCATTTTAGCTTTGATGCATTTAAACATACCTGTTTGTATGTTCTCTCAGCAACACACATCATAAAGAAAAACATCCAGGTCAAGCAAAGCCGTTCAAGGAAGTTGATTGTAGACAAAACAATGACAGGGATGCTAACAGGTGCTCCACAGAAGATGTGCAAAAGCTCCTTCAGAGAAATGGAGCACAAATGCTCCATGTTATCAGTGTGAAAGAGTCTGTAGAGGAATGGTAGGAACGCTAATCCGATGGTGATGACATTTCCCAACATCTGATACCCCACTCCCTGCTGGTAGGCATTAACCTGGCAAGCAGGAACAAAAACGTCACCATCAGTTGGGCTTTTCATATGGTGCTATGGCTGCATTCAATCAAGCACTCAGTTCCCCCTCCCCTCAAAGGACATAGCCTAAAACAATTCCACTCATTTCGGCCCCAACTAAACAAAACAGACTCAACAGTCTTCAACAAGACCTGCTAAAGTTTTGTTTGTGCAATTCTTACATACATTTGGGACAGTTACATTTGCAGCTGGGGGAGGAGCTGGTTTTATACTGCACACAGTATTTGCAGGTGTAGCTGCTTACAGTTTTGGTTGTTTTTCAGAAGTTGCAATGCTTTACAGCTCTCTTACTCTGCTCATGATGATCCCACTGATCTCCAGCACAGACATGTCCACCTTCTTACAGTCATTCCCTTCCCAGATCAGTGCGCTCACTTTTGCAGATTCTGGACTCGTATTCTGTAGCCACAGCAAATGGTTCTAACAAAGAGAAAAGAATGGGCACATAATGCATTTCTGCCCCTCTACTAAATAATACCTTTTCCTATAAAGTATTTTGATTGAAAGGAGATTCCAAATTTGTCTTTGGGATTAGCAGTGGTCTCGACAATAGTGGGAGAGTTGTTCATGGATTCTGTTTAGATCGTTCCACTCTTCTGTGTGATGAGCACAGCTGTCAGAATGGGCTCATCAGCAATAGGCTCCTTGCTTACATTATACCCCCAGCACTCAGCTGTGTCTTCTGTTTCATTTGGGCAGGATGTTGGGAAGGGAGAGAGCTGCATGAACTGCAGAGCAAGAAAAAAATCTTTCACAGTGTTCTCAATTGCAGCACACAAATCAACAAACCTGCTGAAAAACATCTTCCTTTAGGTCCCTCCTGCTGCCTTTCAAGGTCTCCTCCTCGCTGTCACTGGTGCAGGATGAGCGGCACTCTGGCCCATGCAGCAGATCATCCCAAAGCATGTCTTCTGTCTCAGAGTCGTGCCGTGTGCTCTCAGAGTCTCTCCGGGTTACACTGCAGCTCCGGGACCCCACACTCATGCATGACCTCGAGTCCTTTGAAATCAAATAAAACTTACACAGAACAGCCCCAATTTGCATACCACCCTCACAGCAATCAGTGAAATGAGCTTCCATGGGGCAGCTGGGAACTGACAGCCCCCAGTACAGACTGAGGTGGGAGCCTTTAAAGTCAACGTTAGCAAAGGTTTCTGTGCACAGTATTTCTACATGGGAAGTCCTATAGATAGTGTTGGTTCTCCACCTCCACCATTCTCAACATTTCAAAATAAACATTGACTCATTCATTCTAATGCAAAGGTTTTCTGGCTTCATTTCAAAGAATCAGAAATTTTGAGCATGAAGGCCACAATCCAGCACTGCCTCCTAAAATGCAAGTCTTTAAGATATGCAGTTAGAAGCAGCTTGGACCATGCTGTGCTGCCAATGAGTGATTTTCTGTTAAACAGAATAGAATGCTTACAATTGTGAATAAAGTCCACAAAGCTGCAAATGGGCAGGGTCACACATTCATGAAAATGATGAAGTACTATCATTGAATAATAAACCATTCTGATGGGAGAGACACACCTGTGCTGGTCAGAGTCAGCAAAGAGTGTCTCTTGAACTTACGACCATACCTGATTATATAATGTGGATTCAAGTTCAGATTCTGCAACGCTGTCAGAATCTCTGACACCTTTGAGGGCTTGCTTGACCTGCCATAAACAAAGGAAAAATAGACCATGATCCATAGCAGAAAATTGTGTGGAAAACAACATCAGTTCAATGTGAGTACCTGTGAGACAGCCTGGTTAAGAGAAACAGGACGCTGCTTTTTCTTCTCTTCGTAGCTGTTGTCACTGGAAGCCCCTTCTACATGCTGCCATAACAAGATCCTTTCTGCCACTGCTTCAGCATCTTCCTCGCTTGAAAGCTCATCAGATACACCATCTCTGTTGGTGCAATCATCCTAGAAATAAAGCAGTCAGAATAGGACAAAAGTACCAACAAACTATCTGCATCAAACCAAAGGTTCCAGGCTAGTGCTGCAACTGTACACAGTAACCTAATTACTGCAAAAGCCAGCAGGTAATGTCCACAGAACACACAGAAACAGAACCCAACACAGCCTCACAGATATGAATTTCAACTCACTGCCCCCAGCCCTGCCCTACCATAGGGATAATGAGAGCAAACCTTCTGTTGGAGTTGGGGCAGGGACAGCAGCAGGGAAGAAGGAGAGGCAGAGAGAGCTCTTATAGCAACCTTAAGCCCAGAAACAAACGTGTCCACAAACTGGTCCAGAGCAGAGCTGTAACCATGAGATGTCCGTGTACACCCAGCTGTTCCTCTCCAAATGCATAGAGAGGAGCTGGGATGGCACAGTACTGCAGTGTTCTGCACACATTTATGTTCTTCATATGAGAGTTACTTACCACCTTATCCAGAGGAGCCTCAAAAGTGACTCCACAGAACTTTCCATGTTAGAGCTTTAAGTGGGGATCACAGCACCTTAAATCGGTCCACTCTTTCTTTTCCTACCTCCAACCCCCAGGCTTGCCATGCAAACGTTTTACAGAAATCACAAATTTAGTAGTTACTAAAAAAGTAATTACTTCTTTTTAATCATTATCATTATTCCTTAACTGAGCAGCTATTGGTCACAAGTTTCTGTAGCTAAATAAGGACTCTGGTAAAAAAGAAGTTTTCCACAGTGTGTGTGTAACTCCTCTGATTATTGTAATAGACAGAGGAAAAGGTGCTTACAGGGAAGGATTAGCACCATGGTAACAGTTCAGTCCAGAGGTAGAAAGGTTTTTTTAGGTTTCCTACATGCAAGCAGAGTTGTAAAGAAAGAGAGCAGCGTGGATTAGAACCATCCTTACAATTAATATCAACAGACCTTTGAGTACACACAGAATACACTGAAATTTGCCACTTAAAATGGATCTTTATGGGATGGTACCTGATGGCTCTTCTCCACATCAGAAAGTTTATGTTTCTCTTTGAAGTGCAGCAGCCTGTGCTCAGACCTGGCATGTCTGTGCTTAACACCATTATTCACAGCGCTCACACCATGTTCTGTCTCAGTTCCTTTCTCAGCCACCAACTTTGTGTTTTTGACCCTGGATAAGGAAATAAAATCACATCTTTGCATCAGAGAAAAGCTTTTAGGAAAATCATAGAATGGCCTGGGTTGAAAAGGACCACAACCCCCTGCTATGTGCAGGGTCACCAACCAGCAGCCCAGGCTGCCCAGAGCCACATCCAGCCTGGCCTTGAATGCCTGCAGGGATGGGGCATCCACAACCTCCTTGGGCAACAACCTGTTTCAGTGCACCACCACCTTCTGGGTGAAAACTTCCTCCTAAAATCTAATCTAAACCGCCTCTATCTCAGTTTAAAACCATTCCCCCTTGTCCTATTGCTATCCACTCATGTAAACAGCCATTTCCCCTCCTGTTTATACGCTCCCTTCAAGCACTGGAAGGCCACAATGAGGTCTCCCCAGAGCCTTCTTTTCTCCAACCTAAACAATCCCAGTTCCCTCAATCTTTCCTCACAGGAGAGGTGCTCCAGCCCTCTGATCATCTTAGTGGCCCTCCTCTGGACCCGGTCTAAGAGCTCCACATCCTTCCTAACATCAAGGTCCCTCACGAAGGGCATTTGCTATGAGAATACAGGGCTGCCTCTTGCTGGCAGCTCTCCATGGCCTGATTCTGGCAGAGCTTGGGGACATCAGTGACAGTATGACTCCGTCTTCATTTTCCAAATATCAAATAGCTCATGCAGTGTGGTTACAAACACACAAAGCTGGGGCAGATCGCTCACCTCCTCCGGAAGAGAATGCCAAACAAACTGGAGAGCGTGGATGCGGATTCCACCTGCTGTTCTGTGCTGGCTCTGTCAGGAGGAGACCAACTGTTCCCATCAACACCCACAGGTTTGCGTAATTTCCTGATTAGAAAGAATAAAAGGAGAATTTGTATCACAGCGTAGTTTTAGGTCTGTGTTAAAAGATCTCCTACAGGAGCTATTTCACAGGAGCCGTGCCGACAGAAGGCATGTTTCTAAATAGAATAACTTGCACTGACAGAAATTACATATGCATTCATAGGACATCAGTACCATCAGGAAGGGAACTGAAAAGCATCCAGCAAACAAAATCTAGATTGTTTTTTCCATAAGAAATCTAATGGAAGCAGAAATCTAACCACATCCCTCTTTCTGTGCCCCAATACATTCCATCAGCATTTGCATTGAGACACCTAACAGTTAAATACCTCATAGCTGACCTGTAACATCTCCTATGGGAGCAAAGACAACTGCCAACAGTGACTGCACTGCAGCCATACCCTTCAGTCATTTGCCCTGTCTCAATACACACCAGCAATTGGGGGCAGTTAGCACCGAAGCAGGACACCAACTTGTTATGCAGAATCCTGAGGATGGTTTTTTATACAGAACGCCCTCCTCTAGCCAAGGAGAAAACCTCTATTAAAGAGCCACCTTAGGAAGAGAAGGGCCAACTGCTCACTGAAGCAGACCTACCCCAGCCTGGGATCCTTATTGCTTTTGTGTTCATTATGAGAAGACGATTCACAAGACAGAAAACACTCATTCTCACATTTATGGGTAAATGCTATTCACATCTAAACAGAAGACATTTACCCACTAACTTCCACCATGAGCAATTCACCGTATGCTCCGATCCCAACAAATGAACCCATTACCTCTCTCACCTCCTCCTCCTGCTGAGGCCGTTGTTTCCTGATGTTCTGTTCATCTGGGTGGACACTATTTGGCAGTGAACAGTTCCCATCAGTAACATAAGGCACATCGGTCCCATGACTTCACTTGCATTCACAACAGGCACCACGAAATACAATATAACTGCTATGACTGAAAAGGAGAAAAACTTATCAAAGGCAGAAATTAGCAGCGTGGCTTCATTTCTGGTTATTTTTCACTCTGCTTTCTAATTTCAGCCAAAATTAGTGTCACACATCTCGTTAGGTCTTGCTCATTCTACAAAGCAGCCTTCTCAAAACAGGAAGAGAAAGCACAAAGAAGGAAATTGAAAATACGTCTGAAATAAATGTGGGTGCTCTGAAATGTGTTCCATGAAGGACCAACTCATCACTTCTGGTAGATGAGGTTCCACATCTGTTCACAACAGCACAGTGACACAAAGTGGGTTGATATGAGAGGTCTGAGCTGCGAATCTCTGCACTGTATCAGAAGGGCTCCTGAACACTTCTTCAATGGTGGCAAACAGAAACGCAACTATGGGACAAACACTGGACAAAGTTACCAAACAGAGAGGGGTGCCTTGTTACAACGTGAGCAAAATTCAAAGCTCTGCTCATCTTGGTGATCACTGCCTTCCAGTGCCCTCCTGCATATGGTACTGAAGTGCCATCACAGCTCACACTGGCTGCAATGCTGGGGAAGTCCTTGAGAGCAGCCCTGCAAAGAAGGACCTGGGGGTCCTGATGGGAGGAAAAGCTGAACATGAGCCAGCAGTGTGTGATTACAGCTCGGAAAGCAAATGGGATCCTGGGCTCCATCAGAAGAGGGGTGGCCAGCAGGGACAGGGAGGTGATTGTTCCTCTCTGCTCTGCTCTTGTGAGGCCCCATCTGCAGCACTGCGTCCAGGTCTGGAGCCCCCAGTACAAGAAAGACACAGAGCTGTTGGAGAGGGTCCAGAGGAGCCACAAAGATGATCAGGGGGCTGCAGCACCTCCCTACAAAGACAGGCTGAGGGAGCTGGGCTTTTTCAGCCTGGAGAAAAGAAGGCTGTGGGGTGAATCATTGCAGCCTTCAGTACCTAAAGGGAGCCTACAAACAGGAGGGGAATCAACTCTTTGAAATGGCAGATAACAGCAGGACAAGGGGAAATGGTTTGAAGTTGAGGGAGGGAAGATTTAGGTTGGATGTCAGGGGGAAGTTCTTTACAGAGAGAGTGGTGAGGTGCTGGAACAGCTGCCCAGAGAGGCTGTGGATGCCCCGTCCATCCCTGGAGGTGTTCAAGGCCAGGTTGGATGGGGCCCTGGGCAGCCTGGGCTGGTATGAAATGGGGAGGTTGGTAGCCCTGCATGAGGCAGGGGGTTGGAACTTCATGATCCTTGAGGTCCTTCCAACCCTGGCCATTCTGTGCTTCTGGGAAGGATGGCAGGGGCTGAGCGTGGCACAGACAAAAGGATTTCAGGCAGCATCCTCAGCCTTTCTATTACAGCCTATGAAAGAACAGGACGTTGCTGTAGGAAAAAAGAGCTGCTGCTGCTTACCTTGCATAACGTAGAGCACCAGGAGCCACGTGAAAATGCGCTGGGACGTAACCTGGATCCACCACTGACTGAACAGCGGGAAGAACACAACCCTCACGATTCCCTTCCGAGTTAACGACGTCCAAGGGATCTCGGGCTTCGCTTTGGCAAACGTAGAACCTCAAAGCAGACACAAAGCGCTCCGTGCCGGCGAACCGCAACGGCTCCCCTTCGGGCCGCTTCCCCGCCGGCCGAAGCCAACCGCCGCAGCCCTGAGGCGCCGTCCCGCCCCGCCCGCCCTTATCGCGCCCGGCTCCCGCCGCGCCGCCCCGCCCGCGCTCCCCGTGGGGCCCCGCCGCCCCGCACCTCGGATCAGATCCACGTCGATCAGATCGGCCTGGATGTGCCCTTTCCTTTTCGGCTTGCTCTTGAAGCCCTACAAAGCCGAGAACAAAAGGGCCGTGAGCCGCGCGGGCCGCAGCGCAGCGCCGGGAGGGGGGGGGGCGGGAAAAACGTTACCTTCATCTCCGTCTGCTCGATCGCCTTCTCCCATATCTGCTGATCGTAGGCCCCGACCTGAGGGGGAGGAGGCTGAGCGCTCGGCCGGGCCCGCGCCCGCCCCGCCCCGCAGCGCCCTCACCTTCTTCTGGTACCAGGAGATCGCGTCCCGCCCGCGGGCAGCCATGCGGCTCCGGCGCCTCAGCGCAGCCCGGCCCGCCTCAGCCCGGCTCGGTTCCGCCCGCCCAGCCCAGCCCAGCCCAGCCCGCTCCCCCCGGAGCCGCAGTAACCGCCCGCCGCCCCGCCCCGCATTAAAGACGCGTCCAAACGGTAAAGGACAAAAATCAGACTTTTGTTTATTAAAAAAATACTTTTTACAGGGAAGGAAAAAAAAAAAAAATTTTTTTTTTTTTTTTTTTTAAATCTATGCATTCCGTTGGACTATTTTACAAAGAAACAGCTCGGACACGGGTACAGTCAGCTACCGAAAGAAATGCACCGCGGTAAGGGTTATTCACAGAGAGGTTTTAGAGCTTTACCTGCGTACACGACTTAGTATAAAAACCTCCGTAAAACACTTGCTAAATGTCAATAAATATGCTAAGGCCGCACAAAGCAAACAGCCTTCCAGGCAATGGGACGCGTCCTCGGTCAGCAAAGGCTTCATAAATTAACCACAGAAAACCGTAGCTGCCAATCAAACCTAATCACAAAACAGCAACACGGAAACCGCTACACACGTTGTACAGAGAAACCAGAAGCATTGGAAGTTCCTTAAACTATTCGAGAGTGCCACAGTAGGTCGCCTTCTCTATGCCATGTGCTATCGCCCCCCGTCAGCCCTGGGAAGTTGGGATTTGGGGGCTGTATCACTCCATCGATTGGCACCTGAAAGCAGCGGGCTGTGCCTGGTGGTGGGTGTGAGCTCCTGCCCATGGTAGAAGCTCTGGCAGTTCTGTCCCACTGCAGGGGTGAGGAGAGCTGATAGAGGACAGAACACAGCCCTTGTTTCTGTATGGTGACATCTATGCCTATGAAGAGAGGCAATAAATCCTGAGAACACTGCACTGAGCATCCCACCTTGCTGAAGAGGCCGTGTCAGATGTGTACAAAGTGACCAAAGCACATCTGAAGGAGAGAACGGAGCTCACCGGAACCTCACCTGCAATCTGCATTCTGCTATCACTTCTGGCACAGCTCCCTCCTATGCTTCACATCCAGATCTAAAAACATACCTACATGTGCTATTAAACAGATGTTACCAGTAACTGAGCATGGAGAGAGCACGATGCTATGGGGCACATCCCTCCAACCGAAGACATGCCAGAACATTTGGGATATTTCAGGCAGAGCTCACAGATTTCACTACAGCAGTTCTAAAAGAAACAGAAGTCATTCCCATCTTCTGCCTTCATCCATTTAAAAGACACTGCTAGAATTTACACAAAGGATTCCCAAATTGATTTCCCTTCATTCTGCCTCAAACACAAAGCAGGCAGGTCAGTGTGTGAGGGCCTCTTAATCTGTGTTACTGGGCCTTTAAAGGTATGCTTGTGGGATCACTGGAGTACCTGCAGCTCTGTCAGCTCCTGAGCAAAACCTCACTGCATTGCATTGCTCTGCTGACATGGCCAGAACAGCACACGAGAGAAGGAAAACGGGCACTTGGAAGACTAGCAGACTTCTGAAAAGGAAAGAACGCCCTCAGATGATACGATCTTCAGACATGAAGGATGAACTGAAACCACTATTGCCTGTGAGGAATTTTACTTTGCACAACCCTTAAAGCTATGAAATTCCTCTCAACATAAAAAGTGGAAAAAAAACCCACCAGAGAACAGACAGGTCGTTAACAAACCGATCCAGATGATCTAGGATTTCTGCTAAGATTAAATTACACCCCTGCATGAATCACATTTTATCATAAAAGCTTTCCATTCTAACACCTTATTTACACAGATTACTAAACGAGTCACTACCACTTCAATCTGTAAATTAGTTTTAAATTGAAATATTTCCTAGTCCTCATTTCTGTACCGAAGACAATACATACATACACATAAGGAGTAATACAGGCTCTAACTAATCACTGCAGTATCATCTGATGATTTTTTTTTTCCTATCAGTTTAAAATAGTGACCTCTACACTGAGGTGCTAATATGTATATAAAAGCCTACACAAACAATATTGCACAAAGTAATTTTTATAATAGAGTAACATATTTTAGAGACCCTTATAAAGAGAAGAGTAATAATTGATATTAAAAAGATGCGTCCAGAACTAACACAGCATCTTTGCATTTGTCTACTCTAACATAGTGTTTCAAATCTTTCCTACCCTGGTGAGGATGAGAACAGATAAAGCCATCTGGAGACAGCTTCAGTTGCACCAAAACCCAGCTTGTATTCTAAATGTGGGTAGGGGGAAGGGAGAGGGTGAGAGGGACAGGATCATTCCTTTCAGTGACCGGAAAGGGCAGCAATAAATGGGGTGAGTGAAAGTCAAATACAGATTACATATTAACATTTAGAAATATTGAAAGATCGTTCAAGAACTGTTGAGAACTGACACCCTATGTATTCAGCATGTACCACTGATTCTTCCACAGTACCTGGGCACCCAAAAGCTACACATGGAAACAGCAGTCCGATGCCATAATACTTTTTATTGTGAAACAGTAATACAGAACTTCCTAGAAAATGGACATTCGTATGGTATAAGTCAGTCACCAACTCAACGCTATTATATTAAGTGCATCAGTACAAGGGAAAGTGTGGTTCCATTGGACATATATTATGACCCGATCAAAACAAGCTGCCAAGTTGGTTAGCATTTGAAAGCCTTAAAGTGCTCAAAGATAGCAAGTTCTTCCACAAGTCTACCAACAGGTTCTCTGCCTTTGACACTAGTATTAATCACATCCAGAGGAGACAGCTTTTGGAAGCAAAACCCTCACGCCAAATAGTACAAGCAGCGCTATGAGAAGCGTTAGGTCAGTAAGCCATGGCATTTCAACAGGATCAGACACTTTCTTCAGTTCGTTTTACAGATCGCCTTTGTAGGATCTGTAAGAAATACAGACCAATTTCTATAGCTCGTTTAGAAACCAACTTGCATATGAACTGCGTCAACAACAGACACCAAATATTTCACAAATTGTCCACAAAAGTGCTGTGCTTTCTCTCTTTTTTTTTTTTTTCCTAGCAATTAAAATGTGATGGGGAAAGTTCCTACAAGTCTTCTACAAAAGCATCACTTTCTGGTGAAGAGAGTGAAAATTGGGAAATAACACCAAGCAGTAGAGTTAAATCATTTTATGCTCCTGGAGGAATTTCATTCTGGTTTTGAGGAGATATTCAATATCTCATTAGTTAAACAGAAAGAAGTGGTAGACCACTGTTACAGGTTGTACTAAGGGGTTAAAATACAACTTGAATTTTGCATAATCTGTGTAAAAAAGATATGCTTGACATTTTGGAATGTCACCTTTCTTTATAGAATTATAGGCAAGATTTCTCCAATAAAACATAAGCCAGTTATAAAACTATAACTTCACATCAAAATTTTAAAAAGTTGTTAAAAAATGTTTTGATTATATACATATCACACAGAAGAGACTGCATGATCCTGCGGATTGTGTTGCTGATCAGACTCTATTTTAAAACCTGGAAGGGGCTGGGCCACCTGATCTGCTTGTACAAGTCCTGATAGCGAAGAAACAGAGGAGGAGAGCATCCCTGTGGTAAGCTGCATTTCTATCCCTGGTTCTTCACACTCTGTTTTTACACTCACACATCGGGGTTCACCTTTGGACTCTGTCTTTCCAGGAATGCTACTGTTCAAGTTTGAGTCGCTCTCTGTGTTTTGAGAAGTCTCCCCCACGGGGTGATATTGTTTAAGTCGTATGTGCCAGGCTAAGCTGCAGACTGCTGACACTGTTTTGAACTGATGAATGACATTTCTAGGGATGAAGTAGATGTCATTGTCACACAACTGAATTCTAGCATAGCGAATGCCTTCCCGTCTCATTTGGTTTAGTTTGGCTTCATCCACCCATTGAACACACTGAGAGGAGGAAAGATGGTAAAGTTAGTGCTGGACTCTGTTCAGGGTAAATAATTCAGTACCCACCTAAAATAACATACTTTGGATCTGCATCACATTTCTGTTTAAGAAGTAAAACTTTTTTTTTTTAAACAAGAATGTTGTTCTATGAGGGCCACCAATCATAACAACTACACGAGATGACAATAACAGAAGACTGCAGTGTGACTCAGAGCAGGAATCCCAGTTTGGTAAAAAGGAAATACAAGAAAGAAAATTGCATTAGGGAGCTGAGAACTGATGTCCATAGGGATATAGAAGGGGTGGCTGTACAAAGAACTTGAAAATTTTCAAGCTTCCTACAAAGTGCTGTCAGTAGGAAAGCCCAAATACCTGTGACACTGGTGGTTCATGCAGGTCCAGCTGAAGTCTCTGCACAACATCAGTGAAATCTTCAGCATGGAAACAAACCACATCTTTGGTTATACGAGGCTGGTCACTCCTACAAAGAGATGAGAAGTGCAAGGATTTATAAAGAACTTAAGTTATAGATTATTGTTTCATTGAACAAACTACCTTCTTCACTTTTCTATTAGGCATGAAGTCTCATCACTCCTCAATAGATATGCGTGCTATATAGGAAAGGAGGCGCAGTCTGTAGATAGTTGTTTTTCTTTTTTAATGCATGTACAACAGAAGCAATGATTTGGTGGACAAATACCATACTGATATGTCAGAAAACTAGGCTGACGTTTGCTGTATACCAAAGTATCTTGCACATTCTCAGAGCTACAATTTGCCTCTACTCTTCTATTCTGTGAAGAAGCAAAATAATATTGTCTAAAAGAAAAAACGCAGAGTAACCATGTGGCACTCTGAAGCTGTAATGAGGACAATATTAATCAGCTGTTTTTTATCTAATGTCTGTGAATCAGATAAAAGAAGTTCTGGCATGTTTTTTTTCCCCATATGAAAACCTAACAGTACTGCTAATGATGCTATTAAAAACTATTATTAAAAACCAAGGAGGCTGTGGATGCCCCATCCCTGCAGGCATTCAAGGCCAGACTGGATGTGGCTCTGGGCAGCCTGGTCTGCTGGTTGGTGACCCTGCACATAGCAGGGGGTTGGATCTGGGTGATCACTGTGGTCCTTTGCAACCCAGGCCATTCTAGGATTCTATCATCTACTGTAATTGTTAGAAATAACTACGCAAATCTACAGTTTCTGTGTAAGGTCAACAGCAACACCTCATGTACACGATATGAGAAAATGCTGTAGCTGTTAAGTTCCATTATTGAGTTCTTAGATTGCTGTTTACAAAAATTAGCACTGATTTAGCTGTTTAGGAAAAGAACAGTCACAGACAACAGTCTAGATGTGGTGCCTTGAGGCTTATTCTGCATGTCACTAAATGTTTTTGTAAACTTCTGTTACAACTTCAGTACTCCCTCAACAAGAGAGAAAAATAATAGATATATGCCTTACATTTCTCAAGCTATAATCCACATTTATCTCATTTCAGGGTTTATACAATTTCTTTAATTAGCTTTTTTTTTCCCAAATGAGTTTTCTTTTCAGAGAGAAAACATTTAGATTTACCCCCTCCCACTACAGCAGTCGCATTTCAGCGGCACCTACCATTCTCCAAACTGCACAGCCTTCAGAACACCTACAGCAGCTGTGCTCTGCCAGTCAAATCCCTGACCCACATGGTCAGCATGAGCCCTTGTTCTGTCTTCAAACAGAACCTCACGGGGCTCGCTGGTCCGAGGTAGGTACTGGAGATTCTTTATTTCATTCATTGACCTGTAACGTAATTAAAAGACATACTAAAATTTATGGCAAGCTGTTCAGAAAAACAAATGCTTGTATTGAAGTAATCTTAACACGTTGTATGCTGCAGGTTTCAAAATCAAAGGCCAAAGCATTCCCTTTACTCTAGTTATTTGACAACAAAAGATTGAATCACATCAAAACACGCTTCCAATTTTTCATCTAAAATCTGAGAGAGACAGAAAGTACATCTACACACCACAGTATTTCCTGTGATAGCATTAACACTAAAATGCAGCTCTAAGGGCTTAAGGATCTAAGTTGTTTTTGAGCATTAAACTCCCCAGATTAGTTCTTTCTCCAGAAATCAGCTGAAGGATGTGTCTCCTGGAGGACTATAAAAAAGTGATAAAATTACAATCACAAATATCACGTTGAGCTCAGTTCACTGAAGCTAATCTGAAATAGAAATGAAAATGAAGAACGTAAGCCTGAGAGCCTTCTGAAGAACTAATTACATCTAAAATATCAAGGGTTTGTTCTCAAGTCCAAAGAACACATAACTGCAGTGTTCTTCCTTTAAAAGAGAAAGAGAAGCCAAGTATTACCGGCGCCGTTTGAATGGCGATTTTGGCATATCAGCTGTTGGAATCATCTGCTCTCCTGGTCTCACCCACATTATGGGACCATCATCACTTTGTGACCTGCACTGAAGTCTGAGGCTTGAAAGAGTACCCCAGGGCAAAGTCATCTAAAAAAAAAAAAAAAAAAGGAGAAAAAACACTAGGTGAGATGGAAAAACTAAATGATGCCTAGTTCAAACTCACTATCAAAAGAGTGGTACAGAAACTGACACTCTTTATGAGGTAAGATATATTCCAAGGGAACTTCAAACTTAGTTTTTAGGGAAGTAGATAACTAGGTAGCTGATACATGATAGCATAAATCATAATTAGCTTTTGAATGATTTACAGAACCATAGCCAGTTAGTTCAGTACTTTCCATACAGGAAAGAATGTACCTCCATCCTCAGTAGCTCCAGTGATGAGCATATCAATGAAGAAAGTACTTTAAGGTTTCTAATCACTTGAAAATATATGAATCTTAGCAATCTTTTAAATACCTAATGCACTTCAAGGTAAACACCACAAGTTACTGCTTACTCTCAGAAATGGGGACTCTTCCAACATATCCAGGAATTCTGGGAAGTAGTCCCCAACTTCTTCATCCACTGCTCCAACAAGGCTGATCTGCCGCATGGGTCCTGCTCTGTAGGTTCCACAGCAGTACGTTCGATTGACCTGAAGGACCAGAAAGGAACAAACACCACCACAGATTCAGTGCTGTTACAAGAAATTACAGTTTTCTAATATAATACACTAAGCTACAAATGAGTTTTCATCCAAATCCGTGACTTGCCTCCATCTGTTTCATTAGTGGTGTCTTTAGGAGTACACAAAGACTTCAGAACGTCTGTGTCTGTAGGGTATCCCAAGAGAAAATAAATCCTGTTTAAACTCCTAATAGGACACGCTTCTATCGCTTGAATAACAACCAGGGAGTGTTTGACTAATTCAGGAGCAACACTTCCAGGCTGACATGAGAAAACTGACAACCAAAGCTTCACTGTGACTCAGTTTTTCACCAGGAAGCTTGAACTATTAATCACTGCATTTGAGTACTGCTTCTACATTTCAAACTCTGACATCCCATAGGCCTTCTCCTATGACTGCAGTGAAAAACCTGTGTCTCCTGCATGTAATGGTTCTTAGAAGAGTGCTACAGTGCATAAAATCAGAGAATAAACTGAGGAAATGAGAGGTCTAACTAAAAATCAGGAGGCAGATGTACACTCACTGTATATCTACACCAATCTTAGGTTTATTGTTTGTAATATAACCTACCAACACAGCTGTGGCCAGGAACACCTGAATCTCACAGGTTTGTTTTACACTCTCTGTAGCACAGGCTATCCCCAGTTCTCAGGTCACAGAATGGCCTGGGTTGAAGAGGACCACAGTGATCATCCAGTTCCAACCCCTGCTATGTGCAGGTCACCAACCAGCAGCCCAGGCTGCCCAGAGCCACATCCAGCCTGGCCTTGAATGCCTGCAGGGATGGGGCATCCACAGCCTCCTTGGGCAACCTGTTCCAGTGCCTCACCACCCTCTGTGTGAAAAGCTTCCTCCTAATATCCAACCTAAACCTCCTTTATCTCAGTTTAAAATGATTCCCTTCTGTCCCGTCACTATCCACTCATGTAAACAGCCACTCCCCCTCCTGTTTATACACTGCCTTCAAATACTGGAAGGCCACAATGAGGTCTCCCCAGAGCCTTCTCTTCTCCAAGCTAAACAATCCCAGTTCCCTCAACCTTTCCTCACAGGAGAGGTGCTCCAGCCCTCTGATCATCTTAGCAGCCCTCCTCTGGACCCACTCCAAGAGGTCATCACAAAACCTTCCTTGGGAGAGCAAGTGACACCACTGAGTTTGTTTCTCACAGCCATTTATCAGTGGAGTTACAGAAGGTATCCTATGCACCACAGATGTATGAATGAAGTAACCTCGTGTGAAGTGACTGCTCTTGCAGTTTCCCAGCCAACAAATCAGATGTAGTTAAATATTCTATGAAGTTGTTAAAAGGAAATTAGGTGAGATAAAAATTACAGCTACTGCTGCAACTTTGTCCTCCAGCAGCAACCACAGATATTCTGCACAAGTACAGAAGTTTAGCTCGCTCTCTGTCCAGACTTCTTCCCCCTACTTTGTGTGCATACAGTTGGTAGCAGTGACACTTCAATAAAAAGCTTCAGTAAAAACTTCAGTGAGAAGCAGGAGGTGATCTCACATACAGCTCTGTTGCTGAGCCCTAAGCTAAGCTGCACCACATCACCTCCACCTGGATGCATGGAGCTTTACATCCCAGGTCACTCAAAGGAACTCTGCACCTGAGTTACACCACCTGGAGCTGAATTAGCACACACTGTCAGCTTCTGTGATACAGATTTCATTTGTTTGTTGTTGATTGAGGCACTGTCTTTGGAGACCTGTTAATTCTTTCTGGCTGTTGCCCTAAGTGAAAGTTAAGTCCCCAGATCCTATTAGAATGTGACTGGTAAAGGTAGAATGATTTCAGCTGAAACAAAGCAGTGTTATCCCAGGTCTGTGCAGCTACAGGAGAGCAGAGGATAGAATGCCCCCGTCCTTAAGTCAGTTACAGTTAACTGCCTCGTGCCATTAAGACGAATGGAGAGACAGGACTTCCAGACGAGTTATGTTCTGTTGACATGACTTGCTGAGGTTCACTAATATCTCACAGGAGCTTGTCGTGAAAGTCAAAATGAATCAGGAGAAAACACACGCAGGATTTTCCTTGTAAAAACATCAAATTTTGTAAAGAAATAAAAAATAGAAAAGCTTTTCTTTTTTTAAGGAAGTAGAATGTGATACAAAAAAAAAATGTGAGAGCTTGAAAGGAGATAAAAATACCTGAAAGAAATGTTGGATTTCTATGTTTAGCTGGTTTTTAATATAATATATACACTTGGATTAAAAATCAGGCTGTGTTTACACTGAAAACATGTGCCAGCTCACTGCAGGCCTGAACAGGCTGCTGTACTCATCTCAAGCCCCACAGTCACAGTGGGAAGTTCATTAGTTTAAAATATTTGAGAAGTTTCTCTGTGGTTTCAAGGAAAGCATGAACCAGTTACAGTGATTTTTCAGTACATCAAGTCAGCTACAAAAGCAACCACACAAAGACTTTGCTATAAAAAGAAAGAACACAAGACGACTTCCTATTTACAAAGGAGAAGGAAGGAGGACAGTGTGACATTCTCTACCATTACAGCAAGGGTTGTGTTTGTCTACAACCCGTCAGATACATCAATAAGACCATCAGGTACTATTCATATTGCTTTTAATTGATACACCAAATTTGCAGTACAGATGAACTGTTTCTTTTTCTTTTTTTAAATACTTGGGTAGCTTCTGCAAAAAAGAAAATGACTCTTTCTGAATGAAGAGCTTCTTCCAGCAGTAAGAGAAGTTAAAGTGGGGCAGCCATCCAACAGCAGTATGGTTCATTGGCCACAGCTGTCAAGGACAGTTTAACCTTTTCTGACAGCATGCTGCAGGAGTAGGAAAGCTTCCTATTATCTATCACCTGTTGGCTTCTTCTCCCATCTCCTTCCCAGAAGCAATATCAGCTTATAGAAAAATCTGATTTTTCCTCAACTCTTTCCTCTACTGTTTCTCAAACCCTTCTTTTGTGAGAGTCCTTACAGACCCTACAAGGAAAATGATCAGTTTCTTCTTGGAGAAGAAAAAAGCAGAAGTGGATTGTGAAGGTTAGATGTGTTTCATTCTCAGTGCAGACTTAGCAGCTGTAGTAAGATAACTGCCAGAGAGAGTATGGGTTCCTTTCAGCTGCACTGCTAAGAGCTTTCTAATTCCCTTGTCCTTATGCAAAGGAATTTACAAGTCACTGTCTTGAAAGCTCCTAGTTTAAAGCTGTTCAGTTACACTAAAGCTTAGCTTTAGCATTTAAGTATTCAAACAAATAAGCCAGAGCCAATACCAGCAGAAGAAATCCAGAGAATAATCAAGTACTTAAGTACTTTAATGTACAAAACCCAAACATGATCTAGTATAAATACACACTGGAGCGATTTGCTTTAAGTATTCCATCTGTACTGTCCTCACTGACCTGACAGCAGAGGAATTCAATTTGCCAAGGAATCAATCATTAGATTTAGTAAAGTCTTCTAGATTCAGGTCCTTACCTGGAACTCAAGATGCTTTTTAACAGTATTCATTTTCTCTAAACCAGTAAAAAAACAAACAAAAACAGTTGAATGCCATACAAACCAAAGGCCTGGTTCAGTATAGCAAACAGTCATGCATACAGAAGGTTCACCATAAAAGCTGAGGCAACTCAACTGAGCATCCTCAGCTGAAAGTAGAGTATGCAACATTTCTGGGCCATGCTTAGGCTGCATAGGTGTCCCATACAAAAGTTTGTTGTAGAATGTTACATTTCCTCATATAGGAAGGTCCAAAAGTGAAGCTTATCCAAATTAGGCTGCCAAGCAAAATAACCTGCCTTATTCTCCCTCTGCTCTCCTAAGCAGAGCATTTTGACCATCTGCAAATAAATCTTAAAAGCTAGCTTGTAAGTTTTAGCAGAATGCAGCTATCATGGTTTAATCCATCAGTTTAAACACATCTTCATATGTTTTGGCATTACCCAGACTCTCTAAAGACTCTTGTTTCAGTTGCCTTAAGAGCTGTGACAACTTACACTGCTGTACACATTTGTTCAGTGTGTGAACCATACCAACACACTTCAGGCAGAGGAGATTAAACCCAGCTCAGCATGACCTGGTTAGAGAGGCATTTCAACCCAACTGAACCTAACGTCTGACTCAATCGAGTGCAGAGAGTGCTTAAAATAGAATGAATGCCAGCATAGACTGTAACCCAAGGAAGCCTCTTATTCACACAAAGCTATTCTGAAGTGAGTGCTGCAGCAGCTATCCATTGTCAAAAACACTCATAAGCTAAGCAGTATAATTACTGATTTAATGGTGACTATAACTGCTGGGAAGCATTCAAATACTCTGCAAGTTACCATACAATAACCTTGTAAGGCAGTAACCACTTTTCCAATGCAAATCTGATATACAAGTATTTGGTAACCTTCACCTAGATCCAGATTACTGCAAGTTATACAGTTCCCAGTTCCTCCTTCCAAGCACTGTAGCAGAAGTAAGCAACAGTTTTCAGGCTAGACTGAGAAAGAAGAGGTTTTACTCCATCTACTACAAATTTACCCAAACCATAGCACCACTGAATGGTCACAGATACTTCCAAGCTTGAAGACAAGAGCCAAAGGTAAGGGCTTTTCTTAACAGAATCCTGTATTTAGCTTAGATGCCACTGATGAATGCATTTAAGTTGCATGAGATCTTGAAAGCTTGATCCCTGGGAGACTAGCTTTCAGAACTAAGCTTTTATCCTCTAAACAAAGGATGAAAAGGTTTTACTTCTACAGATTTAAGATAGGCTGAAACTATCAATATCAAGGCAGTACATAAAGTGAAAGCCTTAAATCAAAGGCTATTAAGAGTATTCCAGCCATCTGACATTGGAAGGTGAGTACTAATTAATTAACACCCACCATCAGACCCACAGATGTGAAAACAACAAGATACACTGAAACCTGAGAAGTACATCCAGAGAAACCTAAAAGCAATGTTACTGCAAACAAAAACTGATCTACTGACAGGGAGGAAGTAACCTTAGCATCTGCAATCTAAGCAACTCTTAATACAGACTTGTCTGTGATTTCAAAGTGTCAATATTCTTCCAAGCTCAGAAAAAGATCAGAAGCTCGCAGGAAAATCACTACAGATCTATGAAAAGGTGAGGGTTAGCAGTGCCTCAAGTGTGATTCACCAGCTACCTGTGCACACAGAGAAGCAATCATTTTTTTCATCCGCTTAGAAAAAAAAAAAATGTGCCTCACCTATTTTAGGCTATCCCTGCTCTGGATTAATGAGGTCAATCACATCCAGAGGTTGTGAAACTTGCATGCTTTTAAACAGATCTTACCTGAGAGTGAAAATTTGAAATTGTTGTTGTTTCAATGTCCTTCTTGCCCAAAATTTCCATTTTCACTGGAGTGTTAGGGAAATTAAAAGCAAAGTAATCCAGGAAGTCTGGTAAATAAGCAGCTGCTCCATGTACTATGGCCAAAGCATAATAAGCTGCATTTTTATCATTTTCACTGAACGACAAAGCAAGAAACTCTTCTGCAAATCTCTCCATCTCCACTGGAGACAAAAATGAGAGTTCATCCATGTAGGCATGAAGGACCAGGGCACCACCATTAGACTGATGTTCTTCGTGAATGAAGTTACTGAATTTAGTGCCAGTTTTCAAGAAGCTGCTGCGAACAGAATGCTCCTGGTGTGTCACAAACGGTGTCTGTACTCCCTGGGGCACTCGGTACTCCTGCATGCCCAAATTCAGTCTGCAGAGCTGCTCATCCTTAAGATACCTGAAGGATTCCTTGTTCATTTCTAAGTTATCACACTGTCCTTGAGACAAAGTCTCTTTGTCGATGCGGGTGAGCCCAGCACACACTGTCTGCACTTCCTTGTTGTACATCTTCAGACGTTTGCCCCTCACATCTTCCCGATGTTTCTTTTTCTTTTTTTTCTTTATCTTCTTCACAATAAGACTGTCAGCTCGTTGGGTTTTGCCATTTTCATCTTGAGTTTCTAGCAGCAATAACAGAGAGAAGATTAGAGTTCTGCACTGCAGCATATTCATCCAAAAAGATGGAAGACTGCAATTCCTACCATTATCTGTTCCCACAAAGATTGACCAATGGTAACACCTTGTCTTTTGACTTACAATAAGATAATGGAACAAAAACACAGCACATCCCTTCCTAAAGAAAGCTTTGAATTAAGGAAAACCCCCTAACCTCAAGCTTAACATTTCAGAAATACTTCCATTTGTAATAAATTTATTAGAATACCTTTTAAAAGTAGTACATATTTCAGAGCATCTAAATTAAGATGTACATTAATAACTCCTGACATTTAAGGCAGTGCCATGCAGGGGAAGAGGATAAACAAGTATCCATAACATTTAAACATCACACTTTCGTTACAAAATACCAGCCTGATTTGGGAGACAAAAATATAGAAACAAAACAGTGCAGCTGAAGAGATACGAGCATTACTGACATTTAGAGGGAAAAAAAATACATGGAGCAGTTCACTTTCTGGCAAGAAAACACCTCTGGCCACTGATCTTTCCTATTAAAGAACTGATTTATCTGACCAGCAGAATATTTTAAATAAAGTTTCCATATTCAGCTGAGTAGAAATTGATCAAGTATAAAGGGATAGCTGTAATATGAACAGGTAGCACAAAGTATCCAAACAATCACATCCATGTGTTCAGTTACCTTGCACCAGTCTGCTTTACAGGTAACTGTCTAGCTAAAAAGACTGCTGACTTAGCAGTTTGGGTTTGTTTTTTGAAGTTAATCAACCTTGAAAATGCTGAAAGGCTTAAAGAGATGAACGTAAAGAATCTGTCAAGCAACACGCAGCTTAATTGCTTATCTTTCAGGATTACAAATACTTCAAATAACGTGGCAAGTAACAATGATAGGAATCTGCTGGTCCAGCTGCTACAAAACCTGAATTGCTCAGATTTTAATCTGCCTGAATCAAAGAACGTGATGTACATAAAACCTAAAGTGCCACATTGTCAGGATAAGCTACAGGCATCAGAGCAATCTGCTGCTGATGGCAATATCTGACCAGGACATGCAATAGCTAAAGCTTTTCCAGTTTCCTAAGCACAGAACTTCACGCTAATCAAATTTCCCCTGTACACAAAGCTATAGTTTTTATTTCCTTTCTTTTCTTGCTGTATTTGAAGTTAACGAAAAAAACACATTACACTCACCTAGGAGAAAAGCTATAATAACAAATACATGCAGCTTCAAGTTACTTAGTTTCACCGTGGTATTTAACTGTATCATTAATGCTCTGCTCTGAGCTCTGTACTAGAGATGGCTGACCTTCTTCACAGCCTCTTGTAGCAAACAGCCTTTCTCATGAAAGAAACAGTCGATTGCTTAATACTAACTCCACACAATTGCTTTAGGACCTGAAATACAAGTTTTGCTGTTATGCCCCAGATTCTACAAGAAGAAAGTGGCTTTATTTTTTATTACTACTAGAGAGGACAGGAGCAGAAAGGCAGCACCAGTTGTTTCGGTAACTCAAGTGAACCAGTGCCGTCAATAAGCTTCTCTGGAGGTCTCAGAAGTTCAGCATGCACAATCTCACTCATTCACTGCACTCTCAAGTACAGGTGCTGCTTTTCCAACTGTAAAGAGTGAACTCAGATCTCATCTCTGGGAAGCCCAGAGATTCCAAGTCCAAGTTGAACCTAAACAAGAGTTTCACGAGACTGCACAGCTGGGAATACTTCTGTACTGATGTTTCTCAGATAATTTTTAGATGTTAGCAGTATCTTAAACATCTCTAACTTGAGATTTGGTTTAAAAAACTCAAATACGCACTAGTTCTCACTCAAAGTACCACCCTGCTTGAAGATATTCCCTAATAACAGATGCGCAAGTTGCATTTTGGAACACCAGCAAAAACACTGGAGATGTTCTTATCTTTGGCCATAGATGACAATGAACAATACAGACAAATAGGCAGCTTAATTAGATATGAGAGTAAAAGCTGGAGTGAGACAACAGCCCCCTCTCTAAATGCACTAGATGTGCAGTCTGGGACAGGTAATGGGGAGCTTCAGACTTTCAGCTAGCAAACAGCTTTCCTTTGCAAGTTTGGAATTTAGATGGTAATTATAAAGAGTATTTAAGCCTTCCTTAACGGAGGTCTCATTTGGTTGCAAGGTTAGAACTTACATACAGAGGCACTCCCAATCAAAGAAGAAATACTCCTTTAGCTTATCAGCACTCATCAAGCCAGCAGGCATCATTCAGAGGTTTAGCAGCACTGAACAGTGGCAGCTGTGCTTGTACAGTCGCATAGCAGCGCCTCTGTAACCAAGACCATCTTTACCTCCACAAAGTTTTGCCCATTCTTCAGACACTACAGCTGGAGTTCACACTTCAGACCTCACTCTGTAAGCACCTGCATGCCAGCTTTCCTCGCCACCACACCATCACAGCTACTCCTGAAGCAGAATTCACAGCGTATCATCCTCACTACAGCTGCATCCCATCCGCGCTGCTTCCCCTAAGAGGCTTTTTACTACCACTAATCTGTGAAACACTTATCCTGTACTACATTAAAAAAAAATAAAGAGGCCTTAAATACAGATTCTTAACCGTGGAACTCCGAGGCATTTAGTTAAGAAGCAAAAAGCTGCTCCTCAGTTCTGCTAAGGCAAGCCCAACGGGAGGAAGGCTTCGCTATCTCAGCGGTCGCGCTCCGGACGGACACCGAGGGCACTTCCGAGCAGCAGCCGCCAACGGAACCGCAGCTCGGCGCTCAGCCCCGCGGTGCCACCCGCCGCAGCTCAGCAGCGGGCCGCGGCGCGGGCTGCCCGCACACAGCGCGCGCTCCCAGCGCACGGAAGCGCCGTTTCCTTTTCTCCCGCCTTCGCCCGTGCGGGAGAGGCCGAGCGCGGCGCCCCGGACGCGGGGCCGCCTCCGGGGGACGCGGCGGCGGTCGGGCTCCGCCGGGGGACCCGCAGCCCGCGGCCGAGGCCGGGCCGGGAGCGCGAGCGGCGGCCGCCCCCCTCTCACCTCGCTTGCTGGGCCGCCCGGCCGCCCCGTCCGCGGGGCTGCCCCGCCTCGCCTTCTGCGGCTGCCCGGCGGCGGGGCGGCCGGGCTCGGGGCGATGCCGGTGGTGGTGGTGGCGGCGCTCCTCGAGCGCGGCGGGCGGCGGCGGCAGGCTGAGTGGGGAGAAGGCGAAAAGCCCGGCGGCGGCGGCGGGCAGGCCGGGCAGGGCGGCCGGGGGCAGCGGCTCCGCCGGGCCGGGCCCCGCCAGCAGCGGCTGGCTCAGCCGGGCCCGCTTGCCGCCGGCCGCCTCGCCGGGAGCGGCCCGCCGCCGCCGCCCGCCGCCCCGAGGCCGGCCGGGCCGCTCCCCCGAGGGCAGCGGGGGCGGCTCCTCCGGGGCCCGGGATACGGCGCGCACCGCAGCGACCTGCGCAGCCATTTCACAGTCTCCCTCACACACATTTAAATGGCCCGAGCGCCAGCCGGCACTGCGCAGGCGTCGCGCGGCGCCCCCTGGGAGTTGTAGTTTGCGGCGGAGCGCTGGGAAGTGTAGTCCGCCCGCGGGCGCATGCGTGGGCGCCGGCACGACGGGAGTGGGCGGTGGCGGGGCGGCCGTGGGTCACGTGATCCGGTCACGTGCCCGCCGCTACGTTAGTGGGTGGAGCGGGCGGCGCGCGGAGGGCGGGAAGGCGGCCGTTCCACAGAGGCGCGGTTGCGCTCTCGCGGTGTGGCGTGCGCGGGTGAATTCCCGGCCCATAAATAAACTTTATTTATTTACACAGCATTTGTCGCACATCATAAAATACTTCCTAGATTAAATACGCCATCCCCGAATTTGGATATGGCTTTCACGGTTCCCGCGTCGTAAAAATATTAAATACAAACTGCTGTCAGTTGTGGGCGCTGGGATCGCTGTGTGGGTTTTCATATAGTGAGGCTGCAGGGCCCGCCAGACCTCCAGTATCTTTGTTAACCAACAAACAGGAAAGATAATCTGATTCGGATGAGAAAAAAAAAAGTTAAATGTGAAGGAAAATACACAGTTTGAGATACTAATTCCCTTTCTGTTCAAGTGATGGAAACACAGAAGGACACACGGACACGGCGTCTGCTGGTCTCAGCTCCTTGTGGTGGTTCGGTCCCCTCCTCAGACCTCTGTAGCATTCAGCAGTGCGCACTGGAATCACTCACAGTTCAGTGTTTTCTTTCAGAGAGCTCAAATCTACCGTTCTGAAGTAAACATTCCAAAACGCGACAAAAATTGGCCACTCGTTAGGATAAAGTATCAGTTCCTGGGCTTGATGTCCATCCCGCTGTGATTTAACTGAAAGTGCTCAGCTGCCGGTAGTCACACGTGCTTCTGTACTTCAGAACTTCAGTTGAAGAACGTGCAAGTAGTGCCTGATTTGCAAATATCATGCAACACGTTTTGTGTGTTCGTGTTGATGGAAACCTTACTGAAATGAGCACTCGCGGCATATCAGAAGGTATTCACACCTCCGTGACTCCAAATCTTCGAGGTTTACCTAAATGTTCCATGCTGGTGGTGGGTTTCTTGATCCTTTTGGTTTTGAAAATCGACTTGCAAAGCCTAGGCAAAAAAAAAAATAAAATGCAATAAATGTAGCATCTTATAGATATTGACCGTGTAATTTCCTAAAGTAATGGGGTTTTTCAAAATACTTATAATTTAAATTCTCCCAGAATTTAAGATGTCGTTTACTTGAAGCAACAGCCTGTATTCAGTTGGTGCAAAAACTACAAATACAGCCTGACATTGTATTCACCAACAAATCCTCCCACTACGACATGAATACATACCAAAATTAAGGAAAGAGCTCAGATGATTTGAAGATGCAGATTCTGATGGTTTTGTCAGTGAAGATGGGCTACAGATGCCTGGAAACACAAAATTGTACTGGCAGTTAGTGATCAAAGTAACCCCCTGAAGAACTGGATTTTCGCAGCCCTATGGGAGAACACACTGCCACACGTACAACTGCAGTCCACGCAAAGTACTCTGCATTACCACTGCTCAAATGCTGCACATTTTTTAAGACACTGTTCTGTAAAGTCATGGAATCACAGAATGGCTCAGGTTGGAAGGGACCTCGAGGATCATGGTCCCCCACCACATCTTTATCTCCAAATTGGAGGGATGTGGATTTGATGGGTGGACCACTCGATGGATAAGGAATTGGTTGAAAGGCCGCAGACAGAGGGTGGTCATCAATGGCTCCATGTCCAGGTGGAGGCCGGTAACGAGCGGCGTCCCCCAGAGGTCTGTCTTGGGACCGGTGCTCTGTAACATCTTTATCAATGACATCGATGACGGAATCGAGTGCACCCTCAGCAAGTTTGCTGACCACACCAAGCTGAGTGGTGCGGTCAATATGGTTGAAGGAAGGGATGCCATTCAGAGGGACCTCGAGAGGCTGGAAAGGTGGGCCCAGGTGAACCTGATGAGGTTCAACATGGCAAAGTGCAGAGTTTTGCACTTGGGCTGGAGGAATCCCAGGCATCCCTACAGACTGGAAGGAGAGGTCCTTCAGAGCAGCCCTGTGGAGAAGGACCTGGGGGTCCTGATAGATGAAAAACTGAACATGAGCCAGCAGTGTGCCTCAGAAGGCAAATGGGATCCTGGGCTCCATCAGAAGAGGGGTGGCCAGCAGGGACAGGGAGGTGATTGTTCCCCTCTACTCTGCTCTTGTGAGACCCCATCTGGAATACTGCATCCAAGTGCGGAGCCCAGTACAAGAAGGACAGAGAGCTGTTGGAGAGGGTCCAGAGGAGGGCCACAAAAATGATCAGGGGGCTGCAGCACCTCCCTACAAAGACAGGCTGAGGGAGCTGGGCTTGTTCAGCCTGGAGAAAAGAAGGCTGTGGGGTGAATCATTGCAGCCTTTCAGCTGGATGGGGCCCTGGGCAGCCTGGTCTGGTATTAAATGGGGAGGTTGGTGGCCCTGCCTGTGGCAAGGAGTTGGAGATTCATGATCCTTGAGGTCCCTTCCAACCCTGGCCATTCTGTGATTCTGTGATCATCAAGCTCCAATCCCCCCATCCCACCCCCCGCCACAAGAAGGGCTGCTAACCTCCACACTGCCCAGGGCCCCATCCAACCTGGCCTTGAACACCTCCAGGGATGGACGGGGCATCCACAGCCTCTCTGGGCAGCTGTTCCAGCACCTCACCACTCTCATAGCAAAGAACTTCCCCCTGACATCCAACCTAAATCTTCCCTCTCTCAACTTCAAACCATTTCCCCTTGTCCTGCTGTTATCTACCCTTGTAAAGGGTTGAATTATTTGCTCATAGTAGGGAGTGAATGTGCTACTGCAGTGCAGTCTGTTGGAAAAACGTTTGCTCAGCAGTGCTTTGAACAGTTTTTAGCAGCCCTATTTTCAAGAAAAACTTTTTAAGTTTAGATCAAAGGGAACTTCATGAGAAAATCCTCATTTATGCTCCAGATAGATCAGGCAGAATCCAGAATGGGACTCAGGTCAATCACATTCCCCACAGTTCTGCTCTCTACCATGTTGAGAGCATTTGATAGAATAATAAGATCACTGAGGTTATGCTGAATGACTTACTTTTTCTCACGTTTTTGAATATTTTCAAACTCTGCAAAAAGAAAAAAAAAAAAGGCTTGTTAAAAAAAAAAATGTGGCAAGTTTACTGTTTTCCTCAAATGCTTTTCTGCTCAACCATAACATCCCAAAGTACAATTTCTTATGAGGATAATTAACTAGAGCCATGGTGATGAGCAGAATCCGTCCTATATGGGAATTCAGACTCCACTCAAGCAATTTTTTTCCAGAAGAACTGGTGCTTAAGAATGCTGAGACAGAGCCATTCACACAGCCGTGATTGTGTGGCTCTGTTTCTTTTGTACACAGGTTGTGCCTACAATTCTACAACACAACATTATTACTAGACTTGTTTCCTTGCTCTACATTGAGGAGTGCTCTCAAAGCATGCCATTTTTAGGGTTAGGAGTCAGAAAGCAACAGTAGCTGTTGCTAGAAAAATCTCTTCTCACCATCTCCTTTACCTATAGCTTTTGTGCAGATGCTTTTGGTTTGTTTGTTTGTTTACCTTGCTTCTCCTGAAGCATTTCACAGGCTCTTTTGATGATGTTTCAGAAGCTCCATTTCTCAAGTCCCAAGAACTAGCAGTAGAACGTCTTCCAGGAAGCTGCAGACCTGCAAACATTCAGCAGAACATTTTCTGTGGTCATTCATGAATCCTCGCCCTTCTTCTCTCAGTGCTTTGTTGCTGCTTTTTGATTTCTCTAACGCAGCGGCTGCAGAAATTCCCAACAGGGAATTGTTTCCTTTGTATCTGCTTACCTCTCCTACAGTTAAGTCCATTGGTAATATTTTGAACAAATGGGCCACTGTTATTACAGGTTTAGATGTAAATATGAATCTCAGTAAAATGCTGGGAAAATAAGTCATCACTTACTTTCTCCATCAGCGAGAACGAACGACTCCGGGGTTCTTTCAGGAAGTGGGGGAGGAGAGCTGGAGCGATCCCGGTTTGTCTCTGAGAAAGCAAAGGCAGCAGGTTTGTGTATCTGCCTTTGGAAATGTATATATCTGTTCACTACGACTGCAGAACTCTAACCATCTCCATTGTGTCAAAGGAAACATATAACATGCAGTAAGAGGATGTGACAACCCTTAGGCTGCAAGGAACATCGTCATGAAATACACCCAATGATGCAGGGGCTGATAAGGAAATATAAAACTACGAGTTCATTTGGCTGCAGAAATGTTTACACCTATTTCATTGCAGAAAACTTCTGTTGGACAGAGCATTGATCCTAGTGGCATTTACTAAATCTGGCATAATTTAAAGCAGGTTCTATTAAAAACAGACCTTATACCCAGTGATTGTTACCCCAGCATAAAACTTTTACCTGAGTGTGGGCTCCGAAGCTTCAAACTCTGGAAATGGAAAACAAGGATAGTATATAATAAGGAAATTGACACAGTGATACTGCTGGAGAAGAGATAAAACTGTGCTTATTTACCTTACTTGGTCTCAGTGTCATTGAGTCATTAAATGTCACTGAGGGAGACGCACTACTCTGCTCTGAAGAGGTTTCAGTACTTTCATGTCTAGTTGGAAGCTGAAAATCTGAGGTGGCCAGGGGAAGTTCTCCTGGAAACAAACACAAGGTGACATTTCTCATCCCAGGCAGCCAGAGCAAAGGCACTGCTCTGATCCCCCAGAAGCTGAGAAGGGCCCTCAGAGCAGATGTCAGTCACTGCACTGCTAAATGCACTTGCCTGATTCACTGGCCACAATAAAGGACTCAGGAGTTCGCTCTGGCAGGGGTGGAGGATCGTCGTCATCTGTCTGGGGCAGGATGTCTAATGGAGGAAATGTGGGCAGGTTACTGCATGGCACGCACAGAACTGCAGACCTGTGCAGAGCCTGCTCCACCCAGCTGACCACCAGAGATTATAGCAAACCTCTCTGAGCTGTACCTAAAATCCAAATAGTACTCAGCTCCTCTCACCTGTTGCTGGATATGTGCCCCAGGTCCCCTCCCAGCAGCACTGAGCTCTATGGCACAGGGGAGTATTACTGCATGCCCCTCACACACAGTCCCTCAGTGCGCAGCACCACTGCTGCTTGATTGCACTGCAGCTCCTTTAACTTCCCCAGTACCTCTGGCATCTGAATAGTGAGAAGACTTGTGCACCAAATCCTGATGTAAGGTGGGATGAAACCTTGTGAGGCCCTCCCCAGGCACTGCCACATGCTGAAGGACTGCTCTCATCACCCACAGCACTTACTCAGTGAGGATGTCCTCCCAGTGCTTGGCTGGGCAACGTGGTGGGATGCAGGACGGAGCGGTGGGTAGGTGGGCACCGTGCAAGAAGGGCCCTGTGCATCCTGCTCAACAGATGGCTCTGGGGATGGCAGCTCTTCTGGGGAGAGTGAAGAGAAGTAGGGGTCTTCTGCTGAACAACAGTAAGGGTAAGGACATTGCCTGTAGTTCCTGTGGCCAGGGGGACCGTCTGCTATTTGGCTTGAGTGGTTCAGCTCAGCAGGGGAAAATACGTCCTGCTCCTTCACCTGGAAGCCTGAACAACAGGCATTTGGTGACTGAGAACTCCAAGTGGGCTTTGCATTCCCTCCATCACAAGCCCAGACTTCTCTCTGCTGTGCCGGCACAAAAGGTATCGATGTGGTCCGTGCCAGAGGTACTTTGCCATGGGCCCCTTTCCTGCCTGTTCCCTGCAGCTCCAGGTCCAGCAGCAGCTGCTCAGAGGACCTGCTGCTGAACTGCAAACTGCGGTGCTTATGAAGGGCTTCTCCTGCACCCCACATTTTGACAGCAGCTGAGTGTCTGGTGCTGCTAACATTTAGAGTGCCGACAGAGACTGCAGGTCTGAT
The DNA here is from genome assembly GCF_987193195.1 of Phasianus colchicus. Classification (NCBI taxonomy): domain Eukaryota; kingdom Metazoa; phylum Chordata; class Aves; order Galliformes; family Phasianidae; genus Phasianus; species Phasianus colchicus. The sequence continues at coordinate 2,439,198 of NC_143460.1, read as the reverse complement.
GGAAGGGCCTGTGTCCCCAGAGCTGCCCCGTGCTGCTGTGGCAGACAGGGATGTCAGTGACGCTTCATTTTGTACCAATGGAGGAAGATGTTGGTGCACACTGTGGTCCTCTCGTCCCGAGCTGCAACAAAGCATAGCAGCATGATGTCAGAGGTGTCAATCACTCAGGAATCTGTTGGCCTGTTAACAAGGCCCCAGAGCATTGCTTGTAAGGGCAGATCTGTCCTCTGGGAACACAGAGCCCGCCTGGTTCAGCATGGAGTGACAGGGAAGCCCTGTTTGGCCACCATTAAATGGTGAGCACAGGAGGAACCTGTATGCAGTTAAAGCAGTCTTAGTGGTGTATTCCAACCTTGATGATTCTATGATTCCACAAAATACACACGAAAAGTGCATCTTCCTGAAATAATAGAGGTAATAGAAAATACTAGGGATGCTTGGGTGGTGACCTTACCAGGTTAGCAAACTACTCAGGGAATAAATATCTTCCACAGGGCTCAGCGGTGGCTTGGGTACAGGATGCCTTGTTAGAACCTGATGGAAGAAAGCAAGAGAGTGAAGAAAAAGAATGCAAAGAGCACAAACATGCTACTTCAGGAGACAGAATTTCTTCCAACTACTTTTAACGATTAACAGTTTGGGAATGACAAACACCAGGATGAAAACACCAATTAGGCACTGAATATTGGGGACAGATCCTCCTAACAGCTCTTCCTGTCCGCACCTTTCTGAGATGAGAGTGCCAAGGGCCAGACAATGATCCAGCTGTGTCAAACACCTGCAAAATTGCCTGAGCTCTGCTTGAGATCCTCAGCACCATTCAGCCATGTTGTGCAGATGCTGATTTCATTTGTGATGCTTTGGCATGTGACTGTCACCCGTGCTCTGTGAGGTGCTTTCAGAGGGCACTGAGCTTCAGGCAGTTGGGAGCTTTGACCAACATCTCCAAAGCCACATCCAGACTTGCACCGTTCTCTGCATTTTGTGTCAATCTAGTCCTGCATCTCCTTTGCTTACTGACTATCCACTACACATGCAGAAGGCACTTTCCAGCTATTCTCTCACTCAGCTCTGGTGAATACTATGGGAAAACTGAGGTGTAAATCCCATCATGAGATCCCGATCCACATGCTTTAGACAGCACCTTTGGCAATATAAGCTAACTTTTCAGTCTTTACTTAAGAGTGGCAATTCTTAACTTCTTCATTTCTACAAGACTGCAAACAGCTACAGAGGCAAGGTAATGCTCGTGCCTGCGTTACCAGACAGAGAATAAGGAGAAGCTGTTGGTGTTTGGGCTGTTCCTGTTTACATCGCTTCATACCAGGAGGATGTTTTCCCTCAGAGGTGCCTGAGATTTGAAATACTTTGACGTGGCTCTTCACAGGATGAAATGGTAAGGAATCAGGGGTCTCATAAGCACCTCAATAGATTGGAGGCTTCTGTTACAATGTAATTATGAATAAATAGGGCAAAATGTGACTTATTCCATTCTGCAGTAGGAATCAAGATTAAACCTGGTGTGCCTCAGGCTGCAAGAGGCTGTGCATTTGTCCTTTTACCTGTAAAGAAGCAGAATCTTCCTGGGCATCTAGTGCTTCAATCTGCCTTTTGAAGAGCTCAGTGACAGCATTGTAAACCAGCTTGTACTGCTCCTGCATTCAACAAATAAAAGAGATGTGAAAGCCAGCACCTGCAGTACGTGTCACCTGTGGTCACCTATCACCCAAATCAAACATCAGCCCCTGTGAGAAGCTGCCACTTTGTGGTCTGGTGGCAGGACAAGTTCTCAGAAGAAGCAGAAGCTGCAGTTTCCACAGGGTTGAGACCAAAGCATCTGTTGCTTTTTTTTTGTCAGCTGCGCCCAGCGCTGTTCTGCACTGAGCTTCCTCTTCAATTGGCCTCACTTGAGAAGAGTTTCCACTTTATTTTCTGGATGGTCACTTGTTTCATAGCATAAGTGTTCAAAAAATGGCTCTGCAAGCACTAAACTATCCCAGCTGTCTACAGAGAAGTGGTCAGAAATTCAGTTCTGCAAAATCATTCTTCTGTTCAGAAAAGGGACCTTACAGAACAACTGCACACCCCGTTCCCAGCCCTGCAGCCATTCTGTGCTTCCTTGCTGTGAGCCCTCCTGGGGTGGTACTGAGGTTTCAGTTCTGTAGCAGTCAGAACTTCCTGGGCATACCTTGGTCTGCACTATCGAAGGCCTCTGTGTGCGCATCTCCTGGATCAGACTGAATATACTGAAGTTCACTGGAACAATCTTGCAAGGAAGAGAAATTATTAAAACTTTAAAATGAGAGCAGGTCTGATACTGAAGTGTGGAGAGACAAATACGGACAGTAAACTTGTATTGAAAACTGAAGGCCAGTGACAAGCCAAGCTCTGGAAGCTGAAGTCCAAGCCAAGAGCAGCGATAGCAGGATGGTCTCCAACCTGCCTGCACAACTGCACTGCAGTACTGCTGTTTGCACCAGGCTGCAGAGGGAAGGGAGTGCAGCAACAACAAAAGGCAGCACATGGGTGGTGAGTACACGTGGTGGGGATGACACCTACCCCATCCTTCAGCAGCTTCCAGGTGTAGTCAATGGCACAAACAACTCCTGTTCTCCCACAGCCAGCACTGCAACGAGAGTCACAGAGATCAGAGGTGGGTATTAAGAAAAGCTTACAGCCTTGCATCCCACACCACAGACAGCACAGAGCACAGCCCTGCACAGACTGCACCACCCATCCCTGTGGGGAAGCCAGGGAGGCACTGGGCACACCCTGCCCTGCGTTCACTCACCTGCAGTGGATGCAGATGGGGATGCTGTCATCTGGTTGGTAGCAGCGAACCTCGCCAATGAGCTCCAGAATGGGGTCAATGGAAGAGGGAATGTCGTGATCAGGCCAGTTCTGGTAGTGGAATTGGTGGATGGTGCGCGCTGCCTGCGGGAGGAGAGAACTGCTGGCAGGACACCGACGTGGCCATCAGCACAGTGAGGTGAGCTGATGTGCTGCAGCCGTCTCTAATTCTGTGCTCTATTGACAAGCAGAGGCTGCAAGCTGGAAGTGCAATTCATAGCTGTTCTTGCTACAAAGGACACATTGCCACCTTATGGGATTCTCCATACTGCCTTTTAGCCTGGTTTACCCATGATCTAATTTGTTACAACTGTCAAACAGTTTCAGAAATTAAAGTTTGAGTTTACTTTTTAGTCTCATCATTCCTTCAGCTACTGAATCTAAGCTGAATCTAAACCAGCATGCTCAGGAGCACGGAACTTTCTGCAAAGTGCAATGTATTTTAATATTATTCCTATAATTAAGCCACCCAAGATGCTTTTCCTGCCTTGACTTTCCTACTTACTTCATTCAAGGTCACTTTTAAAGTCCTGATCACGTATTCATTTTTCTTTTCTTCAGCTTCCTGCAGAGCAATAATTAGAGTCACATTTTCTGCAGATGGCAGCAGTTTGCAGTGCACGTGCTGTGCTGTGTTGTGAAGGTGCTTTACTCACACATGTGACGGAAAAGGGTCCGCACTGCAGGGAGGGTTCGCCCACCTCTGCCCAGTACCGCTCACATTTTTTCTGTTGCAAGAAGCAGATGGTTATTCATTGCTGCCCACCCGAAGCACCTCCCATCTCTTTGCCCGGCAGGTGCAGCAGGCTGTGCTGTTGCTGCTGCTGCTGACCAACCTCTGCCCGCCCCATCACTGCAGTCCTCAGGCAGGAGCTAGGCTTGTTTCCCTGCCAACGAGGCTGGTTACGTTACTGGAGATGTTTGGAGGATCTCCCACAGGAGACTCAAGAAACCGTTTGTATCGAATGGAAACTTGCTGTCCCCAGTGAGATTTAATAAAAATCTGCATCTCCCCACCTTGTTCTGGCCCTGCTGCAACACAACCAACTCAGTACGTTACTCACCTTTCCCATTTCAAACTCCATGCAGGCCATGACCACGATCTGCAGAAAGAAGATTTGTTAGAAGAGTTTTTTTATCCAGGAAGAGAAATCAGTCCCGTTGTCTGAGGCTGCTCATTAGCCACAAAGGAGGTATTTGGACTGCCACCCCTGTGTCAGACAAAGCAAACTCCACCCACAGCTCCAGACCTTCTCAGCACAGAGCTGGATGCAGCAGGAGGGCAGAAGGAGTAGAAATCACATCCCAGCTCCCAGGAAGGACATGGGTCACACAGAACACCTGAGAGCTGCCCTGGTGCTACCCTGTCTCTTCAGTCAGAAAGGAGTTCTAGCTGCTTTTACAGACAACTTTTAATAAAACAAAACAAACAAACGTGAATCTGCATCTTACCAGGACTTCATACTCCCAAATCATCCTCCAAAAGTCAGTGACGGTGGTGGGGAGAGGACCTTGGGTTGCAATGTATGCTCTCGGCCCATAGACTCCCTATTTAAATTGGACATGAAGACATGTTTGCATAGTTCACCAACAGAAATAAAAATCATCTCTGTTTCTGAATCCTACTTCTACCCTATGAGGTCAAAAAGGGAGGCTTCTATACAGTTACATTTTAGGCACCTAAATTAAATGAAGCAACCAGAAGCCAAGCTGTGAAGATGTCCTGAAGGCACAGCCAGAGCCAGGAGGCTGGGCTGGAGGCAACACCTGTCCCAGCACCCAGAGCTGCTGGAGGAGCCTGCAGTGACTTTGCCTGCCGCTCACTGCAGAGCTGAGCAGTGCTGCTCAGCTTCCGGCCATCAGCACCCTGGGTTTGGGCAGGCCAGCCTGGCCACAGGCAGTTTTGTGCCGTCCCTCAGCCTGGCAGGAAGCGGGGGCTGCAAGCCGCAAGTTTCTAACCCAGCAGGCGTGTGGCCTTGGGCCTGCAGCCTGATGCCTCTGTGCTGCTTCTGAAGGGCTTGCTGTGCAGAACCTGCACATCTTCTGACCTCGCTGCACAGCATGGCAGCTACTGACCGCATCGTCTGCTTGTAGCCACAGCTACAGGACCTGCTCCTCATGGCACGAGGTGGCTGGGGAGCTCCAGCAGCCTGCAAAGACGTTTACACTGGATAGCACCATGAAAGAAGCAATACCTTGATGAAGTTGGCATTGATGTAGTGAGAATCTGTATCTGATGTGATTAGGGATAGTTCCACTCTGCTGTGGTCATCTGCAGGCACAAAGGCAGAAGTAGCAGCAATGTTAATGTGTGTCTCCTGTGGCACTGAGCCCCTCCGGCTGCAGCACAGCATAGAAGGGAAGGCTGAAAGTAACATTTGCAATTTCCAACCTACAGGGCAAGATGTCTTTGTATCTGTTCTTCTTGATGTTCTCTGGGCACTCAGCTGTCGCTGTGGGGTAGATTTTATCCGATCTATATTTTGTTGACTGCCTTTTCAGCTTCTGTGGTAAAAGAATGGAACAAGTTACAGCAAACGTGCTCCGTACAGCACTACTAGATAGCACGTGCAAAGGTCTCTGGGGGTCAGGCTCACCACCACAAAGCAAAATTTATGCCATTAGTTCTTCTCAGAGAGGCTTTTCTCGAAGTACTCAGACCAAGAATAGAAGCAGAAGCCACCTAAGAGACCCAGAATGGAAAATGTGTACGAGGCCATGGGAGGTGGGGGCACGTGGGCTTCTGAAGGGAGGGAATGCATTCATACAGCACGTAAAGCATCACCCTCATGAGTGAGTGTAGTATTAAAAGCATCTAGAGTAACAGCACGAAACTCCCTCCAGCAAATGACATCAGAAAAGACAGATGAAACAATCGACTCTTCTCACTTTGGTAAACGTGCTCTTATTTGCAGTTGCAAACAGCAATGCACAAGCAATTAAAGGGGCACAAGAAATCAGAGTGAAGCAGTTGTATACAGTGATGAGAGAGAAAGGAGGAGAAGGATTCCTAGGAGAGGCTCTCAGAGATGTGGATCTCTGATCTCTTTCGCTGCCAGTATAAAGCTTATGTACTCCTGGAGAGCTCAAGCATATTTTCACTTATTAAGTGTAGAATTTAATTTCCTTGATATCAGCCTGCAAATAACACACACTGCTCATTGCCACTGACTTTGAAAGCACCATCCTTGCTGTATTCTTTCTTGCCATCAAGGAATAGCTGTGATTTAAAAGAAAAGACCATTATGTAATTGGTATCTCCGCTGTCTGACACTCTGAAGGCCCTTCCAAGCTCGTGGAGCAATGCCTTTAGAGAACTTTAGAGAACTTCTTTCCAACGTCATCACTGGGGTCACGGAAGCAGATTTACAGAAGAAAATCCTCAGCAATCTGTGCCTTTGAGAAAGAATGGTGCAAAAAGGGTGAAGAGCAGCGGGAAAGGACCGCTGACACACCTGAGCTGTGAGGTGATGGAGCATCTCGTGCCTTGCACACACTTCATGGTCACCCACGTGAGTTTTAGCAGGAAGTGGAAACAGTGGTTCAGCCTCGCTGCTCACAGGAAAAACATACTGGTCCCAGGGTTACCGAGTCAAAATAGCTCCGTGGTCAAATGGGTGGAGGAGATGGCTGTGCTGTGCTGCTGGTGTGTGTTGGAGCACTTGGAGGGTCCACAAAGATGATCAGGGGGCTGCAGCACCTCCCTACAAAGACAGGCTGAGGGAGCTGGGCTTGTTCAGCCTGGAGAAAAGGTGGCTGCGGGGTGAATCAATGCAGCCTTTCAGTACCTAAAGGGAGCCTACAAACAGGAGGGGAATCAACTCTTTGAAATGGCAGATAACAGCAGGACAAAGGGAAATGGTTTGAAGTTGAGGGAGGGAAGATTGAGGTTGGATGTCAGGGGGAAGTTCTTTCCTATGAGAGTGGTGAGGTGCTGGAACAGCTGCCCAGAGAGGCTGTGGATGCCCCGTCCATCCCTGGAGGTGTTCAAGGCCAGGTTGGATGGGGCCCTGGGCAGCCTGGGCTGGTATGAAATGGGGAGGTTGGTGGCCCTGCGTGTGAGGGGGGGTTGGAGCTTCATCATCCTTGAGGTCCCTTCCAACCCTGGCCATTCTGTGATTCTGTGATCCTGTGAGGCAATGTGCTCCAATGGCAGCACATGGGCAGGAATGGGAGCAGGGGCTGAAGGCTGGGAGCTCAACATGCAACCTTCCTCCATCTCCTTTCACCATAGCCCCACTCTCCCAGTTTGGATACCAAGGAACACAGCCACTCAGCACCGGGGCCGGTCCTTAGGGCTCCAAACTGCTTTATTTCTGTCCCTGCATGAACTCATTTAGGGCTGCTGGAAAATGACTACATATGAGAAAGCAAGTGGGAGCAGTAGGACTGTACAAACAGAAAACAGAGACTCAAACAGAAAAGCTCTGTCATTTCCAGCAATATGACCACAATATGTTCTTGTTCACACAGAGAGGGGAGGCAGCAGCACGGATCCAACATTTATCCCAAGTTTGGAACACAGTTCATTCCAATTATCTGTGCTTACAAAAGTGGCCAACAGCTCAAGCTATTCAGGGTAGATTTCTCCCCAGTCTCAGAGGAAATGCAGCCCTGACCTCTTCTACATGTTGCTGCCGTCAGAACACAGGCTGCACTCGGCTGCTGGAACCACACCACACCAGGCTCACCACCCCTGCTGCCTCTCAGCCCTGCCCCAGCCCAGCAAGGGGGAAAATCCAGCAGCCTGTGACAGTGCTTTGTTCCGTGGAACAACCGACTGTTACTGCAGGCTCAGATTAATCACTTCCCTCCGACCCAGACAGCTGGAAGTAGAGCAGTAAGCTTTTCCCAAGTGTTTGAAGTGAAGATTTCACTGGTGCATCAGAGCAGGGCTGGATCTCACGGGTTTGATGAGCAGCCCCCAGGCTTGCTGCCTGGCACAGCCCTCGGGGGAGAATTGGGGTCAGTGTTTGTCCTGGTGCTTGTCTGAGACATCTCAGGCCTTACAGATGCCTGGTTTAGCTCTTCCCTATGTCTTCTGAAGCTGGGCAGTGCTTGGAGTTGCCCAGACCTCCCACTGACCCATCAGCAGCCATCACCAGCCATCAGCAGTGGGACTGTGCAATGCCATCTGAGGCTCACCCCTCCCAACCAAACAACCACAAGGCTGGCAGAGAGCTAGCAGACCTGGATACCACACAGATTTTCACCAGCCAGATACTGCAGAACACTGGGGAAGACAAGAGCCATCAGCAATTTCTGCTAGTTTTGCTTTTAAGAAATAAGAAAACTGTTTCCACGAGGAGGCAGGAGCACTAGCAGATATTAAGGCACATGCACTCATTCCAGATGAATGCCTGAGCCCTTCCATGTAACGCAGCACAGTGCTGGAGGCTGCAGAAGCAGTCAGCACAGCCCTCCTGCCTTGGCCAGGGTGCCAAACATCCATGGACACAACCAACCTCAGGACCACACAGCACCTATCTGAACACTCATGTCCTGTTTTGCAGGGGGTGTGACTGAGGGGCTTCTAGTGAGAGAAAAAAAAAAGCAAAGAACTGTCTCAGGTAGCAAGTAGAGCTTCCCAGCAGGAGCACACATCACAGATGCAGCCTATTGCAGCAGGAGAAGAGGCAGTGAGTGGCACTATCACTGCTCCTCAGCATGTCTCCATTGCAGGAACAGGGCAAACCGAAACTGTATCCTGACAAGTGAATTCACTCAGTTGAAAACAGGAAGCACTTGGTAAATTATTTTAAAAAACAAACGGTTTCACTTTGAACGCAAACCATTAAATCACTCTTCTGTCTTTACATTCTTTTTACTCTAGTTAACTCCCACGTCTCTTTTTGCTTTAAAATGTATTGAAAATCTTACTGTCGCATGCAAAGCTTCATCTCCCATCTGTGAAGTGGTGACTGAGCAGATCTCTTTTAAATAAATTCAAACACAGAACTGTGCCTTAAAGCAAACTTACCAAAAACTCATCCGCAAACGCTTCTTGGTTGAGCTTCTTGCTTTGGGCTCTTTCCAGGTTCTGCAGCAGGATTTCCCTTTGGTCCATGCTGGAAGAGATGGAGCGAGGCTGGCCTGCCGAGAGCAGGAGTGAACATGTCAAGTGCAAGTCACAGCGGAAAGCACCAGCTCAGAGAGCACTCGCTGCAGGCTGTGGTTTACTGACTTCATCATCAGCCTTAAAGGAAATTAGTGCGTAACAGATACCGTGGCCAAACAACAAAACAAAACACAGCTCTGGGCCCTAGTGCCTCCATTTAGAACCACGCGTGCTCGTGGCTGTGTGACAAAGAGGGTCAGGAGCTGGGGGCCAGAGCTGGGTACCCCGCACCTGGGTGCTCCGACTGCTGAGAGCCCCCTGGAGCCTCACGAACACACATCAGTATGGGATCTTGGTCGGGACACTTGTCCAAGCCATGGCATGCTCTGGCTCCCAAGCCCACTTTCACGGCCACATTTATGAGAAATGCAAGAAGAAAAACAAATAGCAGCAAACATTTATTCCTTTTTATTTAGAGTGATACAGAATTTCTTTACACGTTATGGTTCTTCTAGCAGTCTCCTGAAGAAACGTAAAAGCAATTGTCCCAGTTAATGAAAATCCGAGCTTCACATTCTGGAAGGTGGTGTAGCCCTCTCTCAGTTGTCCAACTTCTCCTGGAAACAAACAAACGAAAAAAACAACCCACGTGTGTATTTTAGAGGAAAGATTTCAGGTGAGTCTGAAGTTGCTGGCGGAACAGGAAAGATGCAGGAAGGCAAGGCAAGCTTTGCATCTTCCACTGCGACCTCTCCCAGCCTGATTGCATTGTTCCACCGATACAACACCCCAGGTGGTGTCTGTAGAGCTACATTAGCAGGAAAGTGCTTTTTGTATGAATTATCCCCAATACTTTGATTCCAAACTAATGCAGCAAGCTTAGCTCCCAAGGCACTGTGATAAGGAATTAAATCCTGACACAGAGAAGCAGATGGGAAGTTTGGTGCTGACTTCAGGAGATCTTCAGCAAGGTATTGTGCAAAGCTGTTTGCACAGCTACTTGCAGTGTTGATGAGCGGGTTTGAGAGCAGACGCCAGGCAGAACAGCACATAGGAAAGCTCAGAGAAACAACGGAACAGAGCCAGCAGTGCTCAGGCACACAGGACCACAAACTCCACATGCATGCTTACCCATCCTCCGTGCGTCTCAATGTAGTTTTTCACTTGAGCATTTTCATTAATCGCTTTTATGAGGTGACCAGGATTGACATTAGCAGCTCCTTTCTTAAGAATATACATCATCAGTTTCACAGAAACGGAGAGAAAAGCTCTCTCATAGACCAGCTCAGGGTTCTGGTCACTCCACCTTTTGCAGAGAGAATCCACAGCAGTCCCAAATTTCTCCATCTGCAAGCATCAAGAGGGCAGTTTGAGCTTCTTCTTTTTAAATGATAATGTAATAAGCAAGTCTTGGCTCTAAATCAACATTCGGTTAAATTCTTGTATTTATTTACTGTATTCACAACTAAAGCAGGTGTCCCTCACGGCTTCCTGGTGGTACCCACACAGCACAGGATGCCCAAGGCAGGGCTCTCCCTCACTGCTGTCCTTACTATGGCTTGTACAAAGGAGAGCAGTGGGAAGCATGTCTGAAGACCTAGGAAGGACAGCTTTAACCAGAGCTGCAGAGAACCTTAAACTAGAACTACAAGCAGAAGAACACGCACCAAAACTGTGCTGGCTCTGACTTCTGGGCAAGCTGAAGGCCTGCCTGGAGCACACCGTCTCCTCTCTTCAGCCTTTCTCTTACACAAAGCATTTGCCCCCTCACCACTAAACTGCATCTTATCTCCTGCAATGACAGGTCAGCCTGTGTAGTGCCAGGTCTTTGGAATCAGCTCCTTTGCAAGAGACAAGGAGAAACGTTGTGAGAGGTCACTGATCTGGATAAAGGCAAAGAACCGAGCGGGTCCTACAGCACTTAGCTTGTCCTGGTACCTGCCCACTGCACCGACCCATGGAGGCAGGCTGCTGGCTGCCACGTCCCTTTCCCTCAGGCATCCCTGACTCCTAAAGCACGAGGTGCACTCCTCCCTAGGCTCCAATACAAGAAGAGCTCCAGGCTGGCCTACAAAGAGCAGCCCAGGGCCAGGCGGGATGAGGTATCCTCACCTTCCCCATGAGTACTTCATGAAGAACCTGGGAGGAAACCCTTTCAAAATCCATGTTGCACTGATCGCCGATCTGCCGCAGACGACTGGCAATAATAACCGGGTCAAAACCACTTGGTGGCTCTTCCTCAGACTGCACAGACCCTGAAACAAGGGAAGCAGAGAGCAGGCTGAGGGGTTAGGGTGTAATACACGGCAAGGCAGAGAAGAAAGGAAGAAGATAGAGCCATAGAGTGATCCAAGCTGGGGAAGGTTTTCAAAGGCACACTTCATAGGTCTCAGGTACATAAAAGCATTAGAACTTCTCAGCTCAACTACTTAAAGTGGGGTTATTGCTTTTTTTTTTTTTTTTTTGCCTCTGTTAAAGTATTTTCCATAAAAGTATGCTGAGATAAAAAGGTGGTGGGGTTTTTTTTGTTTGGTTGGTTGGTTTTTTTTTTTTGTTTGTTTGTTTGTTTTTTCTGAATGTTCAGCCTGAAGGAGATACCCATCACCGAGAACTTCAGCGGAAGCATTTCCAAGCTTCACAAAGCCATAAGGAACTGAAAACAGGACCTTTCAACAGAGCAGCATGCACCCTGATCTCTTGCAGCACATCCTGCCCTGCTGCCCTCGCCTCAGCCCAGGCTGGAGCTGCAGGCCCTCAGGGACATCCCACGCCTGGGTGCAACCCGTCTGC